>NC_069502.1:723623074-723974324 GCF_027579735.1 Bombina bombina | reverse complement strand
ATTCAAAAGGATGACATATCTCCTCTTTCATGCTGTTGTTTCGGTTGAGGCTCCGGGACCCTCATATTAAAAAGGCCTGAGCATAAATAAGTGTCACGGCTGTCTAATGAATGTTTTTTTCTAATTTAACGGTTGCAAATAATGATCTGTGGGTTTCTAAAATCAATGCCTTTCCTGTAATCTTTTATTCAAAAGGATGACATATCTCCTCTTTCATGCTGTTGTTTCGGTTGAGGCTCCGGGACCCTCGTATTAAAAAGGCCTGAGCATAAATAAGTGTCGCGGCTGTGTAATCAATGTTTTTTTCTAATTTCACGGTTGCAAATAATGATCTGTGGGTTTCTAAAATCAATGCCTTTACTGTAATCTTTTATTCAAAAGGATGACATATCTCCTCTTTCATGCTGTTGTTTCGGTTGAGGCTCCGGGACCCTCGTATTAAAAAGGCCTGAGCATAAATAAGTGTCACGGCTGTGTAATCAATGTTTTTTTCTAATTTCACGGTTGCAAATAATGATCTGTGGGTTTCTAAAATCAATGCCTTTACTGTAATCTTTTATTCAAAAGGATGACATATCTCCTCTTTCATGCTGTTGTTTCGGTTGAGGCTCCGGGACCCTCGTAATAAAAAGGCCTGAGCATAAATAAGTGTCACGGCTGTGTAATCAATGTTTTTTTCTAAATTCACGGTTGCAAATAATGATATGTGGGTTTCTAAAATCAATGCCTTTACTGTAATCTTTTATTCAAAAGGATGACATACCTCCTCTTTCATGCTGTTGTTTCGGTTGAGGCTCCGGGACCCTCGTATTAAAAAGGCCTGAGCATAAATAAGTGTCACGGCTGTCTAATGAATGTTTTTTTCTAATTTCACGGTTGCAAATAATGATCTGTGGGTTTCTAAAATCAATGCCTTTCCTGTAATCTTTTATTCAAAAGGATGACATATCTCCTCTTTCATGCTGTTGTTTTGGTTGAGGCTCCGGGACCCTCGTATTAAAAAGGCCTGAGCATAAATAAGTGTCACGGCTGTCTAATGAATGTTTTTTTCTAATTTCACGGTTGCAAATAATGATCTGTGGGTTTCTAAAATCAATGCCTTTCCTGTAATCTTTTATTCAAAAGGATGACATAGCTCCTCTTTCATGCTGTTGTTTCGGTTGAGGCTCCGGGACCCTCGTATTAAAAAGGCCTGAGCATAAATAAGTGTCACGGCTGTCTAATCAATGTTTTTTTCTAATTTCACGGTTGCAAATAATGATCTGTGGGTTTCTAAAATCAATGCCTTTCCTGTAATCTTTTATTCAAAAGGATGACATATCTCCTCTTTCATGCTGTTGTTTCGGTTGAGGCTCCGGGACCCTTGTATTAAAAAGGCCTCAGCATAAATAAGTGTCACGGCTGTGTAATCAATGTTTTTTTCAAATTTCACGGTTGCAAATAATGATCTGTGGGTTTCTAAAATCAATGCCTTTACTGTAATCTTTCATTCAAAAGGATGACATATCTCCTCTTTCATGCTGTTGTATCGGTTGAGGCTCCGGGACCCTCGTATTAAAAAGGCCTGAGCATAAATAAGTGTCACGGCTGTCTAATGAATGTTTTTTTCTAATTTCACGGTTGCAAATAATGATCTGTGGGTTTCTAAAATCAATGCCTTTCCTGTAATCTTTTATTCAAAAGGATGACATATCTCCTCTTTCATGCTGTTGTTTCGGTTGAGGCTCTGGGACCCTCGTATTAAAAAGGCCTGAGCATAAATAAGTGTGACGGGTGTGTAATCAATGTTTTTTTCTAATTTCACGGTTGCAAATAATGATCTGTGGGTTTCTAAAATCAATGCCTTTCCTGTAATCTTTTATTCAAAAGGATGACATATTTCCTCTTTCATGCTGTTGTTTCGGTTGAGGCTCTGGGACCCTCGTATTAAAAAGGCCTGAGCATAAATAAGTGTGACGGGTGTGTAATCAATTTTTTTTTCTAAATTCACGGCTGCAAATAATGATCTGTGGGTTTCTAAAATCAATGCCTTTACTGTAATCTTTTATTCAAAAGAATGACAGTACTACCAAAATACAGCCAATGAAGGGCCTTAGGAAGACTGAGCCAAGGTTGGATTGTAGTATTTGGTTAGGCTAATCATGATGGCCATGTAGACCACCGAGAGTCCTGGAAGTAACAGGGATGATGAGATGAAAGAGCTAAGAATAGTAGAACTTGAAACAACAGAGTTATCCATGGGTTTTAGTGCAAAACTGCTTGGCTTTTTTTTGCCTTTGGGTGCGGCTATTCATGCAGGCCATATAGAGCTGAAAACATTCGGTGTCGTATCAGCTATTAAACTAATAAGAACAGTACTACCAAAATACAGCCAATGAAGGGTCTTAGGAAGACTGGGCCAAGGTTGGATTGTAGTATTTGGTTAGGCTAATCCTGATGGCCATGTAGACCACCACCACCGAGAGTCCTGGAAGTAACAGGGATGATGAGATGAAAGAGCTAAGAATAGTAGAACTTGAAACAACAGAGTTAGCCATGGGTGTTAGTGCAAAACCGCTTGGCTTTTTTTTGGCTTTGGGTGCGGCTATTCATGCAGGCCATATAGAGCTGAAAACATTCGGTGTCGTATCAGTTATTAAACTAATAAGAACAGTACTACCAAAATACAGCCAATGAAGGGCCTTAGGAAGACTGGGCCAAGGTTGGATTGTAGTATTTGGTTAGGCTAATCATGATGGCCATGTAGACCACCACCACCGAGAGTCCTGGAAGTAACAGGGATGATGAGATGAAAGAGCTAAGAATATTAGAACTTGAAACAACAGAGTTAGCCATGGGTGTTAGTACAAAACCGCTTGGCTTTTTTTTGGCTTTGGGTGCGGCTATTCATGCAGGCCATATAGAGCTGACAACATTAGGTGTCGTATCAGCTATTAAACTAATAAGAACAGTACTACCAAAATACAGCCAATGAAGGGCCTTATGAAGACTGTGCCAAGGTTGGATTGTAGTATTTGGTTAGGCTAATCATGATGGCCATGTAGACCACCATGTAGTAATAAGAACAGTACTACCAAAATACAGCTAATGAAGGGCCTTAGGAAGACTGAGCCAAGGTTGGATTGTAGTATTTGGTTAGGCTAATCATGATGGCCATGTAGACCACCACCACCGAGAGTCCTGGAAGTAACAGGGATGATGAGATGAAAGTGCTAAGAATAGTACTACTTGAAACAACAGAGTTAGCCATGGGTTTTAATCCAAGACCGCTTGGATTTATTTTTGTATTGGGTGCAGCTAATCATGCAGGCCATATAGAGCTGACAACATTCGGTGTTGTATCAGCTATAAAAATAATAAGACCTGTACTATCAAAATACAGACAATGAAGGGCCTATGAAGACTGAGCAAAGGTTGGATTGTAGTATTTTGTTCGGCTAATCATGATGGCCATGTAGACCGCCCATAACAGGGATGAAAGTGCTAAGAATAGTACTAATTGAAACAACAGAGTTAGCCATGGGTGTTAGTCTAAGACCACTCGGCTTTTTTTTGGGTTTGGGTGCAGCTAACCATGAAGGCCAGATAGACCTGCCACCATTTGGTGTTGTAACAGGTATGAAAATGCAAAGAACAGTACTACTTAACACAACCTACTTACCATGGGTCCCAGAGCATATGTTTGGTTGTTATATTTTGTAAGGGTAATCATGCAGGCCATATAGACCTCCACCGATAGGGTGAGTATGAGTAACAGCTATTAAAATGCGAAGGACATTACTAATTAACACAACATAGTTACCATGGGTCGCAGACCAAGAGCAGATGTCTTATTATTATATTTTGTATGGGTAATCATCCAGGCCGTATAGACCTCACCAAATAGGGGGAGTTACAGAGATTAAAGTGCTAAGAATGGTAGTACTTAAAACACAACCTCGTTAAAATAGGTAGCAGACCACATGTCTTATTATTATAATTTTTCAGGGTAATCTGGCAGGCCATATAGAACTCCCCCGATAGGGGGGGGGGAACAGGGATTAAAGTGCTAAGAAAAGTACTAATTGACACAAGCTAGTTGGGTCCAAGAACGCATGTTTGATTATTAGAATTTATTAGGGTAATTATATATCTAACAAATCTATCTATTTCTCTTCTATTGATTCTATCTAACTATCAATCTATGTATATCTATCTATCCTATCTATCACTATCAATCTATCTTCTGTCCGGGATGTTTTGAGACAGCCACTTTGGGAATGTTAGTTGATTTAGACCCATTATGGCTTAAAAGCAGACTCTGCATCAACTATGCAATTTTCCATGGGAGTTTTGCCAGGGATCCCCCTCCAGCATGCAACAGTCCAGGTGTTAGTACCCTTGAAACAACTTTTCCATCACTATTGTGGCCAGAAAGAGTCCTTGTAGGTTTTAAAGTTTGCCTGCCTATTGAATTCAATGGCGGTTTGCGCGGTTTGCGCGTTCGCGAACAATACCAGAAGTTCGAGTCCGCGGTTCGCGACATCACTATTTACTTGCTGCATGTCTGATTCTGTTCCTGAGATATCTTGTCAAGTAACCCATTCAGTTACTATAAAATTACGATTTATTTTTAGACCCCTTGGATGTGCATGATTATTTTAAAACTCCTGTATCTGTTATGCCATCTGCACCTCGAATATACAAAAATATATATCCAGATTTACTGTACCTAGTGCTGAGACTTTGAGGCATATTTAAGAAATGTCTTGCGGACCTGATCCGACAGTGTGGATCAGGTCCGCAAGACATCGCTGAATGCGGAGAGCAATACGCTCTCTGCATTTAACATTGCACCAGCAGCTCACAAGAGCTGCTGGTGCAACGCCGCCCCCTGCAGACTCGCGGCCAATGGGCCGCCAGCAGGGGGTGTCAATCAAACCGATTGTACTCGATCGGGTTGAATTGTTGCGGAGCTTGATAGATAGGCCCCTTTGCCTTGTTTTCCATGAACATGACCACCTGTTGTTTCTGAAACTGAGGTTATCTCAGCTGACAAGTTAAAATCTCTTATGGCCCATCATGATAAAATATCTAAATAATTTGATGATATGGAGGTTGCATTGCATAAGGGAAAAAGGACTTTGGTTCAGGAACTTAGGGGCCGGAAACAGCAGTTATGAAGCAGCAGTCTAAAGACCACTGCTCCATAACTTGTCCACCTGCTCTGAGGCTGTGGACATCAATCTGCCCAATCCTATACGATAAGGCTGATTGACAACCCCTGCTAGCGGACAATTGGCTGCGAATCTGCAGGGGGCGGCATTGCACAAGCAGTTCACAAGAACTGCTTGTGCAATTATAAATACTGACAGAGTATGCTGTCAGCATTTATCGATGTGCGGCGGACATGATACGCTACGTCGTATCATGTCCGCTCGCACTTTCATAAATCGGCCCCCATGTGTTAAAAAAAAAGATTTAGAACTTAAATAGAAATCTTTATCTCAAGAATTTACTTCTGTTGAATCTGCTACTGAAAAATATAAGACTGATTTTGTTAACTTGAGAAATACTTCTGATGCTAAATTGGAAAAATCTGACCGATTAGTAAAGGAATGGACTGATAAGAATAAACAGCTGCTCTTAGCTCCCTTTCCATAGTTGATTGATAGATACTGCAAGAAGCTGTTTTATGTAACATAAGTTTAAGTTACAAAATAATCCTTTACTTCCCTTCCTAATGGTTTTTGTAGTGTGTTTCTGGAACAGCAAAGTGATTTGAACATCTTTTCCTTAAAGGGACACTCAATCAAAATTAAACTTTCATGATTCATATAGAGCATGCAATTTTAAACAACTTTCCAATTTACTTCAATTAACAAAATGTGTACAGTCTTTTTATATTTAAACTTTTTGAGTCACCAGCTCCTACTGAGCATGTGGAAGAATAAGTGTGTATGCATTTGTGAATGGCTGATTGCTGTCACATGGTACATGTATGCATTTGTGATTGGCTGATTGCTGTCACATGGTACAGGGGGGAGTGGAAAAATACATAACTTAAAATTGTCAGAAAAAAAATCTACTTCTCATTTGAAGTTCAGACTAAGTGCTATTGCATTGTCTTGTTATCTTGCATTTGTTGATTATGCAAATCTACAGTGTTGACTGGTCCTTTAAAATCTACAGGGGATTATGTGGGGCCGATTTATCAAGGGCCGAATGGCCCCTGATGCCCCTGTTTCCGCGCAAGCCTTGAGGCTTGCCGGAAACAGCAGTTATGAAGCAGCGGTCTTAAGACCGCTGTTCCTTAACTGGTCCATCTTCTCTGAGGCTGCAGACATCAATCCGCCCGATCCTATACGATTGAGTTGATTGACACCCCCTGCTAGCGGCCAATTGGCTGCAAATCTGCAGGGGGCGGCATTGCACAAGCAGTTCACCAGAACTGCTTGTGCAATGATAAATGCTGACAGCCTATGCTGTTGGCATTCAGTAATATCTGTCAGACATGATAAGCTACAGCGTATCATATCGGACAGACATTTATAAATCGGCCCCTATATATGTATATCTGCATGCTATGCAACATAAATT
This sequence comes from Bombina bombina, assembly GCF_027579735.1. Classification (NCBI taxonomy): domain Eukaryota; kingdom Metazoa; phylum Chordata; class Amphibia; order Anura; family Bombinatoridae; genus Bombina; species Bombina bombina. The sequence continues at coordinate 723,967,745 of NC_069502.1, read as the reverse complement.
GTATGAAATCTAATAAAGCATAAAAAAATAGAAAACACATAGTATATTGTTCAGGTATATATAATACCTGAGTGTCTTCAAGAACCTGCTTTCAGCTGGGACATGATATACTGTGAATGACACACCGCTAGAAAGGATCAAAACAACCATTCATGGGAAAAGTTTGTTTTTTACTTAATTCTTAAATCTAAGACTATCTAATATTAGGCCTGTTTATCCTTATAGCTTACAAAAAAATTGTTAAATTGTCAAAGGAAATACTATAAAACAAAAGAAGAGAGAGGGCAGCCACGACTCACGGTAAAAGTATTTAATGATTCCACTTTGCGCATATACACATAATGCACTTACAAGAAGTACAATTCAGAAGTCTTGAAAAATTCAGCAGAAGCCGGACGAAACGCGTAGAAGTTAACTGATCTAGTCAACAACAGCATTGTTACAGCAGGACCTTAACAAACCATTGCACTTGGAAAGGAAAAGCAGTTGAGCCCACACGCCGGAAACAGAGAGAAGTAAATAAACAGCAACAGCTGATGGAGATCTGAAAGCCGGGGACTGTGTGAGATTCTAGAGACGCTTGTTATAATTGAACTCTTGTTAGTGCATTATGTGTATATGCGCAAAGTGGAATCATTAAATACTTTTACCGTGAGTCATGGCTGCGCTCTCTCTTCTTTTGTTTTATAGTACTTTCGTTGTCTGAAACACTCTTCAAGGTTCAGTGAACTGTGAAGCGGCACCACACTCACGAGGAAGCTGGGGAGATTCCGATACAAAGAAGGAAAGAACTAGAGAACACTAGCTTTCTACCATACTCCCTGAGACACTAAGGTGAGAAAAAATCAGTATATTCACAAAGTAATATTATCCATCTAAGGTAGCACTCAAGTATTGTTGTTACGATATCTCAAGGCTATATAGAACGCAAACCAGTGATAATAGATTGATTACCATTCCAAGTTTATGTATAACAATTTTTTTGATAATGAGTAACTAAATGGCAAATCACTGAGTAAGTTACTAAATCACTGAATAGTTACAATATTTGTTTCATTATTATTTTGTTAAATACACTTTATTTCAGTGTTTTAGACTTGTATTATTGAAGCCTATTATTGAATTATTAAGTTAGCACAGTTTTTTAATAGTAAGTGTTTGTCAAAGGAAATACATATATATTTTTTATTTTAGTTGTTAATATATTTTCTCGAAATATAAAGTTACTGAAAATGTAAAGTGCTAAAAAGTACACTAACACCCATAAACTACCTATTAACCCTTAAACCGAGGCCCTCCCGCATCGCAAACACTATAATAAAATTTGTAACCCCTAATCTGTTGCTCTGGACATCGCCACCACTATAATAAACATATTAACCCCTAAACCGCAACACTCCCGCCTCGCAAACACTAATAGTTGCATTGTATCTAGCTTAGGGTTTATTTTTATTTTACAGGCAAGTTTGTATTTATTTTAACTAGGTAGAATAGTTATTAAATAGTTATTATAACTATTTAATAACTACCTAGCTAAAATAAATACAAATTGACATGTAAAATAAAACCTTACCTAAGTTACACTAAAACCTAACACTACACTAAAATTAAATAAATTAAAAACATTTAAATAAATTAAATTAAATTAGCTAAATCACAAACCAAAACAAACACTAAATTACAGAAGATAAAAACAAATTACAGATCTTTAAACTAATTACACCTAATCTAATAGCCCTATCAAAATAAAAAAAGTCCCCCAAAATAAAAAAAACCCTAGCCTAAACTATCAATAGCCCTTAGAAGGGCCTTTTGCGGGGCATTGCCCCAAAGTAATCAGCTCTTTTACCTGTAAAAAAAAATTGCAAACAACCCCCCCAACTGTAAAACCCACCACCCACACAACCAACCCCCCAAATAAAATACTAACTAAAAAAACCTAAGCTCCCCATTGCCTTGAAAAGGGCATTTGGATGGGCATTGCCCTTAAAAGGGCATTTAGCTCTATTGCAGCCCAAAGCCCTAACCTAAAAAGTAACCTAAGGTAGAAAAAATCCTATTGGCTGATGTAATCAGCCAATAGGATTGAAGTTCAATCCTATTGGCTGATCCAATCAGCCAATAGGATTGAGCTTGCATTCTATTGGCTGATTGGAACAGCCAATAGAATGCAAGCTCAATCCTATTGGCTAACTGGATCAGCCAATAGCAACAGATTGCATCAGCCAATAGGATTTTTTCTACCTTAATTCCGATTGGCTGAGAGAATTCTATCAGCCAATCGGAATCTAAGGGACGCCATCTTGGATGGCATCATTTAAAGGAACCTTCATTCAGTAAGAAGACTCCGGATGAAGAGGATGCTCCGCGTCGGATGTCTTGAAGATGGACCCACTCCGTGTCGGATGGATGAAGATAGAAGATGCCATATGGATGAAGACTTCTGCCCGTCTGGAGGACCACTTCGCCCGGCTCGGATGAAGACTTCTCCCGGCTTCGTTGAGGACTTCGGCCCAGTTGGATGAAGACTTCTGCCACTTCCTTGAGGATGGATGTCCGGTCTTCAGAACAGTAAGTCGATCTTCAGGGGGTTAGTGTTAGTGTATTGGGTGGATTTATTTTTTAGGTTAGGGCTTTGGGCTGCAATAGAGCTAAATTCCATTTTAAGGGCAATGCCCATCCAAATGCCCTTTTCAGGGCAATGGGGAGCTTAGGTTTTTTTAGTTAGTATTTTATTTGGGGGGTTGGTTGTGTGGGTGGTGGGTTTTACTGTTGGGGGTTGTTTGTATTTTTTTTTACAGGTAAAAGAGCTGATTACCTTGGGGCAATGCCCCGCAAAAGACCCTTTTAAGGGCTATTGATAATTTAGTTTAGGCTAGGGTTTTTTTTTTTTATTTTGATAGGGCTATTAGATTAGGCTAGGGTTTTTTTTTTTTTATTTTGATAGGGCTATTAGATTAATTTAGTTAATTTATTTAATTGTAGTGTAGTGTTAGGTGTTAGTGTAACTTAGGTTAGGTTTTATTTTACAGGTCAATTTGTATTTATTTTAGCTAGGTAGTTATTAAATAGTTATCTGGAGGACCACTTCGCCTGGCTCGGATGAAGACTTCTCCCGGCTTCGTTGATGACTTCGGCCCGGGTTTGATGAAGACTTCTGTCGCTTCCTTGAGGATGGATGTCCGGTCTTCAGAACAGTAAGTCAATCTTCAGGGGGTTAGTGTTAGGTTCTTTTAGGGTGTATTGGGTGGATTTATTTTTTAGGTTAGGGCTCTGGGCTGCGATAGAGCTAAATGCCCTTTTATGGGCAATGCCCATCCAAATGCCCTTTTCAGAGCAATGGGGAGCTTAGGTTTATTTAGTTAGTATTTTATTTGGGGTGTTGGTTGTGTGGGTGGTGGGTTTTACTGTTGGGGGGTTGTTTGTATTTTTTTTTACAGGTAAAAGAGCTGATTACTTTGGGGCCCTTTTAAGGGCTATTGATAGTTTAGTTTAGGCTAGTTTTTTTTAATTTTGATAGGGCTATTAGATTAGGTCTAATTAGTTTAAAGATCTGTAATTTGTTTTTATTTTCTGTAATTTAGTGTTTGTTTTTTGTGATTTAGCTAATTTAATTTAATTTATTAATTGTTTTTAATTTAGTTAATTTATTACTACCTAGTTAAAATAAATAAGCTAGATACAATGTAACTATTAGTTATATTGTAGCTAGCTTAGGGTTTATTTTATAGGTAAGCATTTAGTTTTAAATAGGAATAATTTAGTTAATGACAGTAAGTTAGGGGGTGTTAGGGTTAGTGTTAGACTTAGGTTTAGGGGTTAATAAATTTAGAATAGTGGCAGCGACGTTGGGGTGGCAGATTAGGGGTTAATAAGTGTAGGTAGGTTGCGGCGACATTGGGGGCAGAAGATTAGGGGTTAATAAATATAATGTAGGTGGCGGCGGTGTCCGGAGCGGCAGATTAGGGGTAATAAGAATAATGTAGGCGTCGGCGATGTCGGGGGCAGCAGATTAGGGGTTAATAAGTGTAAGATTAGGGGTGTTTAGACTCACGGTTCATGTTAGGGTGTTAGGTGTAAATATAACTTTAGTTTCCCCATAGGAATCAATGGGGCTGCGTTACTGAGCTTTACGCTGCTTTTTTGCAGGTGTTAGACTTTTTTCTCAGCCGGCTCTCCCCATTGATGTCTATGGGGAAATCGTGCATGAGCACACACAACCAGCTCACCGCTGACTTAAGCAGCGCTGGTATTGGAGTGAAGTGGGGAGCAAAATTTTGCTCTATGCTAACTTTTTGTCTTTTAACGCCGGGTTTGTAAAAACCCATAATACCAGCGCTGTATGTAAGTGAGCGGTGAGAATAAAGTGCTTGTTAGCACCGCACAGCTCCTAATGCAAAACTTGTAATCTAGCCGTATGTTTCGTAATTCTCACTCCACAGCTGATACTGGTTTAATTACTCTAATGCTACCAAATTTTAATAGTCTTGTCCTTTCACCTTCAAGACCTATTTATCATATTTTACATCCCTCTGTTTCTCCTCAGTTTGTTGCACTTTTTGTTGCTAGTGTGAGACAGTTTGATTATTTACAGGAATGGTATATTAATGTTTCTAATCTTATCATTCCAGGATATGGTGGTGTACCCCATACAGGGATGAACATCAGCCTTCTATGCAGTATTGGTTTGCTTTCTTCTCCTGCAGAAATTCTCCATGATGATAAACATGTTCCTTTGATTATACAGGTAATATTTTATGTTGTGATATAAGTAGCACAGTAAATTCATCTAATGTGTCTTATTTACCTGCTACTTTAATGGTTAATCATTTGGAGCCTTTTGATTCTGTAGAATAATGACAATGCATGGACCATGGTATTCCCCAATTTTCTGTTCATATTAGTTTATTTGTACAACCCTCCATCACTACTGCTACTTTTACTTAATGTCCTATGTCTAAACCTATACCTACCTACTTAGATAAACCTTTCCATGAAGGTGATCCAATGTTTAGATTCTGCGACACAAGTTGCTTATGATGTTGAATATCATTTAGTTACTTGACTTCTTCAATTGCCAAGATCTATGGTTTCTAAACAATATTCAAACTGTACTCATTTTGTGTCTGTACAAGACACAATCATTTGGAGCCTTTTGATTCTGTAGAATAATGACAATGTATGGACCATGGTATTCCCCAATTTTCTGTTCATATTAGTTTATTTGTACAACCCTCCATCACTACTGCTACTTTTACTTCATTTCCTATGTCTAAACCTATACCTACCTACTTAGATAAACCTTTCCATGAAGGTGATCCAATGTTTAGATTCTGCGACACAAGTTGCTTATGATGTTGAATATCATTTAGTTACTTGACTTCTTCAATTGTCAAGATCTATAGTTTCTACACAATATTCAAACTGTACTCATTTTGTGTCTGTACAAGAAAAATCATTCCAATGGTGGTTTTATGAAAGTTTACTGCAGAATGTTTCTCTTCAAATTAATCATAGACATAGGAGAGATCTACTTGCTACTGGCTTGAGAGCATATGGTAGTATGATTGGCTCTATTGCACAAATAAATTCTGAAATATTGAAATATAAATTAGCAAATCTTGTCTCTCATGTGCCTACATACTTAGATACTTAATATGGAATTAACAGTAAGATTGCTAATCTGCAGCAATATCAAACATATGTTATGGTGGATATTAATAATATTATTGAAGACAAATTTAATGTTTTAGTAAATTAATTTTTATAAATTTACTCATGAAACAGCCTGGACAATGTTATATTCTCAAGTACAATCTGATCTATCTACTGATTTAAAAATTCAGTTTCAGAGTTAATAGTCTGGAAAGTGACCAGTTTCTTTAAGTTTAGCTGCATCTAAGTCAGTCACTTATTTTGCCATGCCACATCTTTTATGGTGGGAAGTAATTTTAACTGACTGCACCACTGAATTTTGTATGATTCATACATTAATTCCTTGCTCCGGTAAAGATACTAGTATTTATTGCATAGCAACAATTTGTCTTCCTGCTGATGGTTCATTGTTATTTCCAGTATTGTTACATCAATTGTTACATAACATTGATACGTCAAAATGGACACTTGTTGATGTATTATTATGCCATTCCAATGCAAATCCCTATATCTGTTCCCTTTCACAATTCCATACAACTAATGAAACATGTTGGGAAAATAAAAAAATCTTGTACCTATCACGGTCATTTTAATTTACTTAGACCGGTATTTTATTTGGGATATGGAAGCGTTTGTTTTCATTTATTTAATTCTGATACTATTATATTCCAAACATATAATAATTAATTTTCTAGTTCTCACGTACAGTGGGGAAAAAAAGTATTTAGTCAGCCACCAATTGTGCAAGTTCTCCCACTTAAGAAGATGAGAGAGGCCTGTAATTTTCATCATAGGTATACCTCAACTATGAGAGACAAAATGTGGAAACAAATCCAGACAATCACATTATCTGATTTATAAAGAATTTATTTGCAAATTATGGTGGAAAATAAGTATTTGGTCACCTACAAACAAGCAATATTTCTGGCTCTCACAGACCTGTATCTTTTTCTTTAAGAGGCTCCTATGTCCTCCACTCATTACCTGTATTAATGGCACCTGTTTGAACTTGTTATCAGTATAAAATACACCTGTCCACAACCTCAAACAGTCACACTCCAAACTCCACTATGGTGAAGACCAAAGAGCTGTCGAAGGACACCAGAAATAAAATTGTAGACCTGCATCAGGCTGGAAAGATTGAATCTGCAATAGGCAAGTAGCTTGGTGTGAAGAAATCAACTGTGGGAGAAATAATTAGAAAATGGAAGACATACAAGACCACTGATAATCTCCCTCGATCTGGGGCTCCACGTAAGATCTCACCCCGTGGGGTCAAAATTATCACAAGAACGGTGAGCAAACATCCCAGAACCACACGGGGGGACCTAGTGAATGACCTGCAGAGAGCTGGGACCAATGTAACAAAGGCTACCATCAGTAACACACTACGCCGCCAGGGACTCAGATCCTGCAGTGCCAGATGTGTCCCCCTGCTTAAGCCAGTACATGTCCGGGCCCATCTGAAGTATGCTAGAGAGCATTTGGATGATCCAGAAGTGGATTGGGAGAATGTCATATGGTCAAATGAAACCAAAGTAGAACTGTTTGGTAGAAACACAACTTGTCGTGTTTGAAGGAGAGAGAACACCATACCTACTGTGATGCATGGGGGTGGCAACATCATGCTTTGGGGCTGTTTCTCTGCAAAGGGAACAGGACGACTGATCCATGCACATGAAAGAATGAATGGGGCCATGTATTTTGAGATTTTGAGTGCAAACCTCCTTCCATCAGCAAGGGCAATGAAGATGGAACGTGGCTGGGTCTTTCAGCATGAAAATGATCCCAAACACACTGCCAGGGCAATGAAGGAGTGGCTTCGTAAGAAGCATTTCAAGGTCCTGGAGTGGCCTAGCCAGTCTCCAGATCTCAACCCCATAGAAAACCTTTGGAGGGAGTTGAAAGTCTGTGTTGCCTAGCGACAGCCCCAAAACATCACTGCTCTAGAGGAGATCTGCATACAGGAATGGGCCAACATACCAACAACAGTGTGTGACAACCTTGTGAAGACTTATAGAAAACGTTTGACCTCTGTCATTGCCAACAAAGGATATATAACAAAGTATTGAGATTAACTTTTGATATTGACCAAATACTTATTTTCCACCATATTTTTCAAATAAATTCTTTCCAAATCAGACAATGTGATTGCCTGGATTTGTTTCCACATTTTGTCTCTCATAGTTGAGGTATACCTATGATGAAAATTACAGGCCTCTCTCATCTTCTTAAGTGAAAGAACTTGCACAATTGGTGGCTGACTAAATACTTTTTCCCCCCACTGTATTACCTGGTATATGGTGAAATAATATTCCACTTAATTATATTGTATCTTCTACTTGCAATTTTACAATGCCCCATAATCTTAATATTACTTTAAATTTAACATGGGACCATGTTATGAAATTTTCTTTTTCTGATTTACTTTTGGGTATGGGATCACAGATGAAGAAATGGTTAACGGGACAGTCAAGTCCAAAAACAACTTTCATGATTCAGATAGGTAATGCAATTTTAAACAACTTTCCAATTTACTTTTATCACCAATTTTGCTTTGTTCTCTTGGTATTCTTAGTTGAAAGCTAAACCTAGGGGGTTCATATGCTAATTTCTTAACCCCTTAATGACCACAGCACTTTTCCATTTTCTGTCCGTTTGGGACCAAGGCTATTTTTACATTTTTGTGGTGTTTGTGTTTAGCTGTAATTTTCCTCTTGCTCATTTATTGTACCCACACATATTATATACCGTTTTTCTCGCCATTAAATGGACTTTCCAAAGATACCATTATTTTCATCATATCTTATAATTTATTATACATTTTTTTATAAAATATGAGAAAAAAATAGAAAAAAAACACTTTTTCTAACTTTGACCCCCAAAATCTGTTACACATCTACAATCACCAAAAAACACCCATGCTAAATATTTTCTAAATTTTGTCCTGAGTTTAGAAATACCCAATGTTTACATGTTCTTTGCTTTTTTTGCAAGTTATAGGGCCATAAATACAAGTAGCACTTTGCTATTTCCAAACCATTTTATTCAAGACTAGCGCTAGTTACATTGGGACACTGATATCTTTCAGGAATCCCTGAATATCCCTTGACATGTATATATATTTTTTTAGAAGACATCCCAAAGTATTGATCTAGGCCAATTTTGGTATATTTCATGCCACCATTTCACCGCCAAATGCGATCAAATACAAAAAATCGTTCACTTTTTCACAAACTTTCGGTTTCTCACTGAAATTATTTACAAACAGCTTGTGCAATTATGGCATAAATGGTTGTAAATTTTTCTCTGGGATCCCCTTTGTTCAGAAATAGCAGACATATATGGCTTTGGCATTGCTTTTTGGTAATTAGAAGGCCGCTAAATGCCGCTGCGCACCACACGTGTATTATGCCCAGTAGTGCAGGGGTTAATTAGGGAGCTTGTAGGGAGCTTGTAGGGTTAATTTTAGCTTTAGTGTAGTGTAGCAGACAACCCAAAGTATTGATCTAGGCCCATTTTGGTATATTGCATGCCACCATTTTACCGCTAAATGCGATCAAATTAAAAAAAACGTTGAATTTTTCACAATTTTAGGTTTCTCACTGAAATGATTTACAAATAGCTTGTGCAATTATGGCACAAATGGTTGTAAATGCTTCTCTGGGATCCCCTTTGTTCAGAAATAGCAGACATATAAGACTTTGGCGTTGCTTTCTGGTAATTAGAAGGCCGCTAAATGCTGCTGCGCATCACACGTGTATTATGGCTAGCAGTGAAGGGGTTAATTAGGTAGTTTGTAGGGAGCTTGCAGGGTTAATTTTAGCTTTAGTGTAGAGATCAGCCTCCCACCTGACACATCAGACCCCCTGATCCCTCCCAAACAGCTCCCTTCCCTCCCCCACCCCACAATTGTCTCCGCCATCTTAAGTACTGGCAGAAAGTCTGCCAGTACTAAAATAAAAGGTTTTTTTATTTTAATTTTTATTTTTTTAAAGCATATTTACATATGCTGGGGGTGTAGCATCCCCCCTTAGCCCCCAACCTCCCTGATCCCCCCAAACAGCTCTCTAATCCTCCCCATCTGCCTTATTGGGGGCCATCTTGGGTACTGGCAGCTGTCTGCCAGTACCCATTTTGCAAAATAAAAAGTTTTTTTTTATTTTTAGTTTCTGTAGTGTAGCTTCCCCCCCCCCACAGACCAACCCCCACCACCTGCCTGATCTTTTTACTTCCAACTTTATTTCCCCTTTTTAGTAAATTTTAATGCTACTTTTTCTGTAGTGCAGCGGTTCCCACCCGCTCCCTCCCGTGCACGCGCCCGCCCCCACCTCCCGTGCACGCGCGCGCGCCCGTGCGCGCCCCCCGGGCATTCCCGCCCCCGATCCCGCCCCCCTCAGCATCATCCGGGGCCATCGATGGCCGCCACCCGCCTCCCACACCGGCTCCTATCCACCCACAAACCTAGCCGTTAATGTCCGGTGCAGAGAGGGCCACAGAGTGGCTCTCTCTGCATCGGATGGCTACAAATGGTTATTGCAGGATGCCTCGATATCGAGGCATCACTGCAATAACCGGAAAGCAGCTGGAAGCGAGCCGGATCGCTTCCAGCTGCTTTCCACACCGAGGACGTGCAGGGTACGTCCTCAGGCATTAACTGCCTTTTTTTTGAGGACGTACCCTGCACGTCCTCGGTCGTTAAGGGGTTAAACCTTGAAGGCCGCCTCTAATCTAAATGCATTTTGACAGTTTTTCACCACTAGAGGGTGTTAGTTCATGTGTTTTATATAGATAACATTGAGCTCATGCATCAATTGTTTAATATTATGTTGCACCCTGTTATTATTTTAGCTATTGTTAAAATACTTATGTTCATTTTTTATGTGTGGTTGTGTTTGTTATCAAAAGCATTTAAATAAAAAATTATTTAGACAAATTACATCTCTGGAACATCTTAACTCAAAGCAGAAACATTATGTACCATTATATTCTGCTTATCCAGTTTCACTTGACACAACTAGGCTTCCTAAACCACGTTAAATGGCATAGAGATTAATTTGATATACATATCGTAAACTTATACTGTTTTGTTTGTTTTCTAAGATACTCCTCTCGCTTTTTTCTTGGTGTCTGCATGGAATTATTTTCATTTGCACTTCTAAATCGACCTTCCTGACTACTGCTGGACATGCTAAGACCTTGTGACAAGTTTATCTATGGTTGCTGCACTTGATACCTGAAAGGAACTGTTTATTGTTGGTCATATGCTATCTACTTGTTACATTATTGTTTTCATTTCTGAGCTTGATGGTTTTCTGCTTAATCTTTTTTTTTCTATACAGAGGTAGTTGTGATCTGAACTTTTCTGCTGATCTGATTTCTTCAATCAAGGACTTGGACATTTTTGCTTGTGGACCCTGCCTTACATTATCTGTTGAATCATTCTGTATTGTAGTGTAAGACGTCAAATCTACTGACTCTTGCTTGAAATATGTCTGGTATATGTCTGGTAGTTTCTTTTTTGTTAGCCCTCAGTGCTTTATCATTGTGATTGTGAAGCTTTACTAGGTTTGAGACAGTCTTATGGAGCGGAGTAGAGCGTTCTAAATGACAGGATCAGAGTGTGAAAAGTCTTGGAGATGGGAGAGGGATGAAGGTCAGAGGTTGATTGAAGAGGACGAGTCAGGAATATTTGGAGATGAGAGAGTAAATATAGTTAGGAGTGAGGCTGTTGAGGGGATTTTTAAGAGGAGAAGATGGTCATCTATGTCAAAAGCAGCAAATAGGTCCAGAAGAATTAGTTAGGACTAGTGTGCCTTTGCTTTAGCTGAAAACTGATCAGTTGTTACTTTAGTGAAGCAGTTTCTGTTAAGTGTTTAGGGGGGAAACCAGATTGTAGTAGATCAAATAAGGACTTAGTTGAGAGAAATTGAGTTAGGCAATTATAAGACTGGTGTAATTAATGCATGTTTGAATGTATCAGGAAATGTGAAAGTTAAAGAGATGTTAGTGCAGGGGTTAGTGAAGCAGAGGGAGAGGAAAGAAGTTGTGAAGGAATAGGATCAAGTGGGCAAGTTGCGAGATGAGCCTAATAGGAATACAGAGACTTCTTCCTCTGTTACATGAGTAAAGCAGCAGAAAGTATTGTTAATATAAATGGTGGGTAGAAGGGCTGGGTTTGAGGGGTGTGAAGGATAGATGTTTTTTTTCTAATTGTTTTTATTTTATTTTTGAAGTGATCAGCAATAATCTGAGCAGGAGTTTGGTAGTGGATGCAAGTAGAGGTGGATGTAGAAGGGAGTTAAAGGTTTAGAACAGCCTTCTGGGGTTGGATGCGTGAGTTAACACAAGGGTGAGGCTGGAGGGCAGAGTTGTATGACTTAAGGATGAATTTATAATGCTGGAAATCAGCACAGGTGGGTGATTTGCTCCACTGCCATTCATCAGTCTGTGAACATCGCTGAAGATATCGAGTTTGTTTGGTGTGCCACAGTTGTTGTCGAGTGCATGATGTAAGGTAAACAGTGGAGGGTGCAGCTTTGTCAAGTGTTGATTTTAGTGCTGAGTTATACTGTAAGGTCACAAGGTCTGAGCAAGAGAGGGATGCAATGTTGGAGAGTAGGGTATTCAGTTGAGCATCAAAGTCATTTACAACCTGTAAGGTAGCAGTTTTTATAGGGACTGGAAAGGATTTAGCAGGTACAGTAAGAGAGAAAGTTAGTAGATGGTGGTCAGTGATAGGAAAGGGAAAATTAGAGAAGTTGTATACGGAACAGAGAATGGTGAAGACCAGGTCAATTCCACTCCCTTCGTAGTGGGTTGGAGATTTCCACTGGGACAGGACAAAAGAGGTGGAAAGAGATTGAGGTTTAGAGGTAGCAGGCAAGTTAGAATTGTCAACTGGTATGTTGAAGTCCCCTTAGATGAGTAAAGGGACGTTACAAGAGAGGAAGTGCGGAAGCCAGTCTTTAAAGTGGTCTAGAAATGTTGATGCTTAGTCAGATAGATAAATAGATAGATAGATGACAGCAACAGGGAGAGCTACAGGGGAGAAGAGGCAAATAGTGTGAACTTCAAAAGATGAAAAAGAAAGAGAGAGTGGTGAAGGAATATAGTGGAAGCTACATTATGGAGACAGAAAAATGCCCACTTCTCTTCCTTGTCTATTTCCTGGCCTGGGAGTGTGACTGAAGTGCAGGTTGCCATAGGACAGAGAGGCCACATCAGTTGTATTAGAGGAGAAGAGCAATGTTTCTGTGAGGGCTAATAGGTTAAGTAATTGTGAAATTAATAGATGTGAGCTAATTGCATACAGAGAGTGCATTCCAAAGGGCACAAGAGATTTGCGGGTTATAAACAGAAGTGCAGTTAATGAGGTTGAGTGGATAACATGGGCAAGGGTTTGGAGGTGTCAGTTGAGGTACTTAGCAAAGGGAAGTAGAGGGTGGACGTGGGTTAGACAAGGCATCCCCAGCTGTAAGGAGAAGAAATATGGTAAGAGAAAGAAAATAAGAGTGTGTCTTATGTGAATGTCTCATCTTAGTATTAGTGGAACATAGTTGGCTGAGTGATGTGAGATAGGAATAGAGCTCATGTGTATTGTACAGTGGGGAAGGTAGAAGAGAAGGAGAGATATGAATAGTCTGAGTGCTGTTTTTGTAAGGAAGAGCTGTAACTTTAAGGAGAAGGGAAGAGAATGTAAAGGCATGTTTAACAGGTGATATTTAGGGAGATAAGAATGTAAAAAGTACCTGTTTATAAGTTGTCCACTCCTTTGTCTAAATCCTTGTTATAACTCCCTACACTTATGAGCTAACACACTTTGGCCCATATTACAAGTTGTGCTGTAAATCCGTTGCGAACACACCATGCACAATGTGGCTGTACCACTATTTCCATTACGCCACAATTACAAGTGTCAATAAAATGTTCAAAGAAAAGTAATATAAAAGGTAAGCTCATTCCTAAATATTGTGCATATATGTGTGAAGCAGGTGCATCCTAGAAAATATATATGTAAAACAAGAGAAAGGAAGTAGATACTTCAAATAAGACGTTGCTAAAAGTCTAGGGATAAAGCACAACTGCACAAATACCAATAGAGGCAGAATATTCCCAAAATTCAAAACACACTTTAATCAACTAATATTAAAAAACACACATACTAGGGATCCCTTAGTATCAAACTTAAAGTACCGGCTTAAACAATGTCAGGTGCACCTAGGATGAAAATAACTGTAAGGGAAATCTACCAGTTACGAAGGTACATGTAACTGTCTTCAGAGTCATTAATCCAATATACAGATGGCAGTAGAAGTGCTGAAACACTGTTAGCTTAGTGGATACCAGTCTTAAAGGTGCAACAAAAGCCAATGATAACAGGCATTAACCCCACACAGAAGCCTAATGAAAGCACACTAGCATAGAAAAGAGGAGCCCAATTAGGGCGTATCAACAGGTTTGACCGCCGCGCCGGTGAAGCGCCCCCCAACACCACCGGTCAATTACCATGTACCTGTCTCCCTTACGTCAGAGCTCCTCCTAACTTCGCTGCCATTTTCATGTGCTGCCTTTCCGGGGTGATCCTGTGCATGGGGGGGATCCCATGTAAGAAACTGCTGCAAAGCACAGACGAGTTGTATCACTCGTTTCACTCCGTGTGTAGCAGCATGGAGCGTCTTCTAGGTTGATACGCCCTAAAAAAGCTACCATAACAAAAAATAACAAACAAACGCCTAGATTACGAATCTTGCGTTAGCCTTAAAAAGCAGTGTTGAGAGGTCCCAACGCTGCTTTTTAACGCCCGCTGGTATTACGAGTCTGGCAGGTACAGGTGTACTGCTCACTTGTTTTCCGCGACTCAAGCATACCGCAAATCCACTTACGTAAATTGCGTATCCTATCTTTTCAATGGGACTTGCATAATGCTGGTATTACGAGTCTTGGAAAAAGTGAGCCTCTCCTGTCAAGACTGATACCGCATTTATCAGTAGTTAAGAGTTTTATGGGCTAACGCCGTAACATAAAACACTTAACTAAAGTGCTAAAAAGTACACTAACAAACATAAACTACCTATTAACCCCTAAACCTAGCCCCCCCCACATCGCAAACACTTAAATAACATTTTTAACCCCTAATCTGCCGACCGGACATCGCAGCCACTTTAATAAATATATTAACCCCTAAACCGCCGCACTCCTGCCTGGCGAACATTAGTTAAATTTTATTAACCCCTAATCTGCCGTCCCTAACATCGCCGACACCTGCCTACATTTATTAACCCCTAATCTGCCGCCCACAACGTCGCCACAACTATATTAAGTGTATTAACCCCTAAATCTAAGTCTAACCCTAACCCTAACACCCCCTAAATATAATTTAAATACATCTAAATAAATATTCCTATCATTAAATAAATTATTCCTTTTTTAAACTAAATACTTACCTATAAAATAAACCCTAAGCTAGCTACAATATAACTAATAATTACATTGGGGCATATGTATCAAGCTCCGAACAAAGACCGTTGCTCCATAACCTGTCCGCCTGCTCTGAGCAGGCACACAGACATCGCCGGAAATCAACCCGATCGAGTACGATCGGGTTGATTGACACCCCCCTGATGGCAGCCTATTGGCCGCGAGTCTGCAAGGGGCAGCGTGGCACCAGCAGCTCTTGTGAGCTGCCAGTGCAATGCTGAATACGGCGAGCGGATTGCTCGCCGTATTCAGCGAGGTCTGTCGGACCTGATCCGCACTGTCTGATCAGGTCCGACAGACCTTCATAACTAGAGGCCATAGTATCTAGCTTAGGGTTTATTTTTATTTTACAGGCAATTTTGTATTTATTTTAACCAGGTGCAATAGTTATTAAATAGTTGTTAACTATTTAATAACTTCCTAGTTAAAATAAATACAAATTTACCTGTAAAATAAAACCTAACCTAAGCTACAATTACACCTAACACTACACTATAATTAAATAAATTACCTAAATTAAATACAATTAATTATAATTAAATTAAACTATCCGTTTTCATTGTATAGAAAAAGATGAAAACGGATAAAGTCCGCGCAAAACACAAAAATGTGAAAACAAGGTTTGGAGTAAAAATTTCCGCAATCATTACACATTACGAATGGTGTATCACAATCTATACCCTCTTACAAATAGATAACAAGTATAACAGTGGAATATGTGAAGAAATAACAGGTTCAGATGTAAGACTATCCTATACCTATGTGGCAAAGAGATGGCTAAGAAAAAACCCTCCAGGAGGAACTAAAAATAAACAACTATGATTGGTCAAAAATAGGATCCAATCAGGAAGATGGACACGATATTTAAAATCGGACTGTACGGCACACAAGCATCTTGATAAAGGCCCCAGGCTGAAACGCGTAGAGATTGCTTACAGTTATCCGATAACTAAAGAATTCAACCTAGCAGGTGAGAGGCTTTCTTGTGTTCGAGCTGGCTAGGGCAGGTACATCGAGCCATATCCCACACTGAAAGGGACAGACTCCATATGTGTAATTCCTGCCCCAGGACCCAGTAACCGTTCCAGCCCCAATCACCAGCTAAGGGTTACACAGACATAAAGGAAAATCTAACAACTCGATCTGTGAAAGACCTCAAGGACTACAATCCGACCTGGATCCAAAACCAAGAGAAGGACGGCACAGGAGAATAGACGGAGCCACTTCACAATTAAGAGACCGGCCGGTCAACAACTTGGATTGGGGAATCCAGAATACGGACACTATATCAAGGTTTTTTAAATAAGACACACTTTTCCAAAGAACATTTCCCCTAAGATATCAAGAAAAAATTGAAAAAACTACGTACCACTGTGAGAAATATATGTATTGAAATAAGGGCATAAACTAAGCAGTAACTAATTTGGAATACTATTGTTTGGTTGCAAACATACGGTATAAACACACATATATAGATAGTAGTATACCCTAAAACTATATTTGCAACGTTATATCAAAATATATCACGAGAGGGACATGACTAAGATCACGTGATACACCCTTATGAGAAAAAGTAACCACTCGAGCTGAATGTAACGTTGCAAATAAAAGCTTTTTTCCTAAACTGAAACAGGAACATAGAAGCATCAGAAAAATTGGTAATGTGCTACACCTGTATAAGAATACAAATTTTAGCGATTTTAAAATATTGATTCAGATGCCGGCATTAATGTGCTAACTTTTGTTAGGATTTTCTTCTGTATAGGAATAAGATATATATATATTTTTAACACCAAACTCCAATCTTTGATTTCATTTTTCAAACCTATGTGTGACATATAAGTCATAGGGCATAAAGACCCCTCTCAGACATAGTAACTATTTAAGAACCTTTATACCACGGTTTTAAGACCGAGACACATACGTCAGCGCTTTATAATACACTAAGGCAGATACATCCAAGTTTGAGAACCCTAATAAGGGACCCTCCTAAGTAGATGAAAGTATAAGATATAAAATCTATCTGGGAGTACATATACCGAATTCATCTAACAAGACTCGCAGCTGTTTAAGCGCTATCCCACACCCCCTTCTTCGTTCTATCTTTGATTGAGGTGATAGTGTTTCGAGGTTACATCACCTTTGGGATTAGCAAAGAGTCTGAGTGTAGAATCTTTGTATAACTCTTTGTTTTTATAGTCATTGAAGATAGTCAAATAATGTTTGTTGGCACTCACCCGCAACTGATCTTCTTGTAGTTAGGGCAAACTGGAGACAACGGATCGTTCACCAGGAAAACTGTAAGTCCTCCAAACAGCCTGGGTCCCCGCGCCAACCGCCTCTTCTCAACCACTTGGACCTCCGTTCTCTTCAGGGTGAGCGTTACGAAGTGGCGTGAGCCATCTGCGCTGCCGGCTATCACTTCCGGGTTGTGACGTAGACAAAGGGGAGAGTACTCCTCGGGTCCGGGATACGCTGAGGCTTAGTGGGAAAACAAAATATGCAGCAAATAGAACAAAGTCCCACAAGCCTTCTAAGCGTATAAATTACAAGTTTATTTGAAAAAAACTGTAGGAGAACATAAAAATAAATAAATGAAAAATGGCCCTAATCAATCCAGGACCTGGATTGATTAGGGCCATTTTTCGTTTATTTATTTTTATAATTGTGCACGAGCACGTTTTGCCAGCTTACCGCTACCGTAAGCAGCGCTGGTATTGAGGTGAGATGTGGAGCTAAATTCTGCTCTATGCTCACTTTTTTGCGGCTAACGCCGGGTTTCTAAAAACCCATAATACCAGCGTTACTGTAGGTGAGCGGTAAGGAAAAATTATTCAAAATAATAAAAATTATTCCTATTCTAATACCCCTGTTTAAAACAAAAATAAATAAACTACCAATAGCCCTTAAAAAGGCTTTTTGTCAGGCATTACCCTAAAGTTAACAGCTCTTTTGCAAAAAAATAAAGAAATGACCCCCTAACATTACAACCCCCAATCTCTAACCCTCCAAAATAAAAAAACATAGCTAAAACAAAATACCCATTGCCCAGAAAAGGGAATTTGTATGGGTATTGCCCTTAAAAGGGCATTCATCACTTTTTCAGCCCATTTAAAATAAGAAAGCCCTTATCTAAAAAAAAACACCCCCCCCAAAAAAAAAAAACTAACACTAACCCCAAAATTCGTACTCACTATTGATGAAGGCCGGCGAAACATCTTCATCCCAGCGGCTCCATGTTCATCGTGGGACCATCTTCTTCAATCTTTATCCAGGCCGCGATACATCTTGTATCTTCATTCGGTGGTGGATGCAATGTCCTTGGCGATCCTCTTTATCCATGCAACACGGAGATCCTCTTTATGCGGTCCCTACCCGCACACTGAAGATTGAATGCAAGGTACCCCTTTTATATGGGGGTACCTTTGCATTCCTATTGGATGACAAATTTAAATCAGCCAATTGGATGTAAGCAGCTTAGATCCTATTGGCTGATTTTAAATTTTCAACTATAGGAATGCATGGGTACCCCCATGTAAAAGGGGTACCTTTGCATTCAATCTTTAGTGTGTGGCTAGGGACTGCATGAAGAGGACCTACGTGTCGCGTGGATGAAGAGGATCACCAAGGACTTTGCAGCCAACACTGGTGTGAAGATACAAGATGGATTGCGGACTGGATGAAGATTGAAGAAGATGGTCCCACGAGGGATGAAGATGTTTTGCCAGCCTTCATCAATGGTGAGTATGTCATGTCTCCAGGTAAATAAAAAATAGATTTGTAGCTTTTTCCAATATTTAACAAATATAGATTTGAATAAGTTAAACTCATGGAATAAAGCAACTTAATATTAGTAATTGAAAATGATTTGTGTAAATAAAAAATGATACAGAGTGGGAAATCTGAGGAGAAAGATTCTTGAAGTAAACTCACTCAGAATAATATTTGTCTTACAAAAGACAGGCTGTATTAATGACAAAAAAATAATACACTCTGTGCGCACAAGAGAAAAATAGGAGACAAAATGGTGAGCAAAAAGTTAGAAAAATATGTATCCGCTATATATGAGATGTAAACTTGAATTAACAAAATATACTTTGTAAGTTACAAGATGATCTTACTTGAGGCAAATACAGTTTATGAGCTGAGGAAGTTTGTACCTGATCGGAGTCTGAAATGTATCGAAGACACAGCTGGGAAGCAGCGTTATTGATTACGCAGCGTTCACTGAACAGGTCAGAGAGGAGGAGGCTGCAAGATGCGAGTGCTGTACGGCTCCTGTGATACAGCGTGTGAGATGACGTCACAGATTCAGGCTATAGATTACGGCAAGGGATAAATACCTTGGAGAAGTAAGTTTTGGAAGATATAATTACTTGAGATACACTTTGAAAGTGAAAACTTGATCCAACGTAGATGATTCTCAAAAATTAGTTAAAGGCTTGAAAAAGTAGAAACGCAGGAACAGGAAGTTCTTCAGAAACACAACTTCAATAATCAAGCATTAAACAGGTGTGTCTGATATCCTTTTATAGGTGAATAGTAAAGGTGGACAAGGGATTTAAGGTGGAATCATGACAGATCCCCCGTCTCAAGGCGGACCTCCTGGGAGCAGAGACCCAGGTTTGGAAGGGTTGTGAAGATGAAATTCACGTAAGAGTTCTGGAGCGTGAATATCACGTAAAGGAATCCAAGAGTCTTCTTCAGGACCATATCCCAACCAACGGACCAGATATTCAACCCGTCTCCAACGGTTGTGGGAATCCAAGATCTTTTCCACCTCGAATTCAGACTGATCTGCACACAAATCCGCATCAGAGGAATCATTCCCGGGTAGTGAGTCTAATGTACCAGAATAAGGTTTCAAGAGAGACACATGGAAGGAAGGATGAATCCGTAGATGAGCTGGCAAATGGAGAACGACTGCATTAGGATTCAGGATTTTCTTAATTTTGAAGGGACCTATAAATTGGGTTGCCAATTTTTTGCAGGGAACTTTCAGTTTTATATTTTTCGTGGATAACCATACACAATCTCCAGGTTTATATGATGGGGGAGGTATATGTTTCTTGTCAAAATAAAACTTTTGTTTATCTTTTGCAGTCTCCAGATGTTTTTTCAATAAAGGTATGGAGTTTTTCAGTTCAGTAATATATTCGACAGCATAGGGAGAAGATGAGGTGATGTTAGAAGTGGGTATTGTTCTCGGATGATAACCATAAGAAGCAAAAAATGGTGTCATTTTAGTAGAAGTGTTAATCGAATTATTATAAGCGAATTCCGCCATTGGTAGCCAGTCTGACCAATCATCTTGAACTTGAGATATATAACACCGAAGATACTGCTCTAATGTTTGATTTAATCGTTCTGTCAAACCGTTAGACTGCGGATGAAAAGCTGTTGTGAATCTGGGGGTGATCTTCAATAGACGACACAATTCCCTCCAGAATCTGGAGGTGAACTGAGTTCCCCTATCTGTAACTATTGAAAGTGGTAGACCATGTAATTTTACAATATGGTTAATGAAACAGGTAGCAGTGGTTGTTGCAGAGGGTATCTTCTTAAGTGGAATGAAATGTCCCATACGAGTAAGGTGATCAACGACTACGAGGATACAGGTATAATTCTTCGAAGGTGGTAACTCTACTATGAAATCCATTGATATCATATGCCAAGGAGTGTCAGGTATTGGCAGAGGAGTCAACAAACCGAATGGTTTATGCGAAGGTCGTTTGGTTCGGGAACAAACTTGGCAGTCAGTGATATGGCTACAAATATCTTGTTTCATTTTCGGCCACCAATATTCTCTATTCAACAATTCATGGGTTTTAGTAATACCCGGATGTCCAGCTAATGGAAGATTATGGAAATGATGAAGTAATTGTTTTCTTAATGTTGGTGGTACATACAGAAGTTTGTGATAATGATATAAACCAGTCTTTGAATCTTTAGTACAGATTGAAGGGATTGTGTAATCTTTGAGTTGAGCATGTAGTAGATCAGAATGGAATGAGGTAATAGAGGCTAAGAATCTGTGAGTGGGTATGATATTTTGTGCCTCTTCCTTTTCAGGTACATTCTGAAAAGTTCTGGATAGAGAGTCTGCTTGAGTGTTTTTTGATCCTGGACGGTAGTGGATGAGATAGTTAAAGCGATCTAGAAAAAGGGACCATCGGACCTGACGTGAAGATAAAGTTTTGTTTTTCTTTAGGTACTGTAGATTCTTGTGATCTGTAAGTACTAAAAAAGGTTTGGATGTGCCTTCAAGAATATGCCTCCAATGTTCCATGGCAACTTTTATTGCCAAAAGTTCTAGGTCACCCACAGAGTAATTCCTTTCTGCTGGAGTCAAGAGTCGGGAATAAAAGGCAACAGGATGGTTAACTTGTGATCCAATGCGTCGTTGAGACAAAATTGCCCCAACACCAACATTTGAGGCATCAACTTCTAAGGTAAAATCTGCATCTGGATCAGGAAGCTGTAAGATGGGAGCTGATGTAAAACATTTTTTCAGATGTTCGAAAGCTTCTTGTGCTTCAGTAGTCCAACAAAATTTAATTTTTCCTGTCAATTTAGTTAAGGGTTGAACTATGGAAGAATACCCCTGAATAAATCTTCTGTAAAAATTGGAAAAACCAAGAAATTTTTGGAGAGATTTTAAATTGGTAGGGACAGGCCAATCCAAAACAACCTTTATTTTGTCAGGATCCATTTCTATGCCAGTTGGGGAGATGATGTAACCCAGAAATTTAATTGTCTTTACATGGAATTGACATTTCTCTAATTTAGCATAAAGATGATGCTCTCTTAACCTCATTAAAACCCATCGTACGTGTTTGATGTGATCAGTTATGTTCTTAGAATAAATTAAAATGTCATCTAGATATATCACTACGCAGATATCTAATAAATCCTTGAATATCTCATTTATAAAAAACTGAAAAGTTGCTGGAGCATTTGTCAAGCCAAAAGGCATGACATTGTACTGATATAAGCCATAACGAGTTTTAAAAGCTGTTTTCCACTCATCCCCTTTCCTTATGCGTATGAGATTATACGCACCTTTCAAATCTAGTTTGGTAAAGATTTGAGCATCAGTTAATCTTTCTAAGAGTTCAGGGATGAGTGGAAGTGGGTAGCGATTTTTTACTGTAATTTCATTTAAACCCCTGTAATCTATAATAGGACGTATAGTACCATCTTTATTGGTCACAAAAAACATTCCAGCTGCTGCTGGAGAAGTGGAAGTGGATATAAACCCTTTTCTTAAATTTTCATCGAGATATTCTCTAAGGTATTGTAATTCTTTATTAGACATAGGATATATTTTACCAAAAGGTATGGTGGTATTAGGTTTAGTGTCTATAGGACAATCGAATGGCCTATGTGGTGGTAGATTTTCTGCCTCTTTAAGATTAAACACATCTGAAAACTCAAGGTATTCTGGGGGTAATTGAGGTTGTATGTGGTTTATAGAGATTGTAGGATAACAAGTATTGGTACAGTACTGAGATGTATATTGTATATTATTGGTTACCCAATCAATACTTGGATTATGCAGCTGCAACCAAGGGTATCCTAAAATGATAGGATGGATAGAGTTAGGTAGTATATCGAATGTGATATATTCAGTATGTCCATTACCTGTAGTAGTGAGTAGTGGAATAGTGTGGTGTGTTATTGGACCTTTTAAATGAGTGGAACCATCAATAACTTTGACAAGAATAGGGAATTGCTTTAACACTCTGGGTATTTTATTTTTTGTAACATAAGTTTGATCCATGAACATGCCAAACGCCCCTGAATCGATCATGGCCTCATTCAGCAGAAGATGTTGATCCCACTGCAAAGACAATGAAATGGTTAAGTGTGATATCATTTTTGAATTAATTTGAGGGTTAACTATCAATATCTTACCCCTCTTATTAGAGTTGGACAAGTGGACACTGTGTGGTCTTTGTTTCCACAGTACATACAAAGATTTAAACTTCTTCTTCTTTGTTTTTCTTCATATGTTAGAGGACCCTTAATTGTGCCAATTTCCATAGGTACAGGACTTGAAGATGGTTGTTGTACATGTGGTTGATGGTACTTCTTTGGATATGGTTCAGGTGGTACCTTTTCAGCACGGCGTTCCCTGAATCTCCTATCCATTGAAATAGAGATCTTTATGAGAGACTCAAGCGTGTCTGGGAACTCAATACGAGATAAGTCATCTTTCAAATGTTCTGATAGTCCCAGACGAAACTGGTTGCGTAGAGAGACTGAGTTCCACTGAGACTCCGTAGCCCACAGTTGAAACTCAGCGACGTAGTCCTCAACTGGCCGTTTGCCCTGCTTAAGTGTTCTTAAGTTATTTTCAGCAGTGAGTTGGGTGTTGCGGTCCTCATACAATAAAGCCATTGCGTTAAAGAAATCTTCCAGTGAACCTAAAATGGGATCATTAGCCTCAAAAAATTTGTCAGCCCATAATCTGGGTTCCCCACTTAAATATGAGATCACAGTACATACTTTTACTCTATCAGAATAATATGTTTTAGGTTTCATAGTGAACATGAGTAAGCATGCATTGCGAAATTCACGGAAGCGAGTGCGTACACCAGCAAACACACTTGGTGGGTTAATCTTTGGTTCAGGGTGTTCAGCTGTCTTTTGTGTAATAAAGTCATTCATAATACTTTTCAAAGTGTTGTTTTCATTTTTTAACTCTGTTAAACCCTGAGCTAATATCTCAACCTTTTGATTTAAACTGGTTATTTCATTTGCCATTGCTGCAGGATCCATATTTAAGAGTAACTTTATATATTTTTATGGCTTGATTATTCTGTCATGTCTCCAGGTAAATAAAAAATAGATTTGTAGCTTTTTCCAATATTTAACAAATATAGCTTTGAATAAGTTAAACTCATGGAATAAAGCAACTTAATATTAGTAATTGAAAATGATTTGTGTAAATAAAAAATGATACAGAGTGGGAAATCTGAGGAGAAAGATTCTTGAAGTAAACTCACTCAGAATAATATTTGTCTTACAAAAGACAGGCTGTATTAATGACAAAAAAATAATACACTCTGTGCGCACAAGAGAAAAATAGGAGACAAAATGGTGAGCAAAAAGTTAGAAAAATATGTATCCGCTATATATGAGATGTAAACTTGAATTAACAAAATATACTTTGTAAGTTACAAGATGATCTTACTTGAGGCAAATACAGTTTATGAGCTGAGGAAGTTTGTACCTGATCGGAGTCTGAAATGTATCGAAGACACAGCTGGGAAGCAGCGTTATTGATTACGCAGTGTTCACTGAACAGGTCAGAGAGGAGGAGGCTGCAAGATGCGAGTGCTGTACGGCTCCTGTGATACAGCGTGTGAGATGACGTCACAGATTCAGGCTATAGATTACGGCAAGGGATAAATACCTTGGAGAAGTAAGTTTTGGAAGATATAATTACTTGAGATACACTTTGAAAGTGAAAACTTGATCCAACGTAGATGATTCTCAAAAATTAGTTAAAGGCTTGAAAAAGTAGAAACGGAGGAACAGGAAGTTCTTCAGAAACACAACTTCAATAATCAAGCATTAAACAGGTGTGTCTGATATCCTTTTATAGGTGAATAGTAAAGGTGGACAAGGGATTTAAGGTGGAATCATGACAGAGTACCAATTTTGGGGTTAGTGTTAGTTTTTTTTGTTTTTTTGAAGGGTGTGTTTTTTAAATTAGTAGGGCTTTTTTAATTTTAATTGGCTTAAAAAGAGCTGAATGCCCTTTTAAGGGCAATGCCCATACAAATGCCCTTTTCAGGACAATGGGTGGATTAGGGATTTTTTTAGTTAGGTTTTTTTATTTTAGGGGGTTGGGGGTTCTAATGTTAGGGGATCATTTCTTCTTTTTTTTTTTGCAAAAGAGCTGTTAACTTTAGGGCAATGCCCTAAAAATGCCCTTTAAGGGCTATATGTCGTTTATTTATAGAATAGGGGTATTAGAATAGGAATAATTTGTATTATTTTGGATAATTTTGTTTGCTATTTTCTGCAAGGGTAACATTTTGTTTTTGTCATTTTAGAGCTTATTATTTTTTGTAATGTTAGTTTTTATTTTTTTGTTATGTTAGGTTTTATTTTTTGGATTATTTAATTTTTTTAAAACAAGTAAAGTAAGCGTCCTCTTTTGTCTAGATCTTCTAGTTTGTTATATAACTCTTCAATTAAAATAGTTTGATCGTCTTGGTGAGATGTTAAGTCTTTCATACCTTTGGAGATGACGTCATAAGATTCCTCTAGCGT
Source organism: Bombina bombina (assembly GCF_027579735.1). NCBI lineage: Eukaryota > Metazoa > Chordata > Amphibia > Anura > Bombinatoridae > Bombina > Bombina bombina. The sequence continues at coordinate 723,942,323 of NC_069502.1, read as the reverse complement.
ATTAACGCAAATTTCCAATATCTGTAATATCTCGTTTAAGGTCGGAAATTTACGTTTTAATAAAGTTTTTCAATGAATCAAGATCAAATTTTGATGGAAACTCTCCTAATTTAGTTAAAATCTGGGTCAGCTGATCTTTATTTGAGAGGGATAATACGTACATAGGAGATTTATTTGAGACCCTTTGTATTATATTACTCAGGAAACAAGATACCATTTGTATATTGGGTTTTAAAAAAAATGTTGAGACTGAAACTGGAGCATTAGAGCTTTCTTTAGACATTTTTTCCAATTTGTTTAACTTCTTCATCGCCATATGAAAAACAGGGATTAGCCAAAAATGTTAAATCCAGGTGTCTACGAAAAATATGGTTTTATGTAACATAAGATATGATTACGGCTCTTTAGCTGAAATGCGTAAGCTTAACCTACTCAGCTGTTTTTGATTGTTTGTTTTTTAAAACTTTGTTGGTGTGATTATGGACTTTTAATATCTTCATGGATTGAATAAATGTTATGTTTTATACTTTTAGATATTGCTCCACTCTTTTTTCCTCTCATTTATGTAACATGAAACATATTAGAACTTTGGTATGAGGAAAATTTGTCACTGTCTCTTTAAGAGATTATAGATGATGTTGCTATCAAATGACACTTCATCAAAAATAGTTGAAATCATATATATGAGTAATAAACAAAAGTGGTATAAAGATAAATCCTCAGATTAGTATGTGAGAGGGTCTTCAGAATATAGATTATTGGAGGAATAAGCTAAAGGCATATATACAGGTACTCACATAAAGCTGCTTCCTTAATAGAAAAGTGCTTTGGATACTATCTCCTTATAGTATAGAGAGCCTCATCAGCTATCAAGGGAGATGCTATGAAGTTCAGCTAGAAGAGTGCTGCACCTATCAACTTGCTGCTAGCTGTAACTCCTATAGGGTCTGGATGTCAATGAGGCTGCAAGTTGCAGTGCTTAACGTTATGGCGGCAGTCTGCTGCTCCAACCGCCATTATGGTTATTCGTTTCTATGTGGAAAAGAGATAGCTGGTCTGGTTTTAATAGCTGGCATTGGTAGGGAATGTCATGCTACTCTGGAAGATTTTTGAGAGTAAATTGGGCCCCTTGTGTGCCATGTTCCCTCGGAGCTCCCTCACAGAATGGCCATATCCTAGTATGGCCAAACTCTGCCCCCTACTGCAAGATAATTTTATATCAGATTGAATATTGTTCATGAATGAAATAAAAAAATATTTTAAGCTGTAAGCTAATAGTCATGAATTCATAGGTTTGCAAAAAAATAACATACAAACATTGTAGAACAAAAATGTTATTAAGTTGGACTAGCACATCCTTGTTATTGCATGTCTTTAATTAAAGCACCACTGTATAATTTATCTAGAATACATTGGAGGAGAAACTTTCTACTATGTAACAGTATTTTGAGTAGTTAGAGTTAGAGGATCATAAAGCTGAAAAACTATGATAATATCTGTGATGAGAGCAGGAAGTGATGTCACCATATTGGGGGTGGGGCTTAGGTCGTTTGTGTCGCAGTTAGCTAGTGAGATCAATGCTACCAGATGTATGTTTCCATGCTCTACAATAAAATAGAGTTGTACCATCCTTGCTGTGTCCTACATGTGTCCTGCATCTCATGACATGGTGTCAGAAGTTCTTGCCTGCGCTTCTGTTCCTGATTGATGACGATGTCAAAGTTTACCCCACCTGAGCCTTTTGACATCTCTCAGCCTGCAGCTTGGCCCACATGGCGTCAGCGCTTTCAGCGCTTCCGGATTGCTTCCAAGCTGGACAAGGAGAGTGGTGAAGTACAAGTTAATTCTCTTTTATACTCTATGGGGAAAGATGTGGAGCCAGTGTTCAATGCTTTTACTTTCCAAGAAGGGGAAGAATTTGACTTTGAAATAGTTATGAATAAACTCAGTGCCCACTTTGTGCCCAAAAGAAATGTGATTCATGAGAGGGCTTGTTTTCACAAACGTGCTCAGCGTGTGGGAGAATCTGTGGAGTCATTTGTGCGCAGCCTGTATGAACTAGCTGAATTCTGTGAGTTTGGTGCTAAAGAAGAGCAAATCAGAGACAGAATAGTTATTGGAATTGCAGATGCTGAAGTCTCACTGAAGCTGCAGTTAGAGTCTGATTTAACATTAGATGGGGCTATTAGGATGGCCCGCCAGAGTGAACTGGTGAAAAAGCAAAGTGCTGATCTGAGGTCTGAGAGTATTGTGGATGAAGTGCAGCAGTTCAGGAGAGCTGCCAGTGAAAGGCACAGTGTGAGCGGTAGACCTAGGGCAACAGATAGGCCCAGAAGTGGATGGGCGCAGCATGCCCGATGCACACGGTGCAACCATGCCCATGATCAGAGTGTCATATGCCCTGCTAAAGACAAAAGATGTAGAAAATGTAACAGGATGGGCCATTTTGAAGTGGTGTGTAAGACTGAATATATTAAGGAGAAGCAGGTGGATAGCGACCAGGAGGGTCAAGAAGTGTCCTTTGTGGGGTCTGTTGTTGAACGGCTGGGTTCAGAAGATGATTGGAGGGTTACCCTTACTGTAATGGGAGCCAAAGTTGCCTTTAAGATTGACACAGGAGCAGACATCACTGTAATGTCTCTTGAAGTGTTTATAAAACTGCCTTGATAGCCCCAGCTGGCAAAAGTTACAACAAAAGTCCATAGTCCTGGTGGCCGTATTGATTGTGCAGGGAAATTTCTTGCCAGCTGCGAGTACAAGCAAAGGAAATTCACCATGTGGGTGCATGTGATTAGAGGTCAGTGTGTTAACAACTTATTGAGCAGAAAAGTAGCCTGTGGTTTGGGCCTAGTGACCAGAGTGAATGAGATCACAGAAGATATGTTTGGAGAATTGGGCCTACTGGATTGCAACCCAGTCCGTATATCACTTAAAGGTGACGCAGTCCCATACAGCATTACCACTCCCCGTAGAATTCCGTTCCCGCTCATGCCTCAAGTGGAGAAGGAGCTTCTGCGAATGAAGAATATGGGGGTTATTGAAGAGGTTGTTGAAGCAACTGACTGATGTGCCCCCATTGTGCCCGTTGCGAAGAAGAATGGAAAGGTACACATCTGCGTAGACTTGAAAAGAGTGAATGAGGCGGTGAAAAGAGAGAGATATGTGCTGCCAACACTTGAAGACATAGCTCCGAAATTGGCGGGGGCGAAGTTCTTCTCTACATTGGATGCTTCTAGAGACTTCTGGCAGATACCTCTAGATCCAAAGTGCCGCAAACTGACTACCTTCATTACACCAGTAGGTCGGTTTTGTTTTTACAGACTCCCTTTCGGGATATCCTCTGCTCCTGAAATCTTTCAAAGAGAAATTAGTTCTCTCCTAAGAGATCACGTGGGCACGGCAGTCGTCATGGATGACATCTTAGTGTATGGGTCTACGTTGGAGGAACATGATCAGCAATTGAGCTGTGTGCTGCAGACTATCAGAGAGTCCGGGCTGAAGCTAAACAAAGAGAAATGCCATTTTGGGAAAGCTGAGTTATGTTATTTTGGGCATATCATCAATGGGGATGGCATGAAGCCAGACCCTGAGAAAATTTGTGCTACTGAACAGATGAAAAATCCTTATGATGTACATGAGCTGAGACAAATATTGGGCCTTGTAAATTATGTGGGCAGGTTCCTTCCAGATTTATCCACAATACTAAACCCTATCACAGAGTTGGTAAAGAAAGATGTTGCCTGGGTCTGGGGACCTTCACAGGAAGAATCTTTTATGCAGGTCAAGTCCCTGCTGGGGTCTGCCCCAGTGTTGGGGTTCTACAACCCTTCCGAAAAGACTGTGGTTAGTGCTGATGTGAGCCCTCCTGCAGCTGAATGAAAACAAACTACAGCCCATTGCTTACTGTTCCCGTACACTGACGGCTGAAGAGTCAAAATACGCCCAAATTGAGAAAGAGTGCCTGGCTGCAGTTTGGGCCTGTGAGCGCTTTCAGTGTTACCTAGTGGGTTTAGAGAAATTTAGTCTGGAGAGTGATCATAAACCGCTAGTCCCTCTAATCAATTCCTATGATATTGACAAAAAAGCCCTAAGATGCCAGAGACTTCTAATGAGGCTGCTCAGATTCAACGTTCAGGCAGTGCATGTGCCAGGGAAACAACTGGTTATGGCAGAAGATACACTGTCCAGGCTCCCGCAGGCTGCTGCTGAAGAGTCTTCAACGGAATCAGATGTAAAAGTGTATGTAGATTCAGTTCTGGCCTCCAAATCCATTTCTTCAGGGAAGCTAGAACAACCAAAGAAAGAGACATATTTAAATACAGACCTTCAAGAAGTTATAAAGTACATAAAAGAAGGTTGGCCCGAGAGTCGGGCAGCCTGGATGTCTTTAAGTTCTTACCAGTCAGAAAGGTCGCAGCTCACAGAGCTGGATGGGTTGGTGCTGTTCCAGGACCGCATTGTTATTCCTGTTAGCATGCGGCAGGAGATGTTAAACAGGATTCACAATGGCCACTTAGGCATTACAAAGTGCAGAGAAAGGGCAGCTATGGCTGTATGGTGGCTGGAATCAGTTCTGACATTGCAAGGCATGTGTCTAAATGTGCCTTTTGCCAGGAACGCCGGCATACTCAGAGAAGTCAGCCCTTGATTTCTACTCCATGGCCCGTTAGAACAGTGACCTGAAGTATGGGCAGAATAATCCCATGGTCACTGTGGACTAGGGTAATCTACCCCAATGTTCAAGTCAGGATGTAATTCATGTCGTTTATATTTTCTGTAACTTGTTATTTGTTATATTCTATACAAAATTGTTGTTGTATACCTTGTATTTGTTATATTCAAATGAAAAAAATGTATGCTTTGTCCTTTGAAAAGGGGGAATATGTGATGAGAGCAGGAAGTGACATCACCAGATTGGGGACGGGGCTTAGGTCCGTTTGTCTGTGTCACAGTTAATTAGTGAGATCAATGCTATCAGATGTATGTTTCCATGTTCTACAATAAAATAGAGTTGCACCATCCTTGCTGTTTCCTGCATCTCATGACAATGTCTTTTGGAACAGAGTTTCAAAATACCTGTGATGATGGATTAGTTATCAAGCGGGGAGGGTCAATCTATCTAGGTTATACCTAATAACAACATTTAATGGACTCTCTTTGTTCTATCCTTTACTATCAGCGTTTCAAGGGACCTATATGAATCACATCAGTGTTAGACAGACACTGTGCTGAAGCCTAATTAGCGATACTTACAGAAATAAACTACTATAAAACAGAAACTGACTGTGTTTCACTTAATTCTAAAAAAAATTAGTAAACTGTTATTTTTCTCAGAAAACAATAAATATATATATATATATATATATATATATATATATATTATTTAGCATACACAATGAATTTATAGTGCTACATAATTGAGTGTCTCAATGTTTATAAAATGGCTTTCATTTTAATCCCTTAATGATGGTCGTTAAGTTTTTTTTTTTACTAATAGCACAGGTCCCTCTTCCCTTCTAGTCAGCAGAAATAGTGTGGTCTTGCCACTGGCGGCGAGACCGCATTATTAGTTAGACAATCCCTATACAAAGACCAGTGACGTACCCTTAAGGGGTTAAATACATTTGCATATATTTTCTTTTAATGTGGAAACTAGATGTACAAATTAGATATAATTAGCATTACATATTTATTTAGATTTATTAAGGTTGATAATAAATAATAACAACTTTGCTCTGTGAAGTAAGTACTTTATATTGATCAGAATTAGTAAACTACACATGAATATCATGATCAATACCTATAATAGCAATGCTAGATGTAAATTAAAGTGCTTAACTGTATCTCGACAGAACAACAATGCTACATATTCAGTGTGGTGACATGCAGGTCATAAACACATCATTTTATCTTTAATTAAATTATTGTATATATAAATAATAATAATGATCCATTAGCTTCTTTTTCCCCCCTAAAAATCATGCATCGAAACATGAGTATATAAAAAGAATGTGCAAAATTTGAGTAAATTGGATAGTCTCTTAAAACTGCATGCTCTATCTGAATCATGAAAGTTTAATTTTTACTTCAGTTAAAGTAAGTCCTGAATTTATGCCATTAGCGTAACTTTTGCACAGGCTCACATAATTTACCTACAAGGTAGCCCAATAAAGGGCTAGATTACAAGTGGCATACAAATGATTGCGCTAGCATTATCACAATCATTTTTGCCCCCTTTCCATTGTGCTTGAGCAAAATGGTGATTTTGCTAGCACAATCTTGATTTACGTGAGAATCTTTATCGCGATTTCAGAGCTGTGGTTAACTGTTTTCCAAAAATAAAACATTGCACAAAACACTTTAAAAATACATTACAAAGTACACTCATATTAACACTTTCTAATAAAAATTATTTTAAAAAATATTGCACACAAAAGTTGTAAGGAATCAAAGATATGAAATTTCGGGTGTTAGAAAAAAAAAGCTGCCCAAGTGCTTTAACATAGAGATACATACATATACATGACTAAATATATATATATATATATATATATATATATATATATATATATATATATATATATATATATATATATATATATATATATATATATATATATATATATATGTATTATATATATATATATATATATATCTATGTATGTATGTATATATATATATATATATATATATATGTATGTATATATATATGTATGTATGTATATATATATATATATATATATATATATATATAGTGAAGATTGGATTAGCCGTGTTAGTCCAGTAGATAAAATTCTCAAATAACAAAGTATTGCAGTATGCAGTGATACCTTTTTAATTGGACTAACATAATATTTCAAAGACAAGCTTTCCAGAGTTTTCCACCCTTCCTCAGGTCTGACACAATACTGATCAATCTGATATAGAAACAAATCACATGCAACAAATGGAAGGAAGGGAGGGAGGGGGGTGAGAGGGGTGTCATAAAAAGCAGAGGATGTGTCTGAAGGAGAATATAGCTGAGAATAGCCAGAAAGAGTAAATAAACAGAATAGAGTAAATAGACAAGATGAGAGGAAAAACAAAAGGGGAAAAAGAAAACATGGCATACACTAATAGAGCTACAACGATGAATGAAAACAAATGGATATAATAAGGGAGAAATGAGAATGTAAAGAAAAAGAAACCAATATAAGACAATAAGATGAGAGATTATAGAAAGTTTTGGTAGTGTGTGAGAAAGCCAGAGTCTACATTAAATGGCCATAATACCCAAATGTTTAAACACTTGAAAGTGATGCAGTATAGCTGTAAAAAGCTGACTAGAAAATATCACCTGAACATCTCTATGTAAAAAAGAAAGATATTTTACCTCAAAAGTTGCTCAGTAGCCACCTCCCATTGTAAAGGATTTCTAAGCAGCATATTAGTATGTCTGTCCCGGCACAGCTGAAAGGATGAGCCTCGTGCACTCTCATGTCATTTCCCTATTCAGTGTAACAATGAAATCTCATGAGAGTTAAGTCAAATCTCATGAGATAACAGTAAAAGAGTTCATGACCTCAGCACTGCTGATGCTGATTGGCTGCTGTTCATTTCTTCATTTTTTTATTCTTTTTACCTGCAGCTGGGAACAGCTGAGTATAACTTTTTACACAGAACTTACTCTGCTGAGCTGAGGAGATTGTGAGGTAAAATATCTTCCTTGTTTACATAGAGATGCTCAGGTGATATTTTCCTGTCAGCTTTTTACAGTTATACTGCATCAGTTTCAAGTGATTTAGCATATGAGTATTATGTCCCTTTAAGTCTTTCATATCTGGTGTTGAAATGTGTGATCATTTTCATCTCAAACGTCTTTCGTTCATAAGAGTCTTTCAAATTCCCTTTAAGAACTTTAATCCTGAGGTTTAGGATGGAGTGACCAGTCTGGATGAAGTGATGACCAACAGGGGTACAATATTCATTTTCCTTGTGGTTTTTGATCGAGTGTCTGTGTAGATTCATTCTGAGATGCAGCTTTAGGCCAGTTTCTCTAATGTAGCAACCTCTGTCACATGCTGTACACTGTATCATGTACACCACATTAGCAGATGAGCACGAATAGGATCCTTTAATATTGTATGATATGTTATTGTGTCTGGCTATGTTGTTGTCACATATATGTTGACACAGTTTGCAGATTGATTTGTTGCATCGTACAGCGCCATTCTGTGTAAGCTTCTGTTCTGTGGTTAATTTGCTGCGGAACAATCTCTGTCTCAGGTTAGGCGGTTGTTTGAATGCTAGTATGGGGGGTTCAGGAAATATTTTTTTGAGTGTGGGGTCCTCTGAAATTAGTGGTTGTAGCTCTTTAATAATTTTGTGTACTCCTTCCAGGGTAGGGTTGTAAGTGTCTACTAGAGGGGTTCTTGTTTTGTTTTCCTTTTCTTTGTATTGTAGGTATATATATATATATATATATATATATATATATATATATATATATATATATATATATATACAGGGAGTGCAGAATTATTAGGCAAGTTGTATTTTTGAGGATTAATTTTATTATTGAACAACAACCATGTTCTCAATGAACCCAAAAAACTCATTAATATCAAAGCTGAATAGTTTTGGAAGTAGTTTTTAGTTTGTTTTGAGTTATAGCTATTTTAGGGGGATATCTGTGTGTGCAGGTGACTATTACTGTGCATAATTATTAGGCAACTTAACAAAAAACAAATATATACCCATTTCAATTATTTATTTTTACCAGTGAAACCAATATAACATCTCAACATTCACAAATATACATTTCTGACATTCAAAAACAAAACAAAAACAAATCAGTGACCAATATAGCCACCTTTCTTTGCAAGGACACTCAAAAGCCTGCCATCCATGGATTCTGTCAGTGTTTTGATCTGTTCACAATCAACATTGCGTGCAGCAGCAACCACAGCCTCCCAGACACTGTTCAGAGAGGTGTACTGTTTTCCCTCCTTGTAAATCTCACATTTGATGATGGACCACAGGTTCTCAATGGGGTTCAGATCAGGTGAACAAGGAGGCCATGTCATTAGATTTTCTTCTTTTATACCCTTTCTTGCCAGCCACGCTGTGGAGTACTTGGACGCGTGTGATGGAGCATTGTCCTGCATGAAAATCATGTTTTTCTTGAAGGATGCAGACTTCTTCCTGTACCACTGCTTGAAGAAGGTGTCTTCCAGAAACTGGCAGTAGGACTGGGAGTTGAGCTTGACTCCATCCTCAACCCGAAAAGGCCCCACAAGCTCATCTTTGATGATACCAGCCCAAACCAGTACTCCACCTCCACCTTGCTGGCGTCTGAGTCGGACTGGAGCTCTCTGCCCTTTACCAATCCAGCCACGGGCCCATCCATCTGGCCCATCAAGACTCACTCTCAGTTCATCAGTCCATAAAACCTTAGAAAAATCAGTCTTGAGATATTTCTTGGCCCAGTCTTGACGTTTCAGCTTGTGTGTCTTGTTCAGTGGTGGTCGTCTTTCAGCCTTTCTTACCTTGGCCATGTCTCTGAGTATTGCACACCTTGTGCTTTTGGGCACTCCAGTGATGTTGCAGCTCTGAAATATGGCCAAACTGGTGGCAAGTGGCATCTTGGCAGCTGCACGCTTGACTTTTCTCAGTTCATGGGCAGTTATTTTGCGCCTTGGTTTTTCCACACGCTTCTTGCGACCCTGTTGACTATTTTGAATGAAACGCTTGATTGTTCGATGATCACGCTTCAGAAGCTTTGCAATTTTAAGAGTGCTGCATCCCTCTGCAAGATATCTCACTATTTTTGACTTTTCTGAGCCTGTCAAGTCCTTTTGACCCATTTTGCCAAAGGAAAGGAAGTTGCCTAATAATTATGCACACCTGATATAGGGTGTTGATGTCATTAGACCACACCCCTTCTCATTACAGAGATGCACATCACCTAATATGCTTAATTGGTAGTAGGCTTTCGAGCCTATACAGCTTGGAGTAAGACAACATGCATAAAGAGGATGATGTGGTCAAAATACTCATTTGCCTAATAATTCTGCACTCCCTGTATATACAGTATATATATATATATATATATATATATATATATATATATATATATATATATATACATACAATAATGTGAAGGGGACGCAATTGCATATATGGAAATATTTTGAGCTGAATAATAGTATAAATCACTATTAATGTGTAGGCAAAATAGCCTCAATTAAGTTTAACGATTTAGTGGTGCAGACCCTTGAAAAAATGTAGCATGAGTAGACCAGAGAGGCGGCCTCAGGAATGTAATCCTGAATAAAAGACAGGGAAATTCAGCACTCTTTTATTAAAAAACAGCTCGTCTCACATAATTAAGTGAGGTGACAAAATTTGGACGGGTAATGACGTTCCCCCCTCCACTCCAAGAAAGGCACACACAGACTTAGTTTGTAAATTAATAAGTTTTTATATCAGTGATTTATAATAGAATACATAAACCTAATGAAAATTAATAAAACAGAACTGAAAATAAGCAAATCAAAATAAACCTGACCGGTCAGGGGTACATGCTAAGTGATAGGTGGAGCGTCAACAATACAATATAAAGTGGACCATATTAAAGGTCTAAACCCAGATAAACCCTGTCATGAGCTCCGCTCGTAAGCATATAGATAGGAGCTAAATCTTCAATAGAAACATGTCAGGGTTTCAGCAAGGCCGAAATGTTAAATAATGGTATCACACTTCAAGCCTGGAAAGAGGATGTATAGGTGTTCAAGCTTTGTTTAATATACAGCGTTTCAAGCTTATACCTCATAAGTCCAATACAGTCTGACTACACCCAGCTGCACACAGCACCCCTGTAGGGGGGATTAACACTGGGCAGGTTTACCAAGGGGATCTAAGCAGACTGTAAAGTAGATCAAATGGATATGTACAGCGTGTTATGCAGACATAGAATATAACACATTGATAGCCACTCTTGATAAGGGAAATATGTATGGCACTGCTAGGGTCCTGCCGTAGGCTGTAAAGCAAGCGTATAGAGAGTCATGCAGGTTGAAGGTTAAAGCAGCTGCTGTTATTAGAGTGAGTTCATCAAGCAGTCAAATAGGTTAGTGCAAATCAGAACCTTGCAAGTCCCATACAATCACTGTAAAAGCTCCCAAATATCAGAGGTACTCAGCATGTATAACACTTCAGATAAAGGTAATGCAACTGCCGTTATTTTTGTAGAATACCATCGGCAACTTCAACCGAGATTAACAGTTATTGTTTGGCAAGGAGGTCTTATGTCCGCATACTCTTTATCCAAGACAAAAGCTGGCAGAATAAGTATCACCGTTTCTTGACAACAGTTCTTATACGACCTGTTTGTGTGTAATCCTCAATTCCTTCAACACCAGATAGATTCAGTATAGGCCAACGCTATACATAGAGACAGCGCGGCGTCTTTCCACGAGAATTCAGTTGACAGCAGCACATGCACGTATCATGTGACCGGCCAGGACAGCCAATGCCTACGCGCGTTTCACCCGCTCGTCTTTCACTTCAGACCGGGCTTCGTCAGGGCGGTATTCTGGTTACGTCAATGCGTCCTCCTTTATAGTAATCTCAAGTTCGCCTCTGCTGGTGGGTGAAATTATTGCATATCATACCCAAGCAGCTCTGCCAGTGAGGATTTTCAGGCCACTCGGGAAATATTAGAAAAAATAGTTATAGATCAATTATCTAGACACAATTTAACTGAAATATCAACAATATTACTTAAACCAAAATAACCAGATACAATGTGTACTCAGCCCTATTAAGATCTGTATATCATACTTTATACACCTACCTATGTATCTGATTCACATTCACCAGGTTTTTAAACAAATAAGAAAATTATAAAATACTTATACCAAAAACATATATAGTCTCCAATGTTTTTCATTTACAACTGGCCTATCATAATATTACAGGAAACAAGCCATATCAAGTTTGTCATTAAGTCCCTGAGGAATCTGGGTCTCAAGAATTGAGATCCACCTACATCCCTTACGGAGGAGGACCTTGTCGTTGTCCCCTCCTCTTCCATTCATGATGCCCCTATCAATGCCTATAAACCTTAGAGAATCAGGATCACAATTATGGACATGTTCAAAGTGTTTTGCTACATTGATTTTTGGGTTTTTGTTTTTGATATCGTCCCGGTGTTCAGTAATTCTATCCTTTATAGCTCTTCTTGTTTTCCCTACATAAAAGAGGGGACGGCTACAGGCAAGAAGGTATATCACACCTTCAGTGTTACAATTTACAAAATATTTAAGTTTGTAAATTTTACCTGTGTTAGTGCTGAATTCTTTAGTTTTTAGCATGTATTTACATGCTACACATTTGCCACAAGGGGAGTTTCCTACAGATCTATGCCTAGTAAGCCAATCCAACTGTTTAGGTTGTGATACATATTGGCTTCTTACTAGTTTGTCTTTAAGGTTGGGTGCCCTCCTGGCAGTAATATTAGGGAAGTCACCCACTTCCTGGGAAACACTAGGATCACTAGTGAGCACCTGCCCTTCCAGGGTAGGGTTGTAAGTGACTACTAGAGGGGTTCTTGTTTTGTTTTCCTTTTCTTTGTATTGTAGGTATATATATATATATATATAATATATATATATATATATATATATATATATATATATATAAACAGAAGAAAACAGCACTCACTGGGCTTGACAGCAAAATATATCCTTTATTTAAATGAATTTTCGGGGCATACACCCCTTCATCAGACCAGATGAAGGGGTGTATGCCCCGAAACTTCACTTGAATAAAGGACATATTTTGCAGTCAAGCCCAGTGAGCGCTGTTTTCTTCTGTTTATATATGAAATTTCACTCAGCACCCTGGCCAAGGAAACAAGTTTGTGAGAGTGCACCTGCCTCTACCTATATATATATATGGAGCAGTGAACATGTGCCTGAAGGCACGAGACATGTCTGGTGCATTTTGCCCAGCTGTCTACACTATGAATGTCAGTCTGATCTGAAGAATTGTATCTGCCGATGCACAATGTTTTTATTTGGATACTTAATAAAATGTATAAGTTTTATACTACTACAGGATCTGGACACTCTTTTGTACTTTAACCATTTTTCAGCGCTTTTTGGATGAGGGAAGCGCTACCTCCAGGGTACCTGTAGCCGTATACTGGACGTGTGACGTCACCCCACGCTCCATTGTGCCGTAGGAAGCAGGAAGTAGTAAGCGGGTAAGGCAGAGCGCAATGCTAGATTTTGTTCCGTATATATATATACATATGTATTTATTTATATGTGTATATATGTCTGTAAATACATATATACACATATAAACACAAACATATATGTACTTACTTTTAGACCACAATATATATATATAATATATATATATATGTGTGTGGCATTAGAGCCCTTTGCCATTAAATAGATGAAAAAATGTAAAAAACATATTTATGCAATATACATATTTAATAAAGGTTTCTAACTATGCATTTACATTAAATACTTCAGATTCCTATGCTATGTTGTTTTCGCAATAGTGAGGTTTTTTTTCCATTTTTCTTGTCAAACAAACTATGCCAAGTTTTATTGCTTTTAAAGGCTGGTATTAGGCTCTGGAAATACCTCAGGGTTAGTGCGATGTACTGATTGGAAATGATAAGGAAGGGAAACTTAATTGGAAAAAATCCCACTCACCAATCAATAATATAGTGGAAAAATTCCATACATATAAGTGATGGGGGTGCTCAATGCCAAATATAATATGTTTAATAAGAGATAGAAAAAGAGGCACTTACAGAGCAATCACTAAGAAGCATGTATGATAGGGAAGCTGTCCCAAAGGAACAACTAAAACATAACCTTTTATCAGACTAACTATTTTACTAGACTAACCTTATCAAGTCGTGTGGCGAAATGCGTATCAGGCATATTACTTGAATTCCTCAGCATTCCATATCTAACTAGCTTATAATTGTTGTTGTGGCATTATCATTATATACGTTGTTGCTCAGACCCCCAATTTTTTGTGCGAGCGCTGCTATAATGTAGTTAATGTGGTGAGGACCATGTCCACTTTTTCTAGCTAATTTTTTTCTGTAACACTCGCGCAATGAGTACTCTGTAGCTTATTGCTAATTATACTCTTTCTTGCCCTATTGATAGTATTTATCAGTTAATGCTGTTGGGATTCACTATCCATTTGGGAGTTTTTAGTATAAGTTTTATTGCGCATTCACATTATATTTTACTTTTAATCTAATAAAAGTTATGTTTTAGTTTTTTCTTGCGGGACAGCTTCCTACTTATACATGATTCTTTGTGAGTGCTCTGTATGTGCCTCTTTTTCTATCTCTTATTATACTTAGTGATGTACAGTACATCTCACAAAGAGGGCCATACAAGAAATTTTATATATTTGTAGTAGTATTTCTAATGCTTTCTTTATATGTAATATTCCAATTATGCAATATTTGTAATAGAAACATTTGAATTCATATATTTGTATCAATTATGTATCAATTTACTAAACTATTGAACTTCTGAATAGTATTTGAATCAAGTTACATTAAAAATTTCGAGTGTGGATATTTGATCTAATTATAAACATTCGAAAACTAAAGTAACAATTGAAAATCGGAAATAACATTTGTTTAACACATTTTAAGTTTTTTTTGTCCTTATCAACCTTCATTTCTCAAAAATGAATGTCTAACAAGACTATTCGTTCAACCAAACAAATTGTACTTTCAAGGTAGGCTCAAGAGCAGAAAATGCACTACTGCTGAGCTAGCCTGCTGATTGGTGGCTGCATATATATTATCTTGTGATTGGCTCACCTAATGTGTTTAGCTTGCTTACAGTAGTGCTTTGCTACTCATTCAGCAATGATCCAAGAAATTTAAGCAAATTTGATAATAGAAGTAAATTGGAAAGTTGTTTAAAATTTGTATGTTCTATCTGAATCATGAAACTCAATTTTACGTTTCTTGTTCCCTTCAAACATTCATGTAAATAAATAAATAATATTCAATGTTATATTGGAAAATATACATACATGACATGTCTCCTTGGAAAAAGATTATTTTACAAAACTACTTTCATATGTACTATTAAAAAATAACATAACTGTCAATATAGATAGTGATTTATATTTTCATACGGATCATTTGCTCTACAGTTGTTAATGGTTATATTAATTACTGAGATTCCAAAAATAGCCACTTCACTGTAAAGTAAAACTTAAATCAACTTAATGAGGTTAATGTGGGTTTTAATTCCTTAGTATCCAATGCTATTTTGTGCTGTTTTATTCTGAGCTTAAAATGAATAATCATAAACGATAAACAACTTATGTTCTTTCACATTATACTTGAGCTGCAATTGCTTACAGTTTGGATGATCTGAAAGGTTTTTGATGATACCGTTTAACAATTCACCACATGAAAAAAGGTGAAGTGAATATTGTATCTCAGTTGAAAACACAGAAGCTACCAATTTTAGAGTAAATGACAACCAAGAATATACCTCTGAGATGCATAATTTATGAGTCATGATTGCAACCAGATAATAATGCTTAAACAACTCATGGAATTAAAAAGTGGCTCGGCGATGAAGGGGTGCACTTATACTATATGAGTGATTATTTATGGTTGCCATGGCATTCAGCATGCCTTCCAATGCATATAAAGCTTCTTCTGAAATCATCCCATTAATCTGGGGTAGAGGTATGAGAAACTGAGACTGGTAACTTCAGGGATGTAATGAAATAAATATTCGTGTTGAACCATTCAGCTGACAGTTCCTAAAACAAATTTAATCTAGCAGTGGTAAGAAAAGTAAATGCAACTTAACATCCATGCTAACCTGGGTAGTGCCTTAATGCCCTGAAATAATGGCTAACATTTTTATTTAGAAGCTCAAGAGATTTGGTTGGGTCAAGAAATGCCTTTCAACTATGATAACATCCCTTAACCCCCCCCCCCCCCCCCTGGTCAAAACCCCAGCAAAGCATTTATTCAGCATAGGATGCCTCTTAACATCTGCCACCCTCTGTTGTTATCAAGGATGAATTTCTCTTTTGTGCACATCTCCTCCATGCACTAGTCTAATATTTTGTTAGCACACCTAAAAATATTGCTTGTGCTTGACTTGCAATCTAGCCCTACAACACGTATTTTGCCTTGCACAAACAATAAAAAAAAACATGATCAGGTGTTACAAGTTGATGCTAAATTAATTTTAAAAAACACCCAAGCTCTTATTAGTTAAGTATCAGATTCAGTAGAATTACTTTTTTCTGATCATTGAGAGGAACCTACCAATAACCATTTCTGAAATCAGTTTTTGTCGAGTAGCATGCTTTCCCTAATCTTGCATTATTAGGGTGGCAAACTTTTAAACCACTATTCAGTTTCTAATAGCTTTGCAAAATTGTCTTGAACCATCAGGCCTTGGAATCAGCACAATTGGATTGTTCCTTTCACTTTGGGACTTCTCAGTAACTCCAAGTTTAAGCATTTTATTCTGCCTCTTATTGTATAGCCTTCTCTTTGGCTTCAGAAAATATGCAGGGTTTATAAGAAATCATTTTGCCTGGCTCTGTTATTATGTGCAATTACATGGGGCAGCCCTATTTCTCCTAATAAAATATCTGCTATAGATAACGTTTCAGATATATTGGTTAAGATACTGTAAGTTTTCTTGCTTTTAAAGTAATTAGGATTTCTCAATCCTTCCAGGTTTAAGCAGCTTTATGTTATATGTTTGGTTCAGGCTTTCTCTTTCCTGACTGGCCTTACTTTGTAGTTAATTATTTGGAGGAGAAGGACTGGGAAGTTAGAATAGATCTCACTGGGGCACTCTCAGGGGCTTATTTAGGTTTTGTGCTGCCCTAGGCACTACAAATTCTGCTGCCCCCCCAAAACAAAATGTTTTAGGCCTTTTTTCCCCTTAATATTTTATTGGGTCCGTGTGTAAAATGTTTTTTTTTTTTTTTATCATAACAATTCAAAGAAAATGACTAGCAAAGCATTTGCATACAAGTGGGTTGAATTGCAAGCATCTCATACCATTTTCTCCCTGAGAGAAGGGAGAGAAAAGAAGGGGAGGGGAGAAAAGGGTGGGAAAGGAAAGAAGGAAGGGAGGGAGAGAAAAGTGGGTAGGGAGAGGAGAAAATGGGGGAGGGAGACAAGGGAGGGAAAGAAAGTGATAGAAGGGAGCAAGGGAGGGAGTTGAGAGAAAGAAGGGATGGTGGAAGGAGGGAGGGAAAAGAAATAAGGGAGGTAGTTGAGGGAGGGAGTGAGTTGAGGAAGGGAGGGAGGAAGGGAAAGAAGGGAGAGAGGAAGGGAGGGAAAGAAGAATACACTTTGAAAACTATCACTGCCCTTTACATGAAACAACATACAGTAATTACCATCATTCAAGTAATGAAACGTTTTAAGTGTCCGTTACTATTTACTTAGTGGGTTCATGAATGCAGTGAAAGCAAGCTATTAGTAGCTAACATACATTAGCGCTGAGAGTTTACAATTAGTCATCACAAGCTGATCTAAGCAGTGCACAGACGCATCAAGTCTGTTAGTTACTAAGACCTGCAATAAGCACTGCGCTCGCAGATCCACCACAGCTGACAAGGGGAGGTAGCATATTGGCACCAAGGTCTTCTCCTCCAGCCTCACCTTGTAAGCATATCCCCGGGCAAGTTTCTCACCAAGAACACTTCCTGTCAGGTTAGGAAATGTCCAGAAGAAGACCCAAATGCTAGGGCGAACTTAAACAACACCCTTGCACTCTGAGTTTAATCCAGGACGTGACCCCACGACAACCTTCAAAAAACAAAGTACTCACGATATGGAGCAGGGTTAGCCTGTGCCAAAGTAATTCATGATATCAGCCAGATAGACTTCTGAATAAGGAACTGGTTTCAGGAAATGTCTTCCACAGTATCAGGAGAGCAGGGGATAGTCCACTTATACTCAGACAGAAGAAGGGTAAAACAGGAAACAGTTATAATGCAGGAGTAGGTCATTTGTTATCAGGCAGTCTGAAGATTAACACTGTGTAGACAGTCTTTGCAGAGTATGCAACAGGTAATCAGGGCAGTTTGAGGGTTAACACTGAGTAGACATTCTTTGCAGAGTATGCAACAGGTAATCAGGCAGTTTGAGAGTTAACACTGTGTAGACAGTCTTTGCAGAGTATGCAACAGGTAATCAGGCAGTTAGAAGGTTAACACTGTGTTGCCAGAACTTGCAGAGATAGCAACAGGTAAGCTGGTAGTTTGAAGGTTAAAGGGATAGTCAAGTCCAAAAAAATCTTTCATGTTTCAAATAGGGCATGTAATTTTAAACAACTTTCCAATTTACTTTTAATCACCAATTTTGCTTTGTTCTTTTGGTATTCTTAATTGAAAGCTAGACCTAGGAAGGCTCATATGATACTTTCTAGCCCTTGAAGGCCCGCCTCTAATCACATGCTTTTGTATTTGCTTTTCACAGCAGGGGAGAGCTAGTTCAGGTAAACCCTATAGATAAACATTGTGAGCACGCCCGTGAATTGTGGCAGACACTGCACTAATTGGCTAAAATGATAAGTAAAAACATAATGAATAAAACGTCATGTGATCAGGGGGCGGTCAGAAGATGTTTAGATACAAGTTAATCACCGAGGTAAAAAGTGTATTATTATAACTGTGTTGGTTATGCCAAAACTGGGGAAATGGGTAATAAAGGGATTATCTATCTTTTTAAAACAAACAAAATTCTGGTGTTGACTGTCCCTTTAACACAGATTAATCAGTACTTTGTTGAGATTGGAAACAGGATATCAAGCAGTTTGAAGGTTTACACTGAATAATTGTATTTGCAGAGTTTGAAAACAGGTAAACATGCAGATTGAAGGTTTCACAGAAATAACAGTATTTGAATACTTTTGCAGTACACAGAGTAGTCTGAATATGCAGGGTTTGCAGCAGGTAAACAGGAAGTTTGAAAGTTTCACAAAACAAACAGTACTTGCATTGTTTGGAGACAGGTAATCAGGAGGTTGAAGGTTAATCCAGCATAGTAATCCTTGAAGAGATTGGCAACAGAAAAGCAGCAGTTAGAGAGATTCCTCAGCGAAATCCTATCAGAAGCCACAAAGTTAACAAACAAACTGGCACTGGAGAAACAGGAAGCCAAGAATAAAAAGCCTGGTTGTGACATCATCAGGAAGGGGTGGCTCAGACACCTGTCAATCAAGCACACAGAGAGGACTGCAGAGCTTCCCAGCAGCTGAGCGTGACAGTTGCCCCCTCCTCAAGGACCCCTCCGGGGGACCCGACCGGGCCTGGCAGGGTATTTCTTGTGGAAAAGACTTGACAAGAGCTGGAGCGATGAACATGAGAGGCCCGGATCCCAAGATCGTTCAGAGATAGGATAACCCTTCCAATGGACCAGGTAGTAAGCCAATTGCCCCGCTAGCTCTGGAATCGAGAATCTGGCTGACTTCAAACTCCAGAAGTTCCCTCTACGGAAAGTGGAGGAGGGGTTTACTCAAGATAGAGAACGATTGTTAGATGACTGGCTTGAGTAGGGAGACATGAAAACATGGATGGATCTTGAGAGTCTTGGGTAAGACCAGGCGGTATGCAGAAGAACAAACCTCTGGGAAACAATTCAAAAAGGTCCAATGTACTTAGGACCCAACTTGGTACAAGGTTGTTTTAGACGTATGAATCTGGTGGATAAAAATACTCCTGTCTCCAGTACGAAGTAAAGGAGCCTTTGCACTTTCTGCCGATCAGCCTATTTCTTATGTCTTAAGGAAGAAGAGAGAGAGTTTGACGAATGAGTTGCCAGTGATTAGTGAGATTCTTTCACTATACGATCTGATCCAGGGACATCAGTAGAAACTGGTAATCATAGGAAAGGTTCTAGGTTCAAATCCATAAGACTGCCTTAAAGGGAGAGGTCTGTAATGAGGCGTTATAATGTGAGTTGTGAGCTAATTCCGCCAAAGGCAATAACTGAGACCAGTTGGAGTGGTGATGGTCTACATAATGTCTTTAGAAAGATTCCAAGGCTTGATTTACACGCTCCAGTCTGTCCGTTGGATTGAGGATGGTGTGCAGTAGAACAGTGATATGTTGATTCCGAAGTGTTTACAAAAGACCTCCAAAATTTGGAAACAAATTGGACTCCACGATCTGAGACTATGTCAGTGGGAAAACCATGCAAACGAGATATAATGTAGAACAAAGAGTTCAGAAAGTCTTTGAGCTGAAGGCAAGCCTGGAAGAGGTATGAAGTAAGCAGACTTGGAGAACCGATCCACCATACCCAAATGGTCGTTTTCCAGCAGAAACAGGAGATCTGTAACAAAGTACATGGATAAGTGAGGACCAAGGGTAATGAGAATAGGAAGAGGGGTGTAATAGACCCAAACGGTCCGATGAGAAGATTGTTTGTTCGAAGCACAAGAACTACAAGCAGCAATCTATCCTTAACATCCCTCCCTCATAGTGGACCACCACAACTGCTGCTTCAGATTTCCACAATGTAATAGTTATTCCCGGATGACCTGCTGAAATGTTGTCATGAGCCAACGTAGAAGCTTAAGACGTAATCCTTTGGGTACATACAGGATACCAGAAGGTAGTTAGCAAGAAGATGGTACCGAGACTTGCGCCAGCATGTAAAGCCTGTACTGGAAAAGAGGGATACTTGAGCCAAAACTTTGACTGGCCGTAGTATAGGTTCTGAATCCAATGGAGATGCTTCAGAAGATTGGAACCTGCCCTAGATAAAGCATCTGCCTTTTTTGAACCAGGAACATAGGAAAGTACAAAATTAAACCCTGGAGAAGAACAAGGCCCCCACGAGCCCTGACGTGGATTTGAGACGTGTAGCTGTTTGGAGGTATAAAAGATTCTTGTGATCTGTCAGAATGAAAAAAAGGTATGACTGGTACCCTCTAACCAATGCCTCCATTCATCCAAAGCTAATTTTATAGCAAAAGCTCCTTATTGCCCACATCCTAATTTAACTCAGCAGAATTGAATTTTTTCGAAAAGAACGCCCACAGGATGTATCTTGCTGAGTAGTCGGATCACGTTGGAGAGAACAGCTCCAGCTGCTTATAGAGGAAGCGTCAACCTCCAAATAAACTGGAAATCAGGAATTGGATGACTGAGAAGAGGTGCAGAAGAAAATGCTGATTTTAGCGTTTCAAAAGCCTGTACTGACGAAGGGACCAGTTCTTACAATTTTGCCCTTTCTTAGTAAGAGAAGTGAGTAGGAGACGTGGATGTCAGCAAAAGTTCTTTATAAACTTTCTATAGTAATCGGCAAGAAACACCTGCAGGGATTTGAGAGTAGTTGGTCTGGGCCAGTCCATGATAGCCGACAGTATAGCAGGCTCATCTCAAAACCTGATTCAGAAATGATATACCCCAAAAAGGGATGGAACTCTGATGAAAGAGCATTTCTCCAATTTAGCGAACGGGAATTGTCTCGTAACCTCTGAAGAACCCAGTCTTCATGATGTACATGTACCTGTAATGTTTTTGAATAGTGTAACGGTACCAACCGAGATACCAAGGGTCTAACACCAGGGAACAATGTCCTGCATAGGAATCAGCAATTCACACCCCAGCCCGTTTTCAGGTTTAACAGAATGACATTTATTAAAAGGCTATGCCTAGTATTTATGCAGGTTTGCCCCCCCCAGATCGGGGGGGGTTGAAAGAATACTGTACATTAGATGAAGGGACACACCCCCCTTGACATGATACACTAGATTTACCATGCTTAAGCTGATAACAATTTAAACACAAGACACATTTGGCTTTTCTTATCACCTAAGCATTTGCTCTCTGAGGGTGATTAAACAATGGACTGTTTATCAATAACATTAATGACAGTGCACAATAGCTGAGGCTAAAGCTGAACACAGTTAACTCTTTCAGTGCTGACAGAAGGGTCTGTCACATCTACATAGCACAATATACAGCCTATAGACAACCTTTCTTACGTTATAGTCCAGAAGTGGCTAGGTTTGCCACAATGCTCCCCCAGAACCAAGCCGGCATACACAGTCTGATCCCAACGGATCGGCTTGGGGATGTCCGGGGCAACAACTTTCGGCTCAAGTAAGCTACGGGGTGTTCTCCGCCATCTGCTCCAACTTGGCTCAGTACTGCCCCCACCCCAAACATGGAAGCGTCTCTTCCCGGAGGGACTGGGCTTGGGTAGTCACAGGGTTAACATCAGCGGGATCCATGGGAGCATAGGCAGAAACAAGGGGGGCCAAGTCATTTCCAAGGAGAAACATCAGCAGGTAAGTCCTTCTTGACCCACCATTCACAAAGTCTAGCGCCCACTCCCCAATCCCAAATGTACCTGGCAACGGGTAGGCGGAACCACAGTGCCCCCTGTACCCTCACAGCCACAGTGTCTCCAGTGTGCTGTTTCTCAGGCACCCAAGTTCTTCTTGAAGCAAGGTCCTGGTAGCACCAGTATCCCCGTAGACAACTGACCTCATTCCCATTCACTTTAACCCGTTGCCGTTTATTCCCGGTGGGCAGCTCTGCACGGGGTCCTGCATTCATGTAGGCTGCCCCAGCAATTTCTGGCGCCTCTACGTAGCGGGCCACAGGTGAGGATTATGTGGGATTCCGCCAGCGGGTCTTCTCCAGGACTGTGCTTGATTCGCTGCGTTTAGGGGACACTCTGGTCTTTTGTGCCCTAGTTGCTTACATCCAAAGACCGAATAGGTTGAGAGTAGCCCCGCGAATTGACCGGGCTCTCTGAGGGTAGTTCGTGGCCGGAGGCCGTGTGGTATAGCGGTGCGCCGGGGAGGTTGGTAACTGGCAGCTGCTGGGTGACTGGGGGTCTGTACTCCACTCTAGCAGTGGGCAATCGGTTATACTGCTCCCCCTGCCACTCGTTACTGCCCGGATCCGCCAGTGGGTGCTGTATCCGGCCACAAATGGGGAGCTATCTAGGGTTTAAAGTAGCTCCCGAATCCCCGAAGTCCCTGGACCGACATCACCTCATGCAGAATTCCCAGGGTTCCTCGGCTTGGAGTGCTCAACACCTCATGAGCGGCTGGCTCCGTTGGTAATGGTGAGCAGCCGCCCTTGGGGCAGGTTCTGTCTGACCTGGTTCCAAGCTTGTCTGCTCGATTTTGGGTGCACTCACGTGCCATATGTCCCCACTGCTTGCAGGTGTGGCATTGCATATTAGCCGTCCGTTGTTAGGACTGTAGTCCATGGTGCCTCCTGGCATCAAAATGCTGGTCTGCTAATCTGGCTGCTTCGGTTAAGGTGAGGGGTTTCGATCTCTCACCCATTCTTGGGCTTCTGGGGACAAGCCGTTAAAGAATTGCTCCAACAGCATCAGTTGTCGCAATTCTTCCATGGTGGTAGCTTGGCTGGCCTGTATCACCCTGAGATGCTTGATCCAGCTTGTGGGCCCACTCTGCATGGACTCTCTTTCTGGCTTGCCGCAGGCCTCAAAACTTGCGCCGGTATGCCTCTGAGGTAATAGGCATATCTTTCCAAGGATCGCTCTCTTCACTTTAGCGTAATCCTTGCTGTCCTCCCAGGGTACAGTGCGATACGCTTCCGCTGCCTCCTAACGGCTAGCTTGCCTGCTAGCCACCGGCCACCCATACGGACTGCTCCAAATCATGTACTCGCACAGTCTCTCAAATCCTGTAATACCCATCAATCCTCATCCTTCTCCTCACACAAACACTTTTAACTGCATGGTATGGGATTTTGGGTCTTACTGGGTTTGCTGAGTGCGTCCAAAATGGATTCTGCTCGGGAGGATGCATTCCGCGGACTGTGTGCCATCACGTACTCCTGCACATCTGCCATTACCACGGATAGCATATCCTGTGGGACAGGTTGGGGTAAAAATTCCAGCCTGGTCCTCATTTCCCTCTGGTATAGGGTCTCCTCCATGGCTGCTGGAGGCGTAGCGCTGCGAGCTCTGTCTCCCTCCATCAGCTCAGCAATTAATATAGCCTTGGGTTTGCTGCTGCCTATCTTTCCCCTGGCTTCTAGCAGTTCCTTTTACGTTTGTCTCTTTAGCTTAGAATAATCCATCTCCATTCACTTCGGTCCCTGGTACTCCTTCCATCTTAGTCAGTATTGTAGTAATCCCCCTCTTCCTGAGGTTACTGGCTTGTGTAGTTGCTCTTCTGGGCGATAAGGTTCATTCCGTCGCTTGCCACCAATTGTAACGGTACCAACCGGATACCAAGGGTTAACACCAGGGAACAATGTCCTGCATAGGGAATCAGCAATTCACAACCCAGCCAGTTTTCAGGTTTAAAAACAGAATGGACATTTATTAAAAGGCTATGCCTAGTATTTATGCAGGTTTGACCCCCCCCCAGATCGGGGGGGGGTTGAAAGAATACTGTACATTAGATGAAGGGAACCACACCCTTGACATGATACAATAGATTTACTCTTGCTTAAGCTGATAACAATTTAAACACAAGACACATTTGGCATATTCTTATCACCTAAGCATTTGCTCTCTGAGGGTGATTAAACAATGGACTGTTTATCAATAACATTAATGACAGTGCACAATAGCTGAGGCTAACGCTGAACACAGTTAACTCTTTCAGTGCTGACAGAAGGGTCTGTCACATCTACATAGCACAATATACCAGCCTATAGACAACCTATCTTACGTTATTAGTCCAGAAGTGGCTAGGTTTGCCACAAATAGATTAGAATGTCATCGAGGTAAATGATAACAAATTGATTTAGATAATCTCTGAAGATTTCGTTGACAAAGTGCTGAAATACTGCTGGTGCATTGCACAATCCAAATGGCATTACTAGATACTCGTAGTGACCAAATCTAGTGTTAAATGCCGTCTTTCATTCGTCTCCTTTACGGATTCTGACCAGATTGTAGGCCCCACGGAGATCTAACTTGGAAAAAATAGAAGCACCTTGAAGACGATAGAATAACTCAGAAATGAGCGGCAGAGGATAGCTGTTTTTGACAGTAATCTGATTCAAGGCTCGATAATCAATACAGGGACGAAGGCCTCCATCTTTTTTCCCAATGAAGAAAAAACCTGCACCCACAGGTGAAGAGGAAGGATGAATGAATCCTCTGGCTAAGTTGTCCTTTATGTATTCCTCAAGAGAGACATTTTCTTGACGAGAGAGGGGATAGGTCCTTCCCTTAGGTAGAGGAGCCCCTGAATACAATTCGATAGGACAGTCAAATATCCGGTGTGGAGGTAACGTCTCAGCCTCTTTTTTAGAAAACACATCACAAAAGGCATGATAGTAATTGGGCAATGATTCAGGAACTTCCACCATAGCTACGACAGGACAGGATGATTTAGAGGGATTATGCAGGCAATGTTTGAAACAGGTAGTTCCCCAGGAAATAAGTTCTCCTTTAGACCATGAGAAAACTGGATCATGAAGCTGCAACCAAGGTCACCCCAGAATCAATGGTATGTGGGGAGAAGAAATGACATCAAAGCAAATAATTTCAGAATGAAGTATGCCCACAGTCAAAAGAAGAGGAATGGTAGAATGTTGTATGATACCAGTACCTAGAGGCTGTCCACTGACAGTAGTTACCTTAATTAACTGTTTCTTTGCTTGAAGAGGAATCCTGAGAGAGTCAGCAAAGTTTGAATCAATGAATACTCCAGCAGCTCCAGAATTGATGAGAGCTTGAGCTCGAAACTTGGTGTTTGCAAAAGAGATAGTTACAGGAACAAAAAGTTTAGAATTGAGGGAAGACTTGGGATTCTGGCTTAACTTTGTCCCTCTATCAAAAGTTAAGCCTTGGCTTTTACTGGCCGGATAGGACAGTCCTTCAGTAAATGTCCTTTGGTACCACAATACAGACATAACCCAAGAGTACGCCTTCTATGGCGTTCAGCTTCTGACAACTTCCATGGGTTCCACAGACTCAGGAGATTGGGAATTATTATTAGAAAGACTTGAGGTTCGAATAGGAGGACGAAAAGAAGATTTAACAAAGGATCTCTGATTCCTATCTCTCTGCTGAAGACGTTCAGAATGCCGGGCGTCAAGAGTAATACATAAATTGATAAGACCCTCCAATGAATTGGGGAGTTCCCGAAATACAAGTTCATCTTTAAGGCGTTCGCAAAATCCTTTGCGAAAGGCTGCCCATAAGGCTCCATGGTTCCAATCAGTTTCTGCGGCTAAAGTCCTGAATTCAATAGCATATTGAGCTACCGAAAGGGATCCCTGTCTCAGATCCAACAATCCTGCCTCAGCAGCTGCAGACCTCCCAGGCTTGTCAAAAACAGAAGAAAAAATGGACACAAATAATTCCACATCCTGTAGTAACGGATCATTCTTCTCTAAAAGAGGGGACACCAGGCTAGAGCCTTACCTCTCATGAGAGAAATAATAAAGGTGATTTTGGAAGTGAATTGGAAAAAAACTTGATGGATTGTCTCCTGAAGTGTAAACGACACTGATTAAGGAATCCACGGCATTCTTCGGAATACCATCATATTTAGCTGGAAGTGGGATTCGTGGTATATTCTGTCCCAACAGTTTGAGGTGGATTAAAGACAGCATTGGTGCTAGTAGCAGGCTGCAGCAGGAGTCACCGTCGCTTGAGAAGGAACGGAGAGGTTATGTCAGCAGAGCAGTAATCTGGTCAAGCTTGGAATCCAAAGATTTCAAATGAGCAGAATGATTTCTAGAAGTTGCCCTTGTAGAGCCACAGCCCTGGATAACTCGTCAGGGTCCATATTATGGCCAGTTTGTACTGTCCAGGTTAGGAAATGTCCCAGAAGAAGACCCAAATGCTAGGGCGAACTTAAACAACACCCCTTGCACTCTGAGTTTAATCCAGGACGTGACCCCACGACAACCTCTCAAAAACAAAGTACTCACGATATGGAGCAGGGTTAGCCTGTGCCAAAGTAATTCATTATATCAGCCAAATAGACTTCTGAATAAGGAACTGGTTTCAGGAATGTCTTCCACAGATCAGGCGAGCAGGGATAGTCCACTTATACTCAGACAGAAGACGGGTGGTAAAACAGGAAAACAGTTAATAATGCAGGAGTAGGTCATTTGTTATCAGGCAGTCTGAAGATTAACACTGTGTAGACAGTCTTTGCAGGAGTATGCAACAGGCTAATCAGGCAGTTTGAAGATTAACACTGTGTAGACAGTCTTTGCAGAGTATGCAACAGGTAATCAGGCAGTTTGAGAGTTAACACTGTGTAGACAGTCTCTTGCTCGTATGCAACAGGTAATCAGGCCGTTAGAAGGTTAACACTGTGTTGCCAGAACTTGCAGAGATAGCAACAGGTAAGCTGGTAGTTTGAAGGTTAACACAGATTAATCAGTACTTGTTGAAATTGGAAACAGGATATCAAGCAGTTTGAAGGTTTACACTGAATAATTGTATTTGCAGAGTTTGGAAACAGGTAAACATGCAGATTGAAGGTTTCACAGAAATAACAGTATTTGAATACTTTTGCAGTACACAGAGTAGTCTGAATATGCAGGGTTTGCAGCAGGTAAACAGGAAGTTTGAAAGTTTCACAAAACAAACAGTACTTGCATTGTTTGAAGACAGGTAATCAGGAGGTTTAAGGTTAATCCAGCATAGTAAATCCTTGAAGAGATTGGCAACAGAAAAGCAGCAGTTAGAGAGATTCCTCAGCGAAATCCTATCAGAAGCCACAAAGTTAACAAACAAACTGGCACTGGAGAAACAGGAAGCCAAGAATAAAAAGCTTGGTTGTGACATCATCAGGAAGGGGTGGCTCAGACACCTATCAATCAAGCACACAGAGAGGACCTGCAGAGCTTCCCAGCAGCTAGGCGATGACACTTCCACTGCAAAAACTGCGGCGGCTCTAATTAAGCATTGGTTTAAAGGAGCACTGTCTGTGAAGAGCGACCTTAATCAGACATGTGCCTTGTCTTCTCTGTAAAAGCCTGCACTTTATCGCCCTCACTGTACTGTGTGACTGGATTTAGAGAGAGGATAGGGCAGATGTGCTGCCCCTCCAAAGCTGCTGCCCTAGGCACCGACCTTGTTGGCCTAGGCATAATAGCCCCTGGGCACTCTCCAATCTGTTAAAAAACAGTGCAAATATATTTTTTCGGCATGACTATCATATGATGTTTACCAATTTTATGCCAATCTATCCACCAAGATTACAGTTTTTGTGCTATACGGGTGCGTAAATAATGCAAAAAAAATTAGCGGATATCGCCACTTTCCATAGAGCTGTCATTACAAGTTAATGAAAACCCCTTCTCTTGTTGTGCGGTATGGTATGATAAGCTCCATACTGTACAAAATCCAAGGGCTGACTTGACGTGCTCAGTGCACACTTTCCCCCATAGAATCAATGGGGAGAAAAGTGTCAGAAAAAAACTAACACGTGCGATTGCGGAATGGAGATCCTGTATAACACAACCCCCATTGATGTCTATGGGGGAAAAGAAAGTTATGTTAAAACCCTAATACCCTACCATAAAACCCCTAGTCTAAACACCTCTAATCCACCATCCCCGACATTGGCAACACTAAATAAAATGATTAACCCCTAATCTGCCGCCCCTTACATCGCTGACTCTAAATAAAGGGAATAACCCCTAATCTGCCACCCTACATCGTCGACACCTAAACTAAACCTATAACCCCTACTAACTGCTCGCCCCACATTGCAACACCTCTAAAATTAACTATTAACCCCTAAAACCTAATACTCCCCTTATTTTATATTAAATTTACAATATAACTATCTTTCACAAACTAACTAATTCACAAACTGTATCTACTTGGTCTAGACTCAAAAATGTGAACTGGGTGCGAATGCTGGCTAAGGACAACAAACAGAGGCCTAGATTTAGAGTGGGCCGGTAGCCGTCAAAACCAGCATTAGAGGCTCCTAACGCTGGTTTCTTTCATGTAATTAGCAAGAGTCCATGAGCTAGTGACGTATGGGATATATATTCCTACCAGGAGGGGCAAAGTTTCCCAAACCCTCAAAATGCCTATAAATACACCCCTCACCCACACCCACAAATCAGTTTTTACAAACTTTGCCTCCCATGGAAGATGGTGAAGTAAGTTTGTGCTAGATTCTACGTTGATATGCGCTTCGCAGCAGGCTGGAGCCCGGTTTTCCTCTCAGTGTGCAGTGAATGTCAGAGGGATGTGAAGAGTATTGCCTATTTGAATTCAATGATCTCCTTCTACGGGGTCTATTTCATAGGTTCTCTGTTATCGGTCGTAGAGATTCATCTCTTACCTCCCTTTTCAGATCGACGATATACTCTTACTATATACCATTACCTTACTGATTCTCGTTTCAGTACTGGTTTGGCTTTCTACTACATGTAGATGAGTGTTCCTGGGGTAAGTAAGTCTTATTTTCATATTCAGTTTCTTATTTGGGATACTGCTATGAATAAATCAATTTTTTCTCTACCTTAAATTTGACTTTTTTCCTGTGGGCCTGTTAGGCTCGTGGGGGCTGAAAATGCTTTCATTTATTGCGTCATTCTTGGCGCGGACATTCTTGGCGCAAAAATTTTCTTGTCATTCTGGCGTCATACGTGTCGCCGGAAGTTGCGTCATTTTTTTTGACGTTTTTGCGCCAAAAAATGTCGGCGTTACCGGATGTCGGCGTCATTTTTGGCTAAAAAATTTGAGCGTCATTGTGTCTCCACAATATTTAAGTCTCATTGTTTATTGCTTCTGGTTGCTAGAAACTTGTTCATTGGCATTTTTTTCCCGTTCCTGAAACTGTCATTTAAGGAATTTGATCAATTTTGCTTTATATGTTGTTTTTTCTATTACATATTGCAAGATGTCTCAGATTGACCCTGAATCAGAAGCCACTTCTGGAAAAACGCTTAAATGAGTTTCAGTTCTACCAAGCTAAGTTCATTTATTTTAAATGTTATAAATGTTTATCTTTAGCTATGGTTTGTAATAGTTATTATGATATACTTTCACATGCAGAATCCATTAGTATTTATGCTTTATATATTGCCATTCTTACATCTTATGTACAAGAAATATTTAGAAAATTATAAGAAATATTTTTCTGATTCTATTTTAAAGGCTTTGTCTGACTTTGTGCCTTCTAATAAAATTTTTAGGTCTTTTTCACTTCTTTTTAATTATTGAAGTTTCAAATGACCAACAACATACTGATTTATCCTTCTCTGATGATGTTTTTTCTCTTTCAGAAATTTTCTTCATCAGATATTGACACTAACAAATCTACTTTTTTTATTATTTTTTTTATTATTAAAGTACATTTGTTCTTTGTTGAAAAGGTGTTGATTATTTTGGATATTAGGTAACTAGTTCTTTAAGGACTAGCTGACACTATTTCTGCCTATTTATTCTTCTGTGTTTTCAGATGTTTTCTTTCCAATTCCCCATACTAGGGAATGGAATAGGCTGAGAATTTTCTTTTATTCCTTCTTCAAAGGTTTTAAACTATATTCTTTGCCAGCAGTTAAATTCAATGTGGAGGGTTCTCCAATTTATTGGGGCTATCTCTACTCCTACTAATTATGCTATTGTTTCTATAGCAAAATAGTATTTATTTTCCTTTAGATAGTTGTATCTTATTTATGGAAAATTATTTAGTTTCAGGTACTTTTCTTGGTCCTGTGATTTATTTGGATATTGCAATTGCTTCATTTTTTTTCTGTTTACTTTAAGATTGAGTATCAGATTATGATTTATTTTAGCATTGTTAAAGGGACAAACATTTTCTAGACTAGGTGCTGTTGCATTTGTCTTGTTGTTTTGCATTTATTGATTATGCAAGTTCCACTGTATTGACTGGTCCTTTAAACTGGACTATCATGCTAATTATTTCATTTGTGTCTTCATTTTATTGAATATTTTCGCAAATGAGGGTTAATCTATGTCTTTAGCTATTTTAGCTAGAAGAATTTGTGATTGGATTCAATTCTTAACTGTTACTCTGGGCTTCAAGATTGAGTTCTAAGACTAAAACTTTAAGCTTATACTAGTTTGGTTGTTCTTATTAAGGAATGAATTCCTGAGTTCTTTCCCAAGTAACATGTTTATAATTGGAAATTTTTCAGTTCGAAATCAGCTCCCTAATATTGCGATGTACGTGCCGTATTCCATCTTGGCTGGTAAGGGGCAGGTTAAGACTTCTTTGAAATTTATTTGGTTCTATATGGTCCAAATTTCTTTGATTTTATTCCAGTAAGGCTAACTTTCTTTAAGTGTGTTTCTGTCCTATATATTTTGGGTACTGTTGAAAATTGGCTGGGCACCCATGGGGTTCAAGCGCTGCTCAGACCTGGAATCTTCTGGGGTATTTCTTCCAGTTCCTTTTTTAGGAACTGGGTTTTGGAGTTTTATTCAAACTTTTCTGCCTTTTTATGGTCATTGTAGCATTATTTGTTTTCATTAGATACAATAAATGCATATTTTCATTTTTCTGTTTTCATTCAGATTATTTTCTGAGGATGCGGAATCTCATATGATTCACTTTGCTCTTCAGGACATAGTTAGAGGATCTTTTTTTCAAAAGCTCTTGATTCCTCACACAAGGGTCACCTTTTTGGGTTTCCAGATAGTTTGTGTCACTGTCTTTGTCTCTATCAGACAAGGGACAATTTTATTGGGTTCCATCTGTCGGTACCTTTAGTCTCTATTATTTCCTTCAGTTGCTATATATGCATAGAAGTTTTAGGTCTTATGGCCACATCATTGGATTCAATTCCCTTTGCTCATTTTCAATAGAAAGAACCTTTCCAGTCTTTTATGAGTGTTGTTTCTTCAAGAACATGGTTGGAGGATCAATTTACCAAAAAGTTCGTTGATTCCTCAGACAAGGGTAACCTTTTTTAGGTTTCCAGATAGATTCAGTGTCCATGACTCTGTCTCTGACGGACAAGAGACGTCTGAAATTGGTTTCAGCTTGTCGAAACCTTCAGTCTCAATCATTCCCTTCGGTAGCCTTATGCATGGAAATTCTAGGTCTTATGACTGCTGCATTGGACGCGATCCCCTTTGCTCGTTTTCACATGCGACCTTTTCAGCTCTGTATGCTGAACCAGTGGTGCAGGGATTATACAAAGATATCTCAATTAATATCTTTAAAACCGATTGTTCGTCACTATCTGACGTGGTGGACAGACCACCATCGTTTAGTTCAGGGGGCTTCTTTTGTTCTTCCAACCTGGACTGTGATCTCAACAGATGCAAGTCTGACAGGTTGGGGAGCTGTATGGGGGTTTCTGACAGCACAAGGGGTTTGGGAATCTCAGGAGGCGAGATTACCAATCAACATTTTGGAACTCCGTGCAATTTTCAGAGCTCTTCAGTCGTGGCCTCTTCTAAAGAGAGAGTCGTTCATTTGTTTCCAGACGGACAATGTCACAACCGTGGCATATGTCAATCATCAAGGAGGGACTCACAGTCCTCTGGCTATGAAAGAAGTATCTCGAATACTTGTATGGGCAGAATCCAGCTCCTGTCTAATTTCTGCGGTTCATGTCCCAGGTATAGACAATTGGGAAGCGGATTATCTCAGTCGCCAAACGCTACATCCGGGCGAATGGTCTCTTCACCCAGAGGTATTTCTTCAGATTGTTCAAATATGGGGACTTCCAGAAATAGATCTGATGGCTTCTCATCTAAAAAAGAAGTTTCCCAGGTATCTGTCCAGATCCAGGGATCCTCAGGCGGAAGCATCATCCTGCTTATATCTTTCCGCCTCTAGTTCTTCTTCCAAGAGTGATTTCCAAGATTCTAAAGGAGCGTTCGTTTATTCTGCTGGTGGCTCCAGCATGGACTCACAGGTTTTGGTATGCGGATCTTGTCCGGATGGCTACTTGCCAACCGTGGACTCTTCCGTTAAGACCAGACCTTCTATTGCAAGGTCCTTTTTTCCATCAGGATCTCAAATCCTTAAATTTGAAGGTATGGAGATTGAACGCTTGATTCTCAGTCATAGAGGTTTCTCTAACTCCGTAATTAATACTATGTTACAGGCTCGTAAATCTGTATCTAGGAAGATATATTATCGAGTCTGGAAGACTTACATTTCTTGGTGTTCTTCTCATCATTTTTCCTGGCATTCTTTTAGAATTCCTAGAATTTTACAATTTCTTCAGGATGGTTTGGATAAAGGTTTGTCTGCAAGTTCCTTGAAAGGACAAATCTCTGCTCTTTCTGTTCTTTTTCACAGAAAGATTGCTAATCTTCCTGATATTCATTGTTTTGTACAGGCTTTGGTTCGTATAAAACCTGTCATTAAGTCCATCTCTCCTCCTTGGAGTTTGAATTGGTTCTGGGGGCTCTTCAAGCTCCTCCGTTTGAACCCATGCATTCGCTGGATATTAAATTACTTTCTTGGAAAGTTTTGTTTCTTTTGGCCATCTCTTCTGCTAGAAGAGTTTCTGAATTATCTGCTCTTTCTTGTGAGTCTCCTTTTCTGATTTTTCATCAGGATAAGGCAGTTTTGCGAACTTCATTTAAATTTTTACCTAAGGTTGTGAATTCTAACAACATTAGTAGAGAAATTGTAGTTCCTTCATTGTGTCTTAATCCTAAGAACTCTAAGGAAATATTGTTGCATTCTTTGGATGTAGTTAGAGCTTTGAAATACTATGTTGAAGCTACTAAAGATTTCCGAAAGACTTCTAGTCTATTTGTTATCTTTTCTGGTTCTAGGAAAGGTCAGAAGGCTTCTGCCATTTCTTTGGCATCGTGGTTAAAGTCTTTGATTCATAATGCTTATGTTGAGTCGGGTAGAACTCCGCCTCAAAGGATTACAGCTCATTCAACTAGGTCAGTCTCTACTTCCTGGGCATTTAGGAATGAAGCTTCGGTTGATCAGATTTGCAAAGCAGCAACTTGGTCTTCTTTGCATACTTTTACTAAATTCTACCATTTTGATGTGTTTTCTTCCTCAGAAGCAGTCTTTGGTAGAAAAGTACTTCAGGCAGCTGTTTCAGTTTGATTCTTCTGTTTATATTTTCAGTTTTTTTCATTATAAGATTTAAACTTTGTTTTGGGTGTGTATTATTTTTCAGTGGAATTGGCTGTCTTTATTTTATCCCTCCCTCTCTAGTGACTCTTGCGTGGAAGATCCACACCTTGGGTATTCATTAACCCATACGTCACTAGC
Source organism: Bombina bombina (assembly GCF_027579735.1). Classification (NCBI taxonomy): domain Eukaryota; kingdom Metazoa; phylum Chordata; class Amphibia; order Anura; family Bombinatoridae; genus Bombina; species Bombina bombina. The sequence continues at coordinate 723,908,121 of NC_069502.1, read as the reverse complement.
TCATGGACTCTTGCTAATTACATGAAACAAAACATAATTTATGCAAGAACTTACCTGATAAATTCATTTCTTTCATATTAGCAAGAGTCCATGAGGCCCACCCTTTTTTTGTGGTGGTTATGATTTTTTTGTATAAAGCACAATTATTCCAATTCCTTATTTTGTATGCTTTTGTACTTTTTCTTATCACCCCACTTCTTGGCTATTCGTTAAACTGATTTGTGGGTGTGGTGAGGGATGTATTTATAGGCATTTTGAGGTTTGGGAAACTTTGCCCCTCCTGGTAGGAATGTATATCCCATACGTCACTAGCTCATGGACTCTTGCTAATATGAAAGAAATGAATTTATCAGGTAAGTTCTTACATAAATTATGTTTTTTACCACCCTCTGGTATTTGGAGCCAGTCATTAAAGGGTCTAACGCTCACTGTCCAGCCGCGACTTTTCCATACCGCAGATCCCCTTACGTCAATTGCGTATCCTATCTTTTAAATGGGATCTTTCTAACGCTGGTATTTAGAGTCGTGGCTGAAGTGAGCGTTAGAAATATAATGACAAAACTCCAGCTGCAGAAAAAAGTCAGTAGTTAAGAGCTTTCTGGGCTAACGCCGGTTCATAAAGCTCTTAACTACTGTGCTCTAAAGTACACTAACACCCATAAACTACCTATGTATCCCTAAACCGAGGTCCCCCCACATCGCCGCCACTATATTTAAATTTTTTAACCCCTAATCTTCCGCTCCGTACACTGCCGCCAACTACGTTATCCCTATGTACCCCTAATCTGCTGCCCCTAACACCGCCGACCCCTATATTATATTTATTAACCCCTAATCTGCCCCCCACAACGTCGCCGCCAGCTACCTACAATAATTAACCCCTAATCTGCCGACCGGAGCTCACCGCTAGTATAATAAATGTTATAACCCTAATCCGCCTGACTCCCGCCTCAATAACCCTATAATAAATAGTATTAACCCCTAATCTGCCCTCCCTAACATCGCCGACAGCTTACTTCAAGTATTAACCCCTAATCTGCTGACCGGAGCTCACCGCAACTCTAATAAATGGATTAACCCCTAAAGCTAAGTCTAACCCTAACACTAACACCCCCTTAAGTTAAATTAGGATTCTATCAGCCAATCGGAATTAAGGTAGGAAAATTCTGATTGGCTGATGGAATCAGCCAATCAGAATCAAGTTCAATCCGATTGGCTGATCCGATCAGCCAATCAGATTGAGCTTGCATTCTATTGGCTGATCGGAACAGCCAATAGAATGCGAGCTCAATCTGATTGGCTGATTGAATCAGCCAATCGGATTAAATTTGATTCTGATTGGCTGATTCCATCAGCCAATCAGAATATTCCTACCTTAATTCCGATTGGCTGATAGAATCCTATCAGCCAATCGGAATTTGAGGGACGCCATCTTGGATGACGTCCCTTAAAGGAACCGTCATTCATCGGGAAGTCGTCGGAAGAAGAAGATGGGTCCGCGGTGGAGGTCTTCAAGATGGAGCAGGTCGTCATCGGATGAAGATAGAAGATGCCGCTTGGAAGAATATGGTTGCCGGTCCGGATCTACTCTTCTTCCCGGATAGGATGAAGACTTTGGAGCCTCTTCTGGACTTCTTCAGCTGTCGCTTGATAGAAGACTTCAGCCGGATGATGGATGTCTAGCCCCCGCTTGGGCTTGGATGAAGATTTCGGAGCCTGGAACGATCGGTGATACCTGGCATGGTGAAGACAAGGTAGGAAGATCTTCAGGGGCTTAGTGTTATGTTTATTTAAGGGTGGTTTGGGTTAGATTAGGGGTATGTGGGTGGTGGGTTGTAATGTTGGGGGGGGGGTATTGTATGTTTTTTTTTACAGGCAAAAGAGCTGAATTCTTTGGGGCATGCCCCGCAAAGGGCCCTTTTAAGGGCTGGTAAGGTAAAAGAGCTTTGAACTTTTGTAATTTAGAATAGGGTAGGGCATTATTTTATTTTGGGGGTCTTTGTTATTTTATTAGGGGGCTTAGAGTAGGTGTAATTAGTTTAAAATTGTTGTAATTTTTTTCTAATGTTTGTAAATATTTTTTTATTTTTTGTAACTTAGTTCTTTTTTATTTTTTGTACTTTAGTTACTTTATTTAATTGTATTTATTTGTAGGAATTGTATTTAATTTATTTATTGATAGTGTAGTGTTAGGTTTAATTGTAGATAATTGTAGGTAGTTTATTTAATTTATTTATTGATAGTGTAGTGTTAGGTTTAATTGTAACTTATGTTAGGATTTATTTTACAGGTAATTTTGTAATTATTTTAACTAGGTAGCTATTAAATAGTTCTTAACTATTTAATAGCTATTGTACCTGGTTAAAATAAATACAAAGTTGCCTGTAAAATAAATATTAATCCTAAAATAGCTACAATATAATTATAATTTATATTGTAGCTATATTAGGGTTTATTTTACAGGTAAGTATTTAGATTTAAATAGGAATAATTTATTTAATAAGAGTTAATTTATTTCGTTAGATAAAAATTATATTTAACTTAGGGGGATGTTAGTGTTAGGGTTAGACTTAGCTTTAGGGGTTAATACATTTATTATAGTAGCGGTGAGCTCCGATCGGCAGGATAGGGGTTAATTATTGTAGGTAGCTGGCGGCGACGTTGTGGGGGGCAGATTAGGGGTTAATAAATATAATATAGGGGTCGGCGGTGTTAGGGGCAGCAGATTAGGGGTACATAACTATAATGTATGTTGCGGCGGTGTAGGGAGCGGCAGATTAGGGGTTAATAATAATATGCAGGTGTCAGTGATAGCGGGGGTGGCAGATTAGAGGTTAATAAGTGAAAGGTTAGGGGTGTTTAGACTTGGGGTACATGTTAGAGTGTTAGGTGCAGACGTAGGAAGTGTTTCCCCATAGAAAACAATGGGGCTGCGTTAGGAGCTGAACGCTGCTTTTTTGCAGGTGTTAGGTTTTTTTTCAGCTCAAACTGCCCCATTGTTTTCTATGGGGATATCGTGCGTGAGCACGTTTTTGAAGCTGGTCGCGTCCGTAAACACTGCTGGTATCTAGAGTTGCAGTGGCGTTAAATTATGCTCTACGCTCCCTTTTTGGAGCCTAACGCACTGAAAACCCAGCCCTTCTGTGAACTCTAAATACCAGCGGTATTTAAAAGGTGCGGGAGAAAAAAAGCATGCATAGCTAATGCACCCCTTTGGCCGCCAAACTCTAAATCTAGCCGAGAGTGTCTTACTCAATGGAGTACATTCAGCAGAGGTGTCGGTTACTAGTGGTGTTCCTCAGGGGTAAGTTCTGGGGCCTGTTTTGTTTAACATATTTATCTGTGATATCAGCAAAGGGCTACAGGGGAAAGTATGTCTGTTTGCAGATGATACAAAAATTTGTAACAGAGTGGATGTTCCGGGGGGAGGGGGTAGACAAAATGAGAAGTGATATACAACAATTGTAGGATTGGACAAATGAATGGGATCTAAAGTTTAACATAGGGGGAAGGGAAAGAGGTGATATGATTGCAACTTTCAAGTATGTTAAAGGGTTTAGTAAAACTGAGGCTGTGGGTATTTTACATAAAAAGGAAATGATCTCAAGCAGAAGGGTAGTAGATTCAGGAGTAATTTGAGGAAGAATGCTTGATTTATGGAATAAACTTCCTCAAGAGGTAGTAATGACAAACACTGTGGGGGACTTTAAAAATGCCTGGGACAAGCATATGGCTTTCCTACAAACTAGATACGTTTATACTGTTAGGTAATATTGGGCAGACTTGCTGGGCCTATGGCTCTTATCTGCCGTCAATATCTATGTTTCTATGTTTCTAGATTTAAATAAATAAAAACTTACCTGTGAAATAAAAAAAAATCTAAGTTTAAACTATAAAGTAACCTAACATTACTATTTTAAAACAATGAAATTAATGAAAGATAAAAAAAACCTAAATTACTAATTAAATTTATGTAAACAAAATAATACCAACAAATATAATAGTATAACTTTAAAGGGACATAATACTCATATGCTAAATCACTTCTAAGTGATGCAGCATAACTGTAAAAAGCTGATAGGAAAATATCACCTGAACACCTCTATGTAAAAAAGGAAAATATTTTACTTCATAATTTCCTCAGCTCACCAGAGTAAATGTTCTGTCAAAAGTTAACTTTCAGTTACTGCCCAGCTGCAGGTTTAAAAAAAAAAAAGGAAAAAAGCAAGAAAAGAACAGCAGCCAATCAGCATTAGCAGTGCTGAGGTTATGAACAATTTTACTGTGATCTCATGAGATTTCATGGAAAACTTCCTTAAACTGAATAGGGAAATGACATGATTGTGCATGAGGCACGCTCCCTTGCAGGTCCCGGGACAGGCATACTGATTGACTGCTTAAAGTCCTTTACAATTGGGTGTGAATACATTTTGAGGTAAAATATCTTTCTTTTTTACACGGAGATGTTCAGGTGATATTTTCTAGTCAGCTTTTTAAAGCTATGCTGCATCACTTTCAAGTGTGTCAACATTTGGGTATCATATCCCTTTAATTTCACCATCATAAATACTTCACATAAGTACATAATAGTTACTTTTTCTTCTTTAGTTCTAAACTTTGTATTTTGGGAAATGCAATTTCTTAGTAATATGTTAAAACGGAATCAAACTTACTGTAAGGAAACAAAAGGAAATAATAATATAAGCAACATATATACATGAGAAATAGGGTGTCAGTGATGCAGAAAGAGGCACCAGCTGTTTCTTAGGCTATTGCATTAATCTCCAATGTAGCAGTGTCATAAAGAAAAGTACACTTGCCAGATCTATACAATATTACTTATATTAACCCATTCAGAATGTAAGGACTCGGACTGGGAGAAACAACCTCTTAAAAAATGTAAGCTAGCACTTGTCTTCTTCTAGGAGCTCTATCAGGGCTCAATGATCTAAAGCTCTCTGGGTTTGTAAGATTTTCTAAGAAATCTCTCCAGTACTATAAAACCCCTGTCCTAATCTTCTAAAAGTAGTGTTTACCTTGAGAACAGCTGTGTCTCCCAAAGGGTTGTTCCCTGCTTTAAGTATGTAAAGGTGGTACATATATTATAATATGACAAACAGAAAATCATTTAATTTAAATTTAAAAGAATATATCAAAACAAATAATTGAAACATTATTTATTGTTTAATTGTATTAAAAATCGTAATGAAACTGTATTTCATGGAAAAATTAAAATTCATATTGAAATTATGCAGGAAAAAGTTATTTAAGGTGTATTGTACAAATCATAATAAAACTATCGGCTAGATTTAGAGTTTTGTTGGTAAAGACCCGCATAGCTAACACAGCTTTGTTTCCCAACGCACCCTTAAGACAATGCTGGTATTGAGAGTTGTCTGAAGGGCTGCGTTAGGCTCCAAAAAGGGAGCGTTTACCGCCACTTCAACCCTCAATACCAGCGTTGCTTATGGTAGCGGTAAGCTGGAAAAACGTGCTCGTGCTCGTGGGGCTGTTTGAGCTGAAAAAAAAACCTAACACCTGCAAAAAAGCAGCGTTAAGCTCCCAACGCAGCCCCATTTTTTCCTATGGGGAAACACTTTCTAAGTCTGCACCTAACATGAACCCCGAGTCTAAACACCCCTAACCTTACACTTATTAACCCCTAATCTACCGCCCCCACTATCGCTGACACCTGCATTTTCTTATTAATCCCTAATCTGCCGCTCCGTACACCACCGCAACCTACATTATCACTATGAACCCTTAATCTGCTGCCCCTAACACCGCCGACCCCTATATTATATTTATTAACCCCTAATCTGCCCCCCCCCACGTCACTGTTATCTTACCTACACTTATTAACCTCTAATCTGCCGACCGGACCTCGCCGCCACTATAATAAATGTATTAACCCCTAAACCGCCGCACTCCCGCCTCGCAAAAACTAGAATAAATAGTATTAACCCCTAATCTGCCCTCCCTAACATCGCCGCCAACTAACCCTAACCCTAACACCCCCCTAAATTAAATATAATTTTAATCTAATGAAATTAATTAAATCTTATTAACTAAAGTATTCCTATTTAAAACTAAATACTTACCTGTAAAATAAACCCTAATATAGCTAGAATATAATGAAAATTATATTGTAGCTATTTTAGGGTTTATATTTATTTTACAGGCAACTTTGTATTTATTTTAACTAGGTACAATAGCTATTAAATAGTTGTTTACTATTTAAGAGCTACCTAGTTAAAATAATTACAAAATTATCTGTAAAATAAATCCTAACCTAAGTTACAATTAAACCTAACACTACGCTATAAATAAATTAATTAAATAAATTACCTACAATTAAATAAACTAAACTAAATTACCAAAAAAACAAACACTAAATTACAAAAAATAAAAAAGATTACAAGAATATTAGGCTAATTACACCTACTCTAAGCCCCCTAATAAAATAAAAAAGCCCTCCAAAATAATAAAGGTCCCTACCCTATTCTAAATTAAAAAGTAACCAGCTCTTTTACCAGCCCTTAAAAGGGCTTTTTTGTGGGGCATGCCCCAAAGTAATCAGCTCTTTTGCCTGTAAAACAAAATACAACCCCCCCAACATTAAAACCCACCACCCACATACCGCTACTCTAACCCAAACCCCCCTTAAATAAACCTAACACTAACCCCCTGAAGATCTCCCTACCTTGAGTCGTGTTCACCCAGCCGGGCCGAAGTCTTCATCCGATGGGGCAGAAGAGGACATCCAGACTGGCAGAAGTCTTCATCCTATCCGGGCAGAAACGGACATCCAGACCGGCAGACATCTTCATCGAAGCGGCATTTTCTATCTTCATCCATCCGGAGCGGAGCCATCTTCTTTCCAGCCGACGCGGATCCATCCCTCTTCACCGACACCTACTCGCCGAATGAAGGTTCCTTTAAATTACATCATCCAAGATGGCGTCCCTCGAATTCTGATTGGCTGATAGGATTCTATCAGCCAATCGGAATTAAGGTAGGAAAAATCGGATTGGCTGATTGAATCAGCCAATCAGATTCAAGTTCAATCCGATTGGCTGATCCAATCAGCCAATCAGATTAAGCTTGCATTCTATTGGCTGTTCCGATCAGCCAATAGAATGTGAGCTCAATCTGATTGGCTGATTTAATCAGCCAATCAGATTTTTCCTACCTTAATTCCGATTGGCTGATAGAATCCTATTAGCCAATCGGAATTCGAGGGACGCCATCTTGGATGACGTCATGTAAAGGAACCTTCATTTGGCGAGTAGGCGTCGGTTTAAGAGGATGGATCCTCGTCGGCTGGGAAGAAGATGGCTCCGCTCCGCTCCGGATGGATGAAGATAGAAGATGCCGCTTGGATGAAGATGTCTGCCGGTCCGGATGTCCTCTTCTGCCCGGATAGGATGAAGACTTTTGCCGGTCTGGATGTCCTCTTCTGCCCCATCGGATGAAGACTTCAGCCCGGCTGGGGGAACACGACTCAAGGTAGGGAGCTCTTCAGGGGGGTAGTGTTAGGTTTATTTAAGGGGGGTTTGGGTTAGAGTAGGGGTATGTGGGTGGTGGGTTTTAATGTTGGGTTGTATTTTTTTTTACAGGCAAAAGAGCTGATTACTTTGGGGTATGCCCTGCAAAAAGCCATTTGGTAGGTGGTGGCGATGTTAGGGAGGGCAGATTAGGGGTTAATAACATTTATTATAGTGTTTGCTAGGCGGAAGTGTGGCGGTTTAGGGGTTAATACATTTATTATAGTGGGGGCGATGTCCGGTCGGCAGATTAGGGGTTAATAAGTGTAGGTAGATGGCGGCGATGTTGGAGGGGGCTGATTAGGGGTTAATAAATATAATGTAGGTGTCGGCGATCTTATAGCAGATTAGGGGTTCATAGGTATAATATAGGTGGCGGCGATGTCCGGTCAGCAGATTAGGGGTTAATAAGTGTAGGTAGCTGGCGGCGACGTTGGGGGGGCAGATTAGTGGTTAATAAATATAATGTAGGTGTTGGCGATGTTAGGGGCAGCAGATTAGGGGTTCATAGGTATAATATAGGTGGCGGCAATGTCCTGTCGGCAGATTAGGGGTTAAATAATTTTATTTTAGTGTTTGCGATGTGGGGGGGGGCCTCGGTTTAGGGGTTCATAGGTAGTTTATGGGTGTTAGTGTACTTTGTAGCACGATAGTTAAGAGCTTTATGTTCCGGCGTTAGCCCATAAAACTCTTAACTACTGACTTTTTTAGGCGGTAGGAGTCTTGGCGGTAGAGGCTGTACCGCTCACTTCTTCCAAGACTTGTAATACCAGCGTTAGGCAAATATCATAGAAAAGATAGGATACGTAAGGGGATTTGCGGTAGCCAAAAGCCGCGGAAGAAAAGTGAGCGGTACACCTGTACCTGCCATACTCGTAATACCAGCGGGCATTAAAAAGCAGCGTTAGGACCCCTTAACGCTGCTTTTTAAGGCTAACACAGAACTCTAAATCTAGGTGTTTGTGTATCATGTCCATTAATATACTTTTTATCTCTGATTACATTGTATCTAAGCATCTCCCGACAGCCCTCTGATCACATGACATTTAATTTATTATCTATTAACTTGCATATTAGCCAATAAGTGCCGCATCTGCCACAAGCAACGTGTGTGATCACAATGTTATCTATAAGGCTCACATGAAATAGCACTCCCCTGTTGTGAAAATCAAATAAAACAGCATGTGATAAGAGGCACCCTTCAAGTACTTAGATATTACCATATGAGCCTACCTAGGTTTATCTTTCAAATAAGAATGCAAAGAGGACCAAGCACATTAGAAGAAAAAACTACATGCCCTATCTGATTCATGAAGTTTTAATTTTGACTATGCTGTCACTTTAACATTCCCAAACATAAAATATTAAAACCATGTTACAAATATATTTGGCATTTCAAAATATTTCGCTGATTTATGTCTGAACAAATATATTGACAATACAAGAAACACTTTAGAATGAAAAATAGAGTAAAGTGTACAATAAATAAGCTTTATTTGAAGATAGTTTTTTTAAGATATATTTTGACAAACTTGGAAAGTCAATAATTGCAAGGTATCCAAAATGTCTTTTGGTAAAAACAATACAGTAAAATAACATTACAAAAATATACATATTGGTAGGTAACACAGTCAATAATTAAACCATTATTGGTTTAAAACCACCTGAATATAGTCAGCTTGAGCTTGGTCTCCCTTTTTCATTTTGCTGTAATGGTGAAAAATGATTGTCATACTCGGGGACATCCAAGTTCTTGAGATCTATATTCGGCATGGTTATGGCAATGTTGTGTAGCATACAGCTGATTAGGAATATGAGTGAGACTTTTGGGGGGGGGGGGGCATATTGAATAACTCCGCCGGAGCTGTACAACAATACACCAAATACAATACACCAAAGGAGCGCTTAATCACACATTGTGTGGAGATGTAAGCCTCATTGCAGTGCACTTGCTCCTCTGTATTTGGGTTATTGACGGGTGTGAATAGCCACGGAAGACATGAATATCTAGAATCACCTGCGTAAAAGAAATACAAGTAGATTACAAGTTTTGCGTTCAGGTTTTAATGCTGAAAAAACTGTGATTTCAGCGTTAAAACAGCAACGCAGCCATAACGAGTCTTGTCGGTATAGCTGTACTGCAAGCCTTTTAGCCTGTAACGCAACGTCAGTCCCTCACTCGAAAAAATTACGTTTTTGCGTGGGATTTTCATAGCACTGTCATTACGAGTTTTGCAGTGAGGTTAAAAAGCTTATCTATAATGACAAGTTCCATACCGCCATCTGAGAGCTGTAGTTATGAGTTTTACGCAACAAAACTGTTACATAAATCTCATAACTAAAGTGTTACAAAGTACACTAAACACCTATAAACTACCTATTAACCCCTAAACCAAGGCCCTCCCACAACGCAAATACTATATTAAAGTTATTAACTCCTAATCTGCTGCTCCCGACATCGCCGCCACTAATAACATTTATTAACCCCTATTCCGCCACTCCCTGACATCGTTGCCACTATACTAAAGTTATTAACCCCTATTCCCCCATACCCCAACATCTCCCACACTATAATAAAGATATTAACCCCAATTCTGCCACTCCCTGACATTGCCGCCACTAAATAAAGCTATTAACCCCTAAACCTCTGGCCTCCCACATCACTACCACTAAATAAACCTATTAAACCCCTAAACCGCCAGCCCCCCACATCGCAAACAACCTAAATTAAACTATTAACCCCTAAACCTAACCCTAACACCTCCTAACTTTACAATAATTAAAATAGAGCTTAATTAAAGTTACAATTACTAACTAAATAATTCCTATTTAAAACTAAATACATACCTGTGAAATAAAACCTAAGCTAGATACAATATAACTAATAGTTATATTGTAGCTAGCTTAGGTTTTATTCTTATTTCACAGGTAAGTTTGTATTTATTTTAACTAGGTAGACTAGTTAGTAAATAGTTATTACCTATTTGCTAACTACCTAGTTAAAATAAATACAAACTTACCTGTGAAATAAAACTTAAGTTGCCTTACACTAAAACCTAACATTACAAAAAATAAAAAAACACTAAAATTACAAAAAATAAAAAAGCCTACCATTACAAAAAATAACAAACGAAATTATCCAAAACAATAAAAATGATTCCTACTCTGTTAAAAAAAAAGCCAAAATAAAAAACCCTAATCTATAATAAACTACCATGGGCCCCTAAAAGGACCTTTTTTAGGGCACTGCCCTAAAGAAATCAGCTCTTTTTCTACAAAAGAACCCCCCCCCCCATAATAATATATACAACCCCCTAGCCCCCAAACCAACAAAATAAAAATAAAGTAAAACCTAATCTACCCATTGCCCTGAAAAGGGCATTTGTATGGGCATTGCCCTTAAAAGGGCATTCAGCTCTTTTGCTGCCCATTAAAAATAAAAAATGGCTATTCTAAAAAAAAAAACACCCACCCCAAAACGAAAAAAACAAAACATTAAAAAAAATAACAAAGAATTATCCAAAATAATAACAATTATTCCTTTTCTAATACCCATTTTTTTTTTAAAAACACCCCAAAATAAAAGAACCCTAATCTATAATAAACTACCAATAGCCCTTAAAAAGGCCTTTTGTAGGGCATTGCCCTAAAGAAATTAGCTCTTTTTCTAAACAAAAATACAAAGAACCACTAAAATTACAACCCCCCCCAACCCACAAAATAAAAAAAAAATCTAAAAAAACCTAATCTACCCATTGCCCTGAAAAAGGCATTTGTATGGGCATTGCCCTTAAAAGGGCATTCATCTCCTTTTCTTGCCCTTAAAAGGGCATTCAGCTCTTTTAGGAAATGCCCAAACCCTAATCTAAAAAAAAAACACCCCAAAAAAATCTTAAAAAATCTAACACTAACCCATATTTTGGTACTCACGGTTGCTGAAGTCCTGCTGAAATGCTCTTCATCCCGCATCTGTTCAAATCAGCCAATAGGATTTAAGCAGCTCTCATTCTATTGGCTGAATAGAAATCAGCCAATAGGAATGAGAGCTGCTTAAATCATATTGGCTGATCTGAACAGCCAATATGATTTTAGCAGCCCTAATTCCTATTGGCTGATATAAATTTTTCAGCCAATAGGAATGCAATCGTACCCCCAGTATAAAGGAGTACGTTGCATTTCAATCCTCAGTATGCGGTGGACGATTGCATTAAGAGGGACTCAATGTCGGATATATGGACTTCTGCCTGGACCTCCGCCTTGGACCTCCGCCTCCGCGCATCGACTGCTCCGCCTCCACAGGGATGAAGAAGATGCCGGTCTCACGATGGATGAAGATGGAACCGCTGGGATGAAGATCGTTCAAGCGGGACTTCAGCAACTGTGAATACCTAAAGAGGAGTTAGTGTTAGGTTTTTTAAGGGTTTTTTTTAGATTAGGGTTTGGGCATTTCTTAAAACAACTGAATGCCCTTTTAAGGGCAATGCCCATACAAATGTCCTTTTCATGGCAATGGGTAGATTAGGTTTTTTTAGATAGTTTTTTTTATTATTTTGTGGGTTTGGGGGGTGGAGGTTTGTAATGTTAGTGGATCTTTGTATTTTTGTTTAGGAAAAGAGCTGATTTCTTTAGGGCAATGCCCTACAAAAGGCCATTTTAAGGGCTATTAGTAGTTAATTATAGATTAGGTTTCTTTTATTTTGGGGTGTTTTTTTTTTAAATGGGTATTAGAATAGGATTAATTGTTATTATTTTGGATAAAAACTTTAAAAATATCCTAGCTCCAAGTGAACTAAAAAGTAAAGGCGATAATAAAAACTATATAAATGACACTAAATATAGAGAGAAAAGTTTCAAATCATATAGTAATGATCTGAAAAAGCAAGGGATTAAGACAAGCACACAGAGAATACTTTTACAAAAAAGCCAGTTTATTGTTCCCCATCACATTCAGTGAGTCACTGTTTTTAGCCAAGTCTAACAATATAAAGTGAACATAGTTAAAACCAAACGAACATGAGGTTAAAAGCAAATTTATGGAAAATACCTACCTAAGCATACGTATGCTGCTGTAAACCTATTAACATATAGCACAAAGAATCAACTCTTCACATACAGAATGCAAAAGAAAATAGGTTGTATGTATACTAATAAAAGAAACTGATACAATGTATAGCATAAACACATTGATAGTTTATAACTAAGTATTATACCACAGGCTTATTAGTATGTGCACATCTTTGTTGAGACAGTTCCACTAGCAAAAGTTCCCAAATACTAGATAGCGAGCGGTCCCAAAATAGACCTGATAACAAGAGGATGAACACAGTTCTTACTTTTAGCTCAATCCAACATGTAGCTGTGCATGAGAATATCAAAACAGAGAAAGCAAGTTACACTTAGCTTTAGCGTCCTGTAGTTATTACTTTCCAAAGGACTGCTCGTGTTTCGCTTACACAAAGGCGTGAAGAAGGAGTGGTTTAGCTGTCAAAGATTTCCAATCGGCTCCAGGTATGAAAACAACTTTACACACGTAGTGAAAAACATCAGCTGTATCGGCACTTAGCCGCACAAAGAAAGACCCAGGCTTCCCTGAGCTGATCAAGGTATATAGGAGCTCTTACCAAGATTTACCAAAGACGCCTCCACAACTTTCTCCACTCAGCAGACAATGAAGTAGCGATAAAACAGGACCGCCATCTGTGATGCAAATATATGTCTCAGCATACGTTACACTGAGCGATACAGTTACACTTGTATGGCAGTCACTTAGCAGATATTCAAATATAACACAGTCCCTTTTGCATCAGGTGGTCCTGTTTCATCGCTACTTCATTGTCTGCTGAGTGGAGAAAGTTGTGGAGGCGTCTTTGGTAAATCTTGGTAAGAGCTCCTATATACCTTGATCAGCTCAGGGAAGCCTGGTTCTTTCTTTGTGCGGCTAAGTGCCGATACAGCTGATGTTTTTCACTACGTGTGGAAAGATGTTTTCATACCTGGAGCCGATTGGAAATCTATGACAGCTAAACCACTCCTTCTTCTGTGACGTCAGACGCTTTTGTGTAAGCGAAACACGAGCAGTCCTTTGGAAAGTAATAACTACAGGACGCTAAAGTGAAGTGCAACTTGCTTTCTCTGATTTGATATTCTCATGCACAGCTACATGTTGGATTGAGCTAAAAGTAAGAACTGTGTTCATTCTCTTGTTATCAGGTCTATTTTGGGACCGCTCGCTATCTAGTATTTGGGAACTTTTGCTAGTTACTCAGTGGAACTGTCTCAACAAAGATGTGCACATACTAATAAGCCTGTGGTATAATACTTAGTTATAAACTATCAATGTGTTTATGCTATACATTGTATCAGTTTCTTTTATTAGTATACATACAACCTATTTTCTTTTGCATTCTGTATGTGAAGAGTTGATTCTTTGTGCTATATGTTAATAGGTTTACAGCAGCATACGTATGCTTAGGTAGGTATTTTCCATAAATTTGCTTTTAACCTCATGTTCGTTTGGTTTTAACTATGTTCACTTTATATTGTTAGACTTGGCTAAAAACAGTGACTCACTGAATGTGATGGGGAACAATAAACTGGCTTTTTTGTAAAAGTATTCTCTGTGTGCTTGTCTTAATCCCTTGCTTTTTCAGATCATTATTATATGATTTGAAACTTTTCTCTCTATATTTAGTGTCATTTATATTAATTATCAAGGGTGGCACCAGAGTCATAGATTTTCAGCAATATTAACTACTCTCTCATACATTTTGTATATTAATAAAAACTATAACTCACAAACACAAAACTGGCTAACAGGTAATAAAAGTACATCTAAATGTGGGAAATTGAACTGCTTGATGTTTAAACACATAAATAAAGCAACTAAATTTCATAATTCTGACAGATCCAAGGAATTTGAGATCAAAATTAGAAGCAATTGTAATTCGATCTTTGTAGTGTACCTTTTAGAGTGTGGGTGTGGCCTATTCTATGTGGGCCGCACGAAAAGAAAAATAAAAAGAAGATTATATGAACACATCTATAATATTAAAGAAAGGATTAACAAGCATAGTGTACCCAGACATTTTATGGAAGTCTACAATTGTGACCCTAGTAGTCTAAAAATTCAAGTAATGGATTGGGTACCCCCGAGGGAACAGGATAGACTTCTAAAACTTCGGAAGTTAGAAACATGGATTTATAGAATTAAATCTCTCACTATAGAATTAAATCTCTCACTCTCACTACTGATTGTTCATATTGTGGATTCCGAAGTGTTGATAGTTACATTTGTGAGGGTGTTTTAGCACAGAGGGTTTTTGTATCATGTTCATTTGTTATTTTGTGTAAAAAAAAATCGTATTGGGGTGGGGGTTTTTTAATTTTGGGGTGTTTTTTTTTCTTTTAGATTAGCCATTTTTTTTATTTTTAATGGGCATCAAAAGAGCTAATGCCCTTTAAATGGCAATGCCCATACAAATGCACTTTTCAGGGCAATGGGTAGATTAGGTTTTACTTTATTTTTATTTTGTGGGTTTTGGGGGTGAGGGTTTGTATACTATTAGGGGGGGTTGTTTTTCTTTTGTAGAAAAAGAGCTGATTTATTTAGGGCAATGCCCTACAAAAGACCCTTTCAAGGACCCTTGGTAGTTTATTATAGATTAGGTTTTTTATTTTAGGGTGTTTTTTTTTAAACAGGGTATTAGAATAGGAACAATTTTTATTGTTTTGAATAATTTAGTTTGTTATTTTTTTGTAATGGTAGTTTTTTTTATTTTAGTGTTTTTTATTCTTTGTAATGTTAGGTTTTAGTGTAAGGCAGCTTAGGTTTTATTTCACAGAAAAGTTTGTATTTATTTCAAATAGGTAGTTAGTAAATAGTTAATAACTATTTACTACCTAGTCTACCTAGTTTAAATAAATACAAATAAATACCTATGAAATAAAAATAAAACTTAAGCTAGCTACAATATAACTATTAGTTATATTTTAGCTAGCTTAGGTTTTATTTCACAGGTAAGTATGTATTTAGTTTTAAATAGGTATTATTTAGTTAATAATTGTAACTTTAATTTAGCTCTATTTTAATTATTTTAAAGTTAGGGGGTGTGAGGTTTAGGGTTAGGTTTAGTGTTAGGTTTAGGGGTTAATAGTTTAATTTAGGTTGTTGCGATGTGGGGGCTGGCGGTTTAGGGAGTAATAGGTTTATTTAGTAGTAGTGATGTGGGAGGCGAGAGGTTTAGGGGTTAATATATTTATTTAGTGGTGGTGATATCGGGGAGTGGTGGAATAGGCGTTAATATCTTTATTATAGTGTGGGCAATGTTGGGGTGTGGGGGAATAGGGGTTAATAAATTTAGTATAGTGTCAGGGATATCAAGAGCGGCAGATTAGGGGTTAATAGATTTATTTTGATGGCGGCGATGTCGGGAGCGGCAGGTTAGGGGTTAATAAATTTATGTAGGTGTCGGCAATGTCGGGGGCAGCAGATTAGGGGTATTTAGACGTGGGGTTTATGTTAGGGTGTTAGGTTTAAACATAACTTTTTTTTCCCCTATAGACATCAATGGGGTTGCGTTACGGTGCTTTTTTATTCTGTGCTTCAGGTGTTAGATTTTTTCTAACACGCTCTCCCCATTGATGCCTATAGGGAAAGCGTGCACAAGCACGTCAAATCAGCGATTGTATTTCGTTTGGTATGGAGCTCAACGCAACCATTTCGCACGCACAAGGCGTCTTTTCTAAAACTTGTAATGGCAACGCTATGAAGGGTGAAATAACGCAACTTTTGTTGCGTTCGTTAACTACCCTCTATAGTGCAAAACTCGTAATCTAGGTGATAGACAATCGATATTAGCAATCTGAATAAATTAATCCTATAATATACATATATGAAAATTTCTAAGATATATTTGCCTATTCCCCTCTGGCATTTGTCCCTCTTGGAACCGATTATATATGGCTGAATTTCCGGAGTATGAAGGAATCATGGGTAGAACCAGGGAATTCAGAGCGGACGCTTATGATTCTAAACCTGGGGTCACAGATGACCTGGATATACAGCGAGTGGTTTTTCTTCCTGTCCAGGTATGGCTCTTCTCTTTCCCTGGGAGGCTGTACCGATATATGTGTGCAATCTATCGCCCCAAAAAATTTTTGGCAGCCCAGCAAGCTTTAGAACTGGAGCTTGACATCATGCCACTCCTCCGGTGTTTTTGGTAAATGGACATGATGTACTAGCCATATGATGGGAGAAGGTTGCCTGGCTTATACCAATGGCTAGACTTGTCACAGCTTGGAAGGATCCAGTTGCCAAGAAATATAGGACCAATAGTAACTTCACCACCCCAGGGATTGTCATAGTCCTTGCAGTGAGTGGTTCGAGAGAGTCCTTGATTTCCATATAGAGTCTCTAACTAGAAACCCTATTGAGCCGGAATCGACGGATCACCTCTCTATCACTGAGGGCATGGAGGCCAATTTTAGGTGGGAAAACACTCGGCACTCTTAGGCATCTTTGTTGACGCTCCGCAGCTTGAATCATCAACAGTCTTGATCTGCATCGATGCATGACTGTGAAATGAATAATATTCATGATCTCCATTGTTCAGAACTTCTCTCAATACAAACAGTATGGAACTGAACTAGTCTTTTATAATGCCAAATTCTCCAGCTGCAAATGCAGGTGGACGCTTCATATTGATTGCTGCAATTAACTTAATTACTTCTGCGCCACACATTACTATTTAAGTATAGACAAATTCATGACTGGGGTTTTCTATGTTTTTGTGTCATGGAAGGAGCAGGAAGTTGTTGGTTGAAAGGTTGGTGATTGATTATGGTCATTGATATGTCTGTTAATGTAATCTGTACTTTTATTTGAAATATATCATTCATATGACTTAGATTATCAATTATTTTATTTTTTTCTTTCAGCCTGCTTTACATGTAGTTTTTAAACTTTGCCTCCGCCTAGTGGCGTAACTAGATTATCAGTTTTATATATGTATATTTTGTTTTACTACAGTTAAAGGGCCACTAAACCCAAAATCTTTCTTTCATGATTCAGATAGAGAATAGAAATTTAAACAACATTACAATTTACTTCCATTATTTATTTTGCTTAATTTTTTAAATATCCTTAGTTGAAGAAAAAGCAGTGCACATGGTGAGCCAATAACACAATGCTTCTATGTGCAGCAACCAATCAGCAGCTAGTGAGCATATCAAGATATGCTTTTCATCAAAGAATATCAAGAGAATAAAACAAATGAGATAATATAAGTAAATTAGAAAGATGTTTAAAATTGCATTCTCTTTCTAAATCATAAAAGAAAAAATGTGGGTGGCATGTCCCTTTAAGGTATCTCATCGTATGGAACCTACTCCCACATCATCTGTATCCTCTCAAGGTAACTAAATCAAGAAAACACTTTTGCAGTCAATGCCATATTGTTATAATTTTCTTATGAACATCACTTTATTAAAGAACAATGTTGTGTATTAACATTCTCAAAAGATTTACAAAGCGTATACTATATTGTATTTTTCCTTTTTCTTTTTTTATGTAATATGCTTCATTCTCTCGATATCCTTTGATGAAAACTGTCTAGGAATAGGGTTGTGCCTATTTGTAGTTGTTTTATTTTTATCCATGTCTAAAAACACGGTTGTGCCTATTTGTAGTTGTTTTATTTTTATCCGTGTCTAAAAACACATTTTCGTGTTTTCAGACTCCCATTGATTTCTACGGCATTTGCAACCTCAGAGGTGGCAGTTTGAATGATATGTACGCTGCGTCTGAATAAACGCAAGCGTACCTGTTGAATATTTAATAACTTGGTAAGAGGGTCAAATAGAGTCGAATGTGAAGGCAGATCATCAGTAAAACGGTGAAATAGACTCAAATGTGAAGGCAGATGATCAGTATTATGCTCAAATAACACAAGCATCAATTGGCGTCGGATTGATCTTGCGGGAGTGTATATTACGTCAAACATTTCAACATTTGACTATGCTGATGCTTTGTTAACTATGGCGGATCAACTTTGCGTCTAATTTGACACAGGATTCAAGCGTATTATCAGTTGAAGCATTTATAAATTGGCTCACTAGTGTAAAGTGTAAGGGTTAAGAAAATGCACCAAACACAACATAAATACATTAAAATAAATGATTGCAGTTATATACACTTTCTGATTAAAATATTTCATATAAATATTATTACTATTCTTTCATAAGGGTTAAAAGTTGTATTTTTTATGACAAGGTATTTGACTGGAAAGGACTTTAATGTACAGTATTCATATATATATATTTCAAAATATTTGTATGTGTGTATATATAGGTGTATATACATGTGTATTTATGTGTTTAATACATACATATATACACACATATAAACAAATATAGGAGCCCTTTCCACTCAAATACATTTAAACATGAGAAATAATTTTTAATACATTTTAATTTCACCCAATGCTTACTCCCACATGTTGGATTGGCTTGATGGGCACTTTTTACATTCCATACAGTCACAAAACAGCTCACTAGGGTTGAGATCTGGTAACTGTGCTGGCAACTTCATTCCCATACAGAATACAAACTGGATGCTTATTCCCTAAATAGTTCTTGCATAGTTTGTAGCTGTGCTTCCGGTCATTGTCCTGTTTTAGGAGGCAATTGGATCCAATCAAGCGCCATCCACAGTGTATGGCATGACGTTGCAAAATGGAGTGATAGCCTTCCTTCTTCAAGGTCCCTTTTACCCTGTATAAATCTCCCACTTTATCACCACCAAAGCACCCCATGACCATCACATTGCCTCCACAATGCTTGACAGATGGTGTCAAGCACTTCTCCAGCATCTTTTCATTTGGTCTGCATCTCACAAATGTTCTTTTTTTTGTGATCTGGACACCTCAATCTTAGATCAGTCAATCCACAACACTTTTTTTCCAATCTTCCTCTGTCAAGTGTCTGTGTTCTTTTGCCCATCTTAATAGTTTCTTTTTATTGGCCAGTCTGAGCTTTGGCTTTTTCTTTGCAACATGTATTCTGCCTAGAAGAGTTGCCTCATCACTGTTGATATTGAGACTAGTGTTTTGTTGGTACTATTTAATGGAGGTGCCAGTTGAGGACCTGTGAGGCAGATCTGTTTCTTAAAGGGACAGTAAACCTTAAAAATAATGTTATATAATTCTGCACATAGTGCAGAATTATATAACATTATTTAGGTGCTATAGCCATAAAAGCATTTTTTACCGTTTAATTTGCTAAAATACGGCGCTTTTACAGACCCGCTCTCTGCTGAGCGGGTCTGTTATTTTTAGTCAGCGCATCGGGCCAGCTGTATAGTCACAGCCCGGCCCGACCACGCCATAAGACTAAGTGCAGCTCGCTCCTGTGACAGGAGCGAGCTGCACTTAGTGCTATGGCGTGGTCGGGCCGGGCTGTGACTATACAGCTGGCCCGATGCGCTGACTAAAAATAACAGACCCGCTCAACAGAGAGCGGGTCTGTAAAAGCGCCGTATTTTAGCAAATTAAACGGTAAAAAATGCTTTTATGGCTATAGCACCTAAATAATGTTATAAAATTCTGCACTATGTGCAGAATTATATAACATTATTTTTAAGGTTTACTGTCCCTTTAAACTACTGTCCCTTTAAACTAAGGTTTACTGTCCCTTTAAACTGTCCCTTTAAACTTAGTTCTGCACCAGGACCTCCCACTCCTCTTTCTGTTCTGTTTACAGCCAGTCTGTGCTGTTCTGTGAAAGAAGTAGTAGACATTATTGTACGAGATCTTCAGTTTCGTAGCAATTTCTCACATGGAATAGCCTTCATTTCCCAGAACAAGAATAGACTGACAAGTTTAAGAAGAAAGTTATTTGTTTCTGGCCATCATGAGCCTGTGTTTGAACCCACAATTGCTGGTGCTCGAGATACTCAACTAGCCTAATGAAGGCCCACTTTATTGCTTCTTTAATCAGCAATAGTTTTCAGCTGTACTAGCATAATTGCAAAAGGATTTTCTAGTGATCAATTAGCCTTTTTAAATGATACACTTGGATTAGCAAACACAAGATGCCATTGGAAAACAGGATAGATGGTTGCTGGTAATGGGCCTCTGTATGCCTATGTAGATATTCAATTAAAAATCAACTGTTTCCAGCTACAATAGTCATTTACAACATTAAAAATGTCTACATCTCGTATAAGGTTTCATTGAAGTCTATGGGGAAAAATTTAAGTGGTTGCAATAGCTGAAGTTAGCTCACTATGGGCTTCGCTCTCACGCTAAGTTTTTTACTTCAACTTGTAATACGCATTCTCACCCGCATGAGTTAAAAATGTACTTTCAGTGCAGTTAGCATGTGAGTGAAAAAATCTGTTAGCATGCCACTTGTAATCTTGCCCATTCTATTCTTTATTGTTAAAGGAGTTTCCCCACCTCTGCTTGTTGGCTGAACAGAGGCATCCCATGGTCATAGCTGAAATTTCTCCTCAAGGTCTAGCATAATTGTCTAAACATTTTTCTCATTCAGACCCGCTTTCTTTCTTTTTTTCTTGCAAATTGAAAGATGGCGAGATTGTGTAAAAATTCACAAAACACTTATTGTCATTATAGAAAAACATTGTCATTATATGAAAAACCACAGAGGGAGACAAAGCAGATTCCTTGCTTAAGTGGAGGTGGGTGGCCAAAATTGAGGACATTATAATTTCGGATCATGCGGCCATATCATTAAATTGTAATTCCGATATAAGAAGCTCAGGAATACACTGCCAATACTGCAGAATATCATCCAACAGTTTGAAATTGGCGGAAAGGGGTCACACCTGGATCTGCCCTTTGAGTGAATATCTGAAGAATCCTAGAAACCCGTTTCATGCTCGAAGCCAAGATCCAGATTGAACTACCATACGTTCGGAGAGACACCAAGTCAGCAATACCAGAGACCAGGAAGCTTCAAGGTTGAAAGTACCATACACAAGCCGGCATGAAGTAAAAGACCAGGACATCTTCCGATACAGGAGGGATAACCAAGACATACCGGAGAGAAGTAAACCAGACACGCAGACATTACCTCATATGATTGAGGTACCCTCTGGTAAGGGCATACCACTTGTCTCCTAGTATCTTTGTTGCAGTTTTATTAGAGACTTATTATCGATTATTATTGCTCATATGCAAAACAATATCGTGAACTTATAGATCCACCTGACCTTGTCCCTATTTAGCTTTTGGACTAACAGCGTGAAATCAAGGACATTTGTCTACTCCACCAGAGAGACATTTCACACATACATCTGTTGTAGTATCATTTATATTTCTCTAGTATTTGTAGCGCTGAATAACTTTCGATATTTCTCTTGTATGTAATTTTTCCATCAGTGTCAGGGGTACACTGAATCGTATATGTTCATGCAGCTCAATACCTACACCCATCAAGTCTAAAAGAGTTCACAGGGAACATATACATCCCAGATTTACATACCTTTTAGACAGGTGCAGAAATCTACATACTTTTCCTTAATATAACACTACATTTATTTATCTGTTTGTGGAACAACTGAGCGCTGGTAACTCTCCTTAATATATCCATAGAAAAACATATGTATACAAAAATAGAGGCAATTGCAAGGTACTATAGGCTAAAAGAAGCGTAATTTGATCTGTATTAGATGCAGGACTGCATTTTTACAGTGTGCCCCTGCTCCCTGCTAACTTTGCAGTCCCTGACAAAGTTTGTTTTTCAAGTAAGCACCATTATATTCCATGAGAGATATCTCGTCACTTACAGGGACAGACCCCTTTTTTAGATAATTACATGTGGGCTGCCCCATGTATTCTCTATCTCATGTATTCTCTGTCTCATGTATTCTCTATCTCATGTATTCTCTGTCTCATGCGCTCTCTATCTCATCCATGCTCTAGCTCATGTATTCTCTGTCTCATGCGCTCTCTATCTCATCCACGCTCTAGCTCTTGTATTCTCTGTCTCATGCGCTCTCTATCTCATCCATGCTCTAGCTCATGTATTCTCTATCTCATGCGCTCTCTATCTCATCCATGCTCTAGCTCATGTATTCTCTATCTCATTGCCTCTCTATCTCATCCATGCTCTAGCTCATGTATTCTCTATCTCATGCGCTCTCTATCTCATCCATGCTCTAGCTCATGTATTCTCTATCTCATGCACTCTCTATCTCATGCGCTCTCTATCTCATCCATGCTCAAGCTCATGTATTCTCTATCTCATGCGCTCTCTATCTCATCCATGCTCTAGCTCATGTATTCTCTATCTCATTGCCTCTCTATCTCATCCATGCTCTAGCTCATGTATTCTCTATCTCATGCGCTCTCTATCTCATCCATGCTCTAGCTCATGTATTCTCTATCTCATGCACTCTCTATCTCATGCGCTCTCTATCTCATGCGCTCTCTATCTCATGCGCTCTCTATCTCATGCACTCTCTATCTCATGCGCTCTCTATCTCATCCATGCTCTAGCTCATGTATTCTCTATCTCATGCGCTCTCCATCTCATCCATGCTCTAGCTCATGTATTCTCTATCTCATTGCCTCTCTATCTCATCCATGCTCTAGCTCATGTATTCTCTGTCTCATGCGCTCTCTATCTCATCCATGCTCTAGCTCATGTATTCTCTATCTCATGCGCTCTCTATCTCATCCATGCTCTAGCTCATGTATTCTCTATCTCATGCGCTCTCTATCTCATCCATGCTCTAGCTCATGTATTCTCTATCTCATGCGCTCTCTATCTCATCCATGCTCTAGCTCATGTATTCTCTATCTCATGCGCTCTCTATCTCATCCATGCTCTAGCTCATGTATTCTCTATCTCATGCGCTCTCTATCTCATCCATGCTCTAGCTCATGTATTCTCTATCTCATGCGCTCTCTATCTCATGCACTCTCTAGCTCTTGTATTCTCTATCTCATGCACTCTCTATCTCATGCATTCTCTATCTCATGCATTCTCTATCTCATGCACTCTCTATCTCATGCACTCTCTATCTCATGCACTCTCTATCTCATATATTCTCTATCTCATGCATTCTCTATCTCATGCATTCTCTATCTCTTGCATTCTCTATCTCATGCACTCTCCATCTCATGCACTCTCCATCTCATGCACTCTCCATCTCATGCACTCTCTATCTCATGCATTCGCTATCTCATGCACTCTCTATCTCGTGCATTCTCTATCTCATGTACTCTCTATCTCATGCACTCTCTATCTCATGCACTCTCTATCTCATGCACTCTCTATCTCATATATTCTCTATCTCATGCATTCTCTATCTCACACACTCTCTATCTCATGCACTCTCTATCTCATGCACTCTCTATCTCATGCACTCTCTATCTCATATATTCTCTATATCATGCATTCTCTATCTCATGCACTCTCTATCTCATGCATTCTCTATCTCATGCACTCTCTATCTCATGCACTCTCTATCTCATGCACTCTCTATCTCATGCACTCTCTGTCTCATATATTCTCTATCTCATGCATTCTCTATCTCATGCACTCTCTATCTCATGCACTCTCTATCTCATGCACTCTCCATCTCATGCACTCTCCATCTCATGCACTCTCCATCTCATGCACTCTCCATCTCATGCACTCTCCATCTCATGCATTCTCTATCTCATGCACTCTCTATCTCGTGCATTCTCTATCTCATGTACTCTCTATCTCATATATTCTCTATCTCATGCACTCTCTATCTCATGCACTCTCTATCTCATGTATTCTCTATTCCATGTAATTCTCTATCTCATGCACTCTCTATCTCATGCATTCTCTATTTCATGCACTCTCTATGTCATGCACTCTCTATTCCATGTATTCTCTTTCTCATGCACTCTCTATCTCATGCATGATCTATCTCATGCCTGCTCTATCTCATGTATTCTCTATCTCATGCATGCTCTATCTCACGCACTCTCTATCTCATGCATTTTCTATCCCAAGTGCTCTCTATCTCATGCACTCTCTATTCCATGTATTCTCTATCTCATGCACTCTCTATCTCATGCACTCTCTATCTCATGCATGCTCTATATCACGCACTCTCTATCTCATGCATTCTCTATCTCATGCATTCTCTACCTCACGCACTCTCTATCTCATGCATTCTCTATCTCAAACACTCTATATCTCATGTATTCTCTATCTCATGGGCTCTCTATCTCATGCACTCTCTATCTCATGCACTCCCTATCTCATGCACTCTCTATTCCATGTATTTTCTATCTATGCACTCTCTATCTAATGCACTCTCTGTTCCATGCACTCTATCTCATGCACTCTCTATCTCATGCATTCTCTATCTCATGCACTCTCTATGTCATGCACTCTCTATGTCATGCACTCTCTATTCCATGTATTCTCTATCTCATGCACTCTCTATCTCATGCATGATCTATCTCATGTATTCTCTATCTCATGCATGCTCTATGTCATGCACTCTCTATGTCATGCACTCTCTATTCCATGTATTCTCTATCTCATGCACTCTCTATCTCATGCATGATCTATCTCATGTATTCTCTATCTCATGCATGCTCTATCTCATGTATTCTCTATCTCATGCATGCTCTATCTCACGCACTCTCTATCTCATGCATTTTCTATCTCAAGTGCTCTCTATCTCATGCACTCTCTATTCCATGTATTCTCTATCTCATGCACTCTCTATCTCATGCACTCTCTATCTCATGCACTCTCTATCTTATGCATGCTCTATATCACGCACTCTCTATCTCATGCATTCTCTACCTCACGCACTCTCTATCTCATGCATTTTCTATCTCAAACACTGTATATCTCATGTATTCTCTATCTCATGCACTCTCTATCTCATATATTCTCTATCTCATGCATTCTCTATCTCATGCACTCTATCTCATGCACTCTCTATCTTATGCATGCTCTATATCACGCACTCTCTATCTCATGCATTCTCTACCTCACGCACTCTCTATCTCATGCATTCTCTATCTCAAACACTGTATATCTCATGTATTCTCTATCTCATGGGCTCTCTATCTCATGCACTCTCTATCTCATGCACTCTCTATCTCATGCACTCTCTATTCCATGTAATTCTCTATCTCATGCACTCTCTATCTCATGCATTCTCTATCTATGCACTCTCTGTTCCATGCACTCAATCTCATGTATTCTCTATCTCATGCACTCTCTATCTCATGCACTCTCTATCTCATGCACTCTCTATCTAATGCACTCTCTGTTCCATGCACTCAATCTCATGTATTCTCTATCTCATGCACTCTCTATCTCATGCACTCTCTATCTCATGCATTCTCTATCTCATGCACTCTCTATCTCATGCACTCTCTATCTCATGCACTCTCTATCTCATGCACTCTCTATCTAATGCACTCTCTGTTCCATGCACTCAATCTCAGATGCTAATGTTCATTTGTAACTCTACTATAACTGTATACAGCTGCACTATTTCATTTTAAATCAATGAAACATACATAGCTCAAATGTTATTCCACAAACAGCTAAACAGAAAAATGTGAGATGTAAGCAAGTAGCATAAATGATATTGGATGCAGATCTTTGAGGTTTCAAAGACACTACACAATCCAGTGTACTAGAAGGTTGACAGATCTTTTATTGTGGCTTCTGCTAAGGATATTTTTTTCATGGGATGTCTCCCTTTTTAGCTGTTTTCTGGCAATGCAAATGGATGTTATTATAATTAGCTTGCTAAAGACTTGAACTGAACCTGTTTTGGCTTTTCTGTGGTCATCTAATTATCAGGTTGTTTGCTGCCTTTCTTTCTTTGACCCTATTGCAGCTTTTGCCCTTTATATTTGACATTTGGACTTGTTCAGACTCTTTACCCAGCTCATTCTGTTCCAAATTGTCAGGGAGGATCTTTTGTGCTGGTTACATTATCAACTTTATGTGTGTAGGAGCCCTTTAGTATTAATCAACTCATTCAAGAATGCTGAAACTCAACAAAGAATATATTCAGGATTTATATGTCTTTAAATTAGATAAGAACTTTGTGGTTTATGTTTAATTTTTTAATTAAGAGATCAAGTAGAAAACCGCTCTAGGCAGATTTACTCAACCTATTAACCTGTGAGAGATAGATACCTTATTTAATGATATATCTAGACTTAGGGCTAGATTGCAAATTGTGCACTATTTAGCGCTTTTGCTCTAGCGTACACTTCGCAAAATAGAAGCTTTTTGCACTCATAGGGTGTCATGGTTTTTACAAGTTGAAAATAAAAAGGCTTGTGCGCGCTAACCAAATATCATGACTGTGTCAATGTATTCTCCCCTTTGAAGTCAATGGAGAGTGCAGAAGAAAAAACAAACAATGCCTATCGCTTGCACGCCAACGCTCTAGGATAATGTAATTTTTATTGTAAACATATATATATATATATATATATATATATATATATATACACCTATACCTGTGTATCTATTTTATTGGAATGTTAAATATGTACAGTAAACATACAGTAAAAAACTTAAATACATATGTACACACATCTATACATATATACATACACATAATAAGACATGTGTATGTATGTGTATATATATATATATATATATTTATTTATTATCGGTTATTTGTAGAGCTCAAACAGATTCCACAGCGCTAATGTTAAAACTCTTTGCAGCCCTTATACCATATATCTTTGAGTTCTTATATCTATTTTAATACTTAATTTTTTTATCATATAGTGTTTATATAAGTGTAATTGTACTTTAAAGTGAATTTATGCAACTTTTTTCTTCCCCTACCCTATCCTTTACACAAGCATTTTAAGTTGTGCTAACTTGCCAAGCATAAATCGTGATTGCGCTATTTCAACTTGTTGTACGCGTGTTATTTCCAACACGTGCAAAAAGCCAAAAAAAGACTACATCGCTTGTGCGCAAATGATATCGCTCCACTCATAATCTAGCCCTTAATTAGTGTTTATTGTTTCCATACCGCAGATCCCCTTACGTAATCTGCCGAGCGGACCGCACCGCTATTATAATAAAGTTATTAACCCCTAATCCGCCTCACTCCCGCCTCAATAACCCTATAATAAATAGTATTAACCCCTAATCTGCCCTCCCTAACATCGCAGACACCAAACTTCAAACATTAACCCCTAACCTGCCGACTGGAGCTCACCGCTATTCTAATAAATGTATTAACCCCTAAAGCTAAGTCTAACCCTAACACTAACACCCCCCTAAGTTAAATATAATTTAAATCTAACAAAATAAATTAACTCTTATTAAATAAATTATTCCTATTTAAAGCTAAATACTTACCTGTAAAATAAATCCTAATATAGCTTCAATATAAATTATAATTATATTATAGCTATTTTAGGATTTATATTTATTTTACAGGTAACTTTGTATTTATTTTAACCAGGTACAATAGCTATTAAATAGTTAAGAAATATTTAATAGCTAAAATAGTAAAAATAATTACAAAATTACCTGTAAAATAAATCCTAACCTAAGTTACAATTAAACCTAACACTACACTATCAATAAATTAATTAAATAAAATACCTACAATTACCTACAATTAAACCTAACACTACACTATCAATACATTAATTAAATACAATGTCTACAAATAAATACAATGAAATAAACTAACTAAAGTACAAAAAATAAAAAAGAACTAAGTTACAAAAAATAAAAAAATATTTACAAACATCAGAAAAATATTACAACAATTTTAAACTAATTACACCTACTCTAAGCCCCCTAATAAAATAACAAAGCCCCCAAAATAAAAAAAATGCCCTACCCTATTCTAAATTGCAAAAGTTCAAAGCTCTTTTACCTTACCAGCCCTGAACAGGGCCCTTTGCGGGGCATGCCCCAAAGAATTCAGCTCTTTTGCCTGTAAAAAAAACACATACAATACCCCCCCCCAACATTACAACCCACCACCCACATACCCCTAATCTAACCCAAACCCCCCTTAAATAAACCTAACACTAAGCCCCTGAAGTTCTTCCTACCTTATCTTCACCATACCAGGTTCACCGATCGATCCAGAAGAGCTCCTCCGATGTCTTGATCCAAGCCCAAGCGGGGGGCTGAAGATGTCCATGATCCGGCTGAAGTCTTCATCCAAGCGGGAGCTGAAGAGGTCCATGATCCGGATGAAGTCTTCTATCAACGGCATCTTCAATCTTCTTTCTTCCGGATCCATCATCTTCCAGCCGACGCAGAACATCCTCTTCTCCCGACGCCTACTCGCCAAATGACGGTTCCTTTAAATGACGTCATCCAAGATGGCGTCCGTCGAATTCTGATTGGCTGATAGGATTCTATCAGCCAATCGGAATTAAGGTAGGAAAATTCTGATTGGCTGATGGAATCAGCCAATCAGATTGAAGTTCAATCCGATTGGCTGATCTGATCAGCCAATCAGATTGAGCTCGCATTCTATTGGCTGTTCCGATCAATTTTCCTACCTTAATTCCGATTGGCTGATAGAATCCTATCAGCCAATCGGAATTCGACGGACGCCATCTTGGATGACGTCGTTTAAAGGAACCGTCATTCGGCGAGTAGGCGTCGGGAGAAGAGGATGTTCCGCGTCGGCTGGAAGATGATGGATCCGGAAGAAAGAAGATAGAAGATGCCGTTGATAGAAGACTTCATCCGGATCATGGACCTCTTCAGCTCCCGCTTGGATGAAGACTTCAGCCGGATCATGGACATCTTCAGCCCCCCGCTTGGGCTTGGATCAAGACATCGGAGGAGCTCTTCTGGATCGATCGGTGAACCTGGTATGGTGAAGATAAGGTAGGAAGATCTTCAGGGGCTTAGTGTTAGGTTTATTTAAGGGGGGTTTGGGTTAGATTAGGGGTATGTGGGTAATGGGTTGTAATGTTGGGGGGGGGTATTGTATGTGTTTTTTTTACAGGCAAAAGAGCTGAATTCTTTGGGGCATGCCCCGCAAAGGGCCCTGTTCAGGGCTGGTAAGGTAAAAGAGCTTTGAACTTTTGTAATTTAGAATAGGGTAGGGCATTTTTTTATTTTGGGGGGCTTTGTTATTTTATTAGGGGGCTTAGAGTAGGTGTAATTAGTTTAAAATTGTTGTAATATTTTTCTGATGTTTGTAAAAAAAAATTTTTTGTTGTAACTTAGTTCTTTTTTATTTTTTGTACTTTAGTTAGTTTATTTCATTGTATTTATTAGTAGATATTGTATTTAATTAATTTATTGATAGTGTAGTGTTAGGTTTAATTGTAGATAATTGTAGGTAGTTTATTTAATTTATTTATTGATAGTGTAGTGTTAGGTTTAATTGTAGGTAATTGTAGGTATTTTATTTAATTAATTTATTGATAGTGTAGTGTTAGGTTTAATTGTAACTTAGGTTAGGATTTATTTTACAGGTAATTTTGTAATTATTTTAACTATTTTAGCTATTAAATAGTTCTTAACTATTTAATAGCTATTGTACCTGGTTAAAATAAATACAAAGTTACCTGTAAAATAAATATAAATCCTAAAATAGCTATAATATAATTATAATTTATATTGTAGCTATAATAGGATTTATTTTACAGGTAAGTATTTAGCTTTAAATAGGAATAATTTAGAGTTAATTAATTTCGTTAGATTTAAATTATATTTAACTTAGGGGGGTGTTAGTGTTAGGGTTAGACTTAGCTTTAGGGGTTAATACATTTATTAGAATAGCGGTGAGCTCCAGTCGGCAGATTAGGGGTTAATGTTTGAAGTTAGGTGCCGGTGATGTTAGGGAGGGCAGATTAGGGGTTAATACTATTTATTATAGGGTTAGTGAGGCGGATTAGGGGTTAATAACTTTATTATAATAGCGGTGCAGTCCGGTCGGTAGATTAGGGGTTAATAAGTGTAGGCAGGTGGAGGCGACGTTGTGGGGGGCAGATTAGGGGTTAATAAATATAATATAGGGGTTGGCGGTGTTAGGGGCAGCAGATTAGGGGTACATAGGGATAATGTAAGTAGCGGCGGTTTACGGAGCGGCAGATTAGGGGTTAAAAATAATATGCAGGGGTCAGCGATAGTGGGGGTGGCAGAATAGGGGTTAATAAGTGTAAGGTTAGGGGTGTTTAGACTCGGGGTACATGTTAGAGTGTTAGGTGCAGACGTAGGAAGTGTTTCCCCATAGACAACAATGGGGCTGCGTTAGGAGCTGAACGCGGCTTTTTTGCAGGTGTTAAGTTTTTTTTCAGCTCAAACAGCCCCATTGTTTTCTATGGGGGAATCGTGCACGAGCACGTTTTTGAAGCTGGCTGCGTCCGTAAGCAACTCTGGTATCGAGAGTTGCAGTGGCGTTAAATATGCTCTACGCTCCTTTTTTGGAGCCTAACGCAGCCATTCTGTGAACTCTCAATACCAGAGGTATTTAAAAGGTGCGGCCAGAAAAAACCCAGCGTTAGCTACGCGGGTCGTTACCGACAAAACTCTAAATCTAGGCCTTATATAGGTATAAGGCAGGTAGGGATACTACAGGCTAAATCAGCTATTTCAAATGCTAATATAAATGTTCAGGAGCTATTTGTAAACAATTTAATACATTCCAGCAGGTAAAATGGGAAATTGGGAACAAATTAAAGGAAAGATTTGGGGTTAACTACCCCTTTAACATATTAGTTAGTTTGGATTGTTTAAACTGAAAAGTTGGTTTCGAGCCTAGTAAATTTAAGTTCAACTGCATACATTTTTGACAAATTACCATTTTGTAAATGGCATAAGACAGGATTTTTCTATCCACATACTCCATCTATTTATCAACTTTTGGATATTCTATAAAAAGGCATGGCAGTGGGGTTTTTGCATTAGTTGTTTAAAAGTTTAGGTTACTGCACTTTTCAGTACTTTTCCAGGAAAAGTTTTTCTTTTATAATGATGTGAAAGACTTTCAAGCCTTAGAAAAAGTTTATTCTGACTTCAAAGATTTCTTCCCTATTCAATTTTATCCTTTTACGTCTATTTTGCTGGTGGATTGTCCACAGCTAGTTATAGTTCTGAACTTTATGCTCTTTGCTGAACTTCTCAGAGGCTTTATTTTTAAGGTGGTTTTCTTCATGAAACCTTATGATAATCTCATTTTGAGAGAAAACTAGTAGCTCTTACACAGGATTTATATTTTTCCAGTATTCTTTTTTTCTTTTCAATTTATCTTTTTAATGTAAAAAAAAATTAAACATTAAAGGAACATTAAACAATAACGCCTAGATTTAGAGTTCTGTGTTAGCCGTGAAAACCAGCGTTAGGGGGTCCTAACGCTGGTTTTGGCCGCCCGCTAGTATTTAGAGTCAATCAGGAAAGGGTCTAACGCTCACTTTCCAGCCGCGACTTTTCCATACCGCAGATACCCCTACGCCAATTGCGTATCCTATCTTTTCAATGGGATCTTTCTAACGCCGGTAATTAGAGTCTTGGCTGAAGTGAGCGTTAGAAATCTAACGACAAAACTCCAGCCGCAGAGAAAAGCCAGGAGTTAAGAACTTTATGGGCTAATGCCGGCTCTAAAGTACACTAAAACCCATAAACTACCTATGCACCCCTAAACCAAGGCCCCCCCACATCGCCGCCACTCTAATAAATTTTTTTAACCCCTAATCTGCTGACCGCACACCGCCGCAACCTACATTATCCCTATGTACCCCTAATCTGCTGCCCCTAACACCGCCGACCCCTACATCATATTTATTAACCCCTAATCTGCCCCCCCAACATCGCCGCTACCTTACCTACAATTATTAACCCCTAATCTGCCGACCGGACCTCACCGCTACTCTAATAAATGTATTTACCCCTAAAGCTAAGTCTAACCCTAACACTAAAATAAATCTTATTAAATAAATTAATCCTTTTTAAAGCTAAATACTTACCTGTAAAATAAACCCTAATATAGCTACAATATAAATAATAATTATATTGTAGCTATTTTAGGATTAACATTTATTTTACAGGCAACTTTGTATTTATTTTAACCAGGTACAATAGCTATTAAATAGTTAATAACTATTTAATAGCTACCTAGTTAAATTAATTACAAAAGTACCTGTAAAATAAATCCTAACCTAAGTTACAATTAAACCTAACACTACACTATCAATAAATTAATTAAATAAACTACCTACAATTATCTACAATTAAACCTAACACTACACTATCAATAAATAAATTAAATACAAATACCTACAAATAAATACAAATAAATAGACTAACTAAAGTACAAAAAATAAAAAAAGAACTAAGTTACAAAAAAAAAAAAAAATTACAAACATTATAAAAATATTACAACAATTTTAAGCTAATTACACCTACTCTAAGCCCCCTAATAAAATAACAAAGCCCCCCAAAATAAAAAAATCCCTACCCTATTCTAAAATAAAAATTGAAAAGCTCTTTTACCTTACCCACCCTTAAAAGGGCCTTTTGCGGGGCATGCCCCAAAGAATTCTGCTCTTTTGCCTGTAAAAAAACATACAATACCCCCCGAACATTACAACCCACTACCCACATACCCCTAATCTAACCCAAACCCCCCTTAAATAAACCTAACACTAAGCCCCTGAAGATCTTCCTACCTTGTCTTCACCACGCCGGGTATCACCAATCCGTCCAGAAGAGGGTCCAAAGTCTTCCTCCTATACGGGGCTGAAGAGGTCCATCATCCGGCTGAAGTCTTTATCCAAGCGGGGGCTGAAGAGGTCCATCATCCGGCTGAAGTCTTCATCCAAGCGGGAGCTGAAGAGGTCCATCATCCGGCTGAAGTCTTATCATCTATCAAGTGGCATCTTCAATCTTCTTTCTTCCGGCTCCATCTTCATCCCGCCGACGCGGAACATCCATCCTGGCCGACGACTTCCCGACGAATGAGGGTTCCTTTAAGGGACGTCATCCAAGATGGCGTCCCTCGAATTCCGATTGGCTGATAGGATTCTATCAGCCAATCGGAATTAAGGTAGGAAAATTCTGATTGGCTGATGGAATCAGCCAATCAGATTCAAGTTCAATCCTATTGGCTGATCCAATCAGCCAATCAGATTGAGCTCGCATTCTATTATCTGTTCCGATCAGCCAATAGAATGCAAGCTCAATCTCCAATCGGATTGAACTTGAATCTGATTGGCTGATTCCATCAGCCAATCAGAATTTTCCTACCTTAATTCCGATGAAGACTTCAGCCGGATGATGGACATCTTCAGCCCCCGCTTGGATAAAGACTTCAGCCGGATGATGGACCTCTTCAGCCCCGGATAGGAGGAAGACTTCAGACCCTCTTCTGGACGGATCGGTGATACCCGGTGTGGTGTAGACAAGGTAGGAGGATCTTCAGGGGCTTAGTGTTAGGTTTATTTAAGGGGGGTTTGGGTTAGATTAGGGGTATGTGGGCGGTGGTTTGTAATGTTGGGGGGGGTATTGTATGTTTTTTTACAGGCAAAAGAGTTGAATTCTTTGGGGCATGCCCTGCAAAAGGCCCTTTTAAGGGCTGGTAAGGTAAAAGAGCTTTTCAATTTTTATTTTAGAATAGGGTAGGGCATTTTTTTATTTTGGGGGGCTTTGTTATTTTATTAGGGGGCTTAGAGTAGGTGTAATTAGCTTAAAATTGTTGTAATATTTTTATAATGTTTGTAAAAAAAATTTTTATTTTTTGTAACTTAGTTCTTTTTTTATTTTTTGTAACTTAGTTCTTTTTTATTTTTTGTACTTTAGTTAGTGTATTTATTTGTAGGTATTTGTATTTATTTATTTATTGATAGTGTAGTGTTAGGTTTAATTGTAGATAACTGTAGGTAGTTTATTTAATTAATTTATTGATAGTGTACTGTTAGGTTTAATTGTAACTTAGGTTATGATTTATTTTACAGGTACTTTTGTAATTATTTTAACTAGGTAGCTATTAAATAGTTATTAACTATTTAATAGCTATTGTACCTGGTTAAAATAAATACAAAGTTGCCTGTAAAATAAATATTAATCCTAAAATAGCTACAATATTATTATTATTTATATTGTAGCTATATTAGGGTTTATTTTACAGGTATTTAGCTTTAAATAGGATTAATTTATTTAATAAGATTTATTTTATTTTGTTAGATTTAAATTATATTTATCTTAGGGGGTGTTAGGGTTAGGGTTAGACTTAGCTTTAGGGGTTAATACATTTATTAGAGTAGCGGTGAGGTCCGGTCGGCAGATTAGGGGTTAATAATTGTAGGTAGGTAGCGGCAACATTGGGGGGCAGATTATGGGGTAATAAATATAATATAGGGGTCGGCGGGGGTTAGGGGCAGCAGAATAGGGGTTCATAGGGATAACGTAGGTTGCGGCAGTGTACGGAGCGGCAGATTAGGGGTTAATAATAAAATACAGGGGTCAGCGATAGCGGGGGCGGCAGATTAGGGGTTAATAAGTGTAAGGTTAGGGGTGTTTAGACTCGGGGTACATGTTAGGGTGTTAGGTGCAGACTTAGGAAGTGTTTCCCCATAGGAAACAATGGGGATGCATTAGGAGCTGAACGCTGCTTTTTTGCAGGTGTTAGGTTTTTTTCCAGCTCAAACGGCCCCATTGTTTCCTATGGGGGAATCGTGCACGAGCACGTTTTTGAAGCTAGCCGCGTCCGTAAGCACCGCTGGTATTGAGAGTTGCAGTGGCGGTAAAAATGCCTCTACGCTCCCTTTTTGGAGCCTAACACAGCCCTTCTGTGAACTCTAAATACCAGCGTTGTTTAAAAGGTGCGGGGGAAAAAAAGCATGCGTAGCTAACGCACCTCTTTGGCCGCAGAACTCTAAATCTAGCCGTAAATAAATGCTAGATAGAATGACCCATTCAAATAAAAGATTAGACTGAGAATAACATGTAGATGTATTTTTAAAGTTTCATTAGTTTAAATATTGACAAAATAAGTGTAAAGTTTTAGGCCTAGATTTGGAGTTCGGCGGTAAAAGGGCTGTTAACGCTCCGCAGGCTTTTTTCTGGCCGCACCATAAAATTAACTCTGGTATCGAGAGTTCAAACAAATGCTGCGTTAGGCTCCAAAAAAGGAGCGTAGAGCATTTTTACCGCAAAAGCAACTCTCGATACCAGAGTTGCTTACGGACGCGGCCGGCCTCAAAAACGTGCTCGTGCACGATTCCCCCATAGGAAACAATGGGGCTGTTTGAGCTGAAAAAAAACCTAACACCTGCAAAAAAGCAGCGTTCAGCTCCTAACGCAGCCCCATTGTTTCCTATGGGGAAACACTTCCTACGTCTGCACCTAACACTCTAACATGTACCCCGAGTCTAAACACCCCTAGCCTTACACTTATTAACCCCTAATCTGCCGCCCCCGCTATCGCTGACCCCTGCATATTTTTTAAACCCCTAATCTGCCGCTCCGTAAACCGCCGCCACCTACGTTATCCCTATGTACCCCTAATCTGCTACCCCTAACACCGCCGACCCCTATATTATATTTATTAACCCCTAACCTGCCCCCCACAACGTCGCCGACACCTGCCTACACTTATTAACCCCTAATCTGCCGAGCGGACCTGAGCGCTACTATAATAAAGTTATTAACCCCTAATCCGCCTCACTAACCCTATCATAAATAGTATTAACCCCTAATCTGCCCTCCCTAACATCGCCGACACCTAACTTCAATTATTAACCCCTAATCTTCCGATCGGAGCTCACCGCTATTCTAATAAATGGATTAACCCCTAAAGCTAAGTCTAACCCTAACACTAACACCCCCCTAAGTTAAATATAATATTTATCTAACGAAATAAATTAACTCTTATTAAATAACTTATTCCTATTTAAAGCTAAATACTTACCTGTAAAATAAATCCTAATATAGCTACAATATAAATTATAATTATATTATAGCTATTTTAGGATTAATATTTATTTTACAGGCAACTTTGTAATTATTTTAACCAGGTACAATAGCTATTAAATAGTTAAGAACTATTTAATAGTTACCTAGTTAAAATAATAACAAATTTACCTGTAAAATAAATCCTAACCTAAGTTATAATTAAACCTAACACTACCCTATCAATAAAATAATTAAATAAACTACCTACAATTACCTACAATTAACCTAACACTACACTATCAATAAATTAATTAAACACAATTCCTACAAATAAATACAATTAAATAAACTAGCTAAAGTACAAAAAAATAAAAAAGAACTAAGTTACAGAAAATAAAAAAATATTTTCAAACATAAGAAAAATATTACAACAATTTTAAACTAATTACACCTACTCTAAGCCCCCTAATAAAATAACAAAGCCCCCCAAAATAAAAAATTCCCTACCCTATTCTAAATTAAAAAAGTTACAAGCTCTTTTACCTTACCAGCCCTGAACAGGGCCCTTTGCGGGGCATGCCCCAAGAATTTCAGCTCTTTTGCCTGTAAAAAAAAACATACAATACCCCCCCCCCAACATTACAACCCACCACCCACATACCCCTAATCTAACCCAAACCCCCCTTAAATAAACCTAACACTAAGCCCCTGAAGATCTTCCTACCTTGTCTTCACCATCCAGGTATCACCGATCCGTCCTGGCTCCAAGATCTTCATCCAACCCAAGCGGGGGTTGGCGATCCATAATCCGGTCCAGAAGAGGCTCCAAAGACTTCCTCCTATCCGGCAAGAAGAGGACATCCGGACCGGCAAACATCTTCTCCAAGCGGCATCTTCGATCTTCTTCCATCCGGAGCGAAGCGGCAGGATCCTGAAGACCTCCAGCGCGGAACATCCATCCGGACCGACGACTGAACGACGAATGACTGTTCCTTTAAGGGACGTCATCCAAGATGGCGTCCCTCGAATTCCGATTGGCTGATAGGATTCTATCAGCCAATCGGAATTAAGGTAGGAATTTTCTGATTGGCTGATGGAATCAGCCAATCAGAATCAAGTTCAATCCGATTGGCTGATCCAATCAGCCAATCAGATTGAGCTCGCATTCTATTGGCTGTTCCGATCAGCCAATAGAATGCGAGCTCAATCTGATTGGCTGATTGGATCAGCCAATCGGATTGAACTTGATTCTGATTGGCTGATTCCATCAGCCAATCAGAAAATTCCTACCTTAATTCCGATTGGCTGATAGAATCCTATCAGCCAATCGGAATTCGAGGGACGCCATCTTGGATGACGTCCCTTAAAGGAACAGTCATTCGTCGTTCAGTCGTCGGTCCGGATGGATGTTCCGCGCTGGAGGTCTTCAGGATCCTGCCGCTTCGCTCCGGATGGAAGAAGATCGAAGATGCCGCTTGGAGAAGATGTTTGCCGGTCCGGATATCCTCTTCTTGCCGGATAGGAGGAAGACTTTGGAGCCTCTTCTGGACCGGATTATGGATCGCCAACCCCAGCTTGGGTTGGATGAAGATCTTGGAGCCAGGACGGATCGGTGATACCTGGATGGTGAAGACAAGGTAGGAAGATCTTCAGGGGCTTAGTGTTAGGTTTATTTAAGGGGGGTTTGGGTTAGATTAGGGGTATGTGGGTGGTGGGTTGTAATGTTGGGGGGGGGGGTATTGTATGTTTTTTTTTACAGGCAAAAGAGCTGAAATTCTTGGGGCATGCCCCGCAAAGGGCCCTGTTCAGGGCTGGTAAGGTAAAAGAGCTTGTAACTTTTTTAATTTAGAATAGGGTAGGGAATTTTTTATTTTGGGGGGCTTTGTTATTTTATTAGGGGGCTTAGAGTAGGTGTAATTAGTTTAAAATTGTTGTAATATTTTTCTTATGTTTGTAAATATTTTTTTATTTTCTGTAACTTAGTTCTTTTTTATTTTTTGTACTTTAGCTAGTTTATTTAATTGTATTTATTTGTAGGAATTGTGTTTAATTAATTTATTGATAGTGTAGTGTTAGGTTAATTGTAGGTAATTGTAGGTAGTTTATTTAATTATTTTATTGATAGGGTAGTGTTAGGTTTAATTATAACTTAGGTTAGGATTTATTTTACAGGTAAATTTGTTATTATTTTAACTAGGTAACTATTAAATAGTTCTTAACTATTTAATAGCTATTTTACCTGGTTAAAATAATAACAAAGTTGCCTGTAAAATAAATATTAATCCTAAAATAGCTATAATATAATTATAATTTATATTGTAGCTATATTATGATTTATTTTACAGGTAAGTATTTAGCTTTAAATAGGAATAATTTATTTAATAAGAGTTAATTTATTTCGTTAGATAAAAATTATATTTAACTTAGGGGGGTGTTAGTGTTAGGGTTAGACTTAGCTTTAGGGGTTAATACATTTATTAGAATAGCGGTGAGCTCCGGTCGGCAGATTAGGGGTTAATAATTGAAGTTAGGTGTCGGCGATGTTAGGGAGGGCAGATTAGGGGTTAATACTATTTATGATAGGGTTAGTGAGGCGGATTAGGGGTTAATACATTTATTATAGTAGCGCTCAGGTCCGCTCGGCAGATTAGGGGTTAATAAGTGTAGGCAGGTGTCGGCGACGCTGAGGGGGGCAGATTAGGGGTTAATAAATATAATATAGGGGTCGGCGATGTTAGGGCAGCAGATTAGGGGTACATAGGGATAACGTAGGTGGCGGCGATTTGCGGTCGGAAGATTAGGGGTTAATTATTTTAAGTAGCTGGCGGCGACGTTGTGGGGGGCAAGTTAGGGGTTAATAAATGTAATACAGGGGTCGGCGGGGTTAGGGGCAGCAGATTAGGGGTACATAAGTATAACGTAGGTGGCGGTCGGCAGATTAGGGGTTAAAAATTTTAATCGAGTGGCGGCAGTGTGGGGGGAGCTCGGTTTAGGGGTACATAGGTAGTTTATGGGTGTTAGTGTACTTTAGGGTACAGTAGTTAAGAGCTTTATAAACCGGCGTTAGCCAGAAAGCTCTTAACTCCTGCTATTTTCAGGCGGCTGGAATCTTGTCGTTAGAGCTCTAACGCTCACTTCAGAAACGACTCTAAATACCAGCGTTAGAAAGATCCCATTGAAAATATAGGCTACGCAAATGGCGTAGGGGGATCTGCGGTATGGAAAAGTCGCGGCTGAAAAGTGAGCGTTAGACCCTTTAATCACTGACTCCAAATACCAGCGGGCGGCCAAAACCAGCGTTAGGAGCCTCTAACGCTGGTTTTGACGGCTACCGCCGAACTCCAAATCTAGGCCTTAGTGTCTATTAAACAACGGGAGCTGCCATGTTGTAACTTGTGTTACCTTCTCCGCTGTGGCCAATTAGGGTCAGTTATACATAGGTCACTAGAGTGTGTAGCCAATGGCTGTGTGGAATATAACAGTATTCTGCACTTCCATTTCGAACAAGAACTTAAAAGCTCACAATTTCAGACTGGAATTACAGGAAAAGGGGAAAAATAAATAATGAAAGTATATTGAGGAGGTTTTTTTTTAAAAAAAAAATACAATTTATCATTTTATTTTACCATCTCAAAGTGTTTAATGTCCCATTAGGTTGAAGAAATCTACCATTTTTGTTTCTAGCAAATATAGGGTTATATTTAAAGCAGCTACTCTATTGTATTTTTAGTTTTGCTTTGATATTATAGCAATAAAATATTTGTTACAGTCATTATATACGTTCTCTCTCAAATCCACAAAAGCTGCAAAATATGTGCTTGTGCGTAAATACGCCAGTAAATTGTAGACTGCCCCTTTAAGCTATGCTCTAGGTTTTTCAGAAATATAAAGTCAATAAAACCACTTTTATCATGAAATTCCGATTATCCTAGCTTTTGTGTAGTGATAATCTAAATATGATTAGAGACACAGAGAGAAATGTTTTGCTTAATTTTTCAATTTACTGCTCTGAACAGCCATACAAAGAATACACAAGAGTTAAGCATAATAGCCTATTATGCAGAGAAAAACAAGGAAAAAAGTGACCAATGACCAAACAGTATGTAAATGAGCTGCAGAAATCAGCCAATGTTCTATCTCATAGTGTTCATAAACAACCCAAAGAGTCCCAATTCCTTCTTCTTTCTTTTTTGATGCACAGAGAAAACAGTTGCAAAGTATGGAAATAAAAACTTACACCTAGATTTAGAGTTTTGCGTTAGCCGTCAAAAGCAGCATTAAGGGGTCCTAACGCTGTTTTTGGCCGCCTGCTGGTATTTAGAGTCAGCCAGGAAAGGGTCTAACGCTCACTTCCCTACCGCGATTCCAGGCTACTGCAGATCCCCTTACGCCAATTGCGTATCCTATCTTTTCAATGGGATCTGCCTAACGCCGGTATTTGGAGTCTTGGGAGAAGTGAGCGGTAGACCTTCTACTGACAAGACTCCTACCACCAAAAAAATTCAGTAGTTAAAGGATTACTGTTGTTTACTTTTTCCGTTACTCAATAGTCCCATATTTTGTATAATTATCATCTATTAAAAGCTACTAACCTATATTTTTGTATAAAACGAAGCTTACAAACCTTATATTTTAACTAAATATTACCCGGCCATGACGTCACCTTTTCCAGCCCATCGTTTTCGGCATAGTGTGTATATGAAATGATTGACCAATAACATTTCGCTCCTATGCATATCATTACCAGCATAACCCTTCCTAATAAGCCTGCACATCAATTCAGCTAAATCGAGCATGCGCATTTGTAATTGTAGAAGCCGAAGTTACCCACATCTCTGTTAGTTTTACGCTTGCGCATTGGAGGGAAAATCTATTGAATCGGTTATCCAGACTTTCTACGTATTAGATAAAATTGACACGTCTTATATCTAGCTAAATATTGTACGGCTGTTTACAATTAAAAAGCAGTAACTTTTTTGTTCAGTTTATATGTAATCAAGAGTTTAGTTTCTGCATTTATTTCTTTTTATTATATCTTAATAAATGTAAGAATAGTACTTTATATTATGAGGGGTACTTATCAAGCCGTCTACTTTACCTGCCTTCGCCGGTCTAATACGCCCGCCTAAGCTCGCCTACCATCGCCGCCGCAGACCTGAATACGTTTGCCAAAGTTATCAAAAAAGCTGTCAAAAAGCTACGCACCAAGTACGGGGCGATGAGCAGCGGACTGTGATAGTTGTAACTCATCCGATCTCGCTGCTCTTCGGCTTTTTGACAGCTCTATTGATAAGCTGTCACTAAGCACCCACACTATACTACACTGTTCTACCCCCCTATACTAGTGCCCCCAGAGCCCCCCGCAACTAAATAAAGTTACTAACTCCTAAACCGCCGCTCCTAGACCCCGCCGCAACTCTTATAAATGTATTAACCCCTAAACCGCCGCTCCCAGAGCCCACCGCCACCTACATTATACCTAGTAACCCCTATCCTGCCCCCCCTATACCGTCGCCACCTATAATAAAGTTATTAACCCCTATCCTGCCAATCCCGGACCCCGTCGCAACTAAATAAATAGTTTAACCCCTAAACCACCGCTCCCGGACCCCGCCGCAACCTATATTAAACTTATTAACCCCCTAATCTGCCCCCCCTACACCGTCGCCACCTATAATAAATTTATTAACCCCTATCCTGCCCCCCCCCCATACCGCCGCCACTGTAATAAAATGATTAACCCCTAAACCTAAGTCTAACACTAACCCTAACACCCCCCTAACTTAAATATTAATTAAATACATCTAAATAAATTTAACTCTTATTAACTAAATGAATCCTATTTAAAACTAAATACTTACCTTTAAAATAAACTCTAATATAGCTACAATATAAATAATAATTATATTGTAGCTATCTTAGGATTTATATTTATTTTACAGGCAACTTTCAATTTATTTTAACTAGGTACAAAAGCTATTAAATAGTTATTAACTATTTAATAGCTACCTAGTAAAAATATAGAGAAATTTACCTGTAAAATAAATCCTAACCTAAGTTACAATTACACCTAACACTACACTATACTTTAATAAATGAATCCTATTTAAAACTAAATACTTACCTGTAAAATAAACCCTAAGATAGCTAAAATGTAATTAATAATTACATTGTAGCTATCTTAGGATTTATATTTATTTTACATGTAACTTTGCATTTATTTTAGCTAGTTAGAATAGTTATTAAATAGTTATTAACTATTTAATAACTACCTAGCTAAAAGAAATACAAAATTACCTGTAAAATAAATCCTAACCTAAGTTACAATTAAACCTAACACTACACTATCATTAAATTAATTAAATTAATTACCGACAAATAACTACATTTAAATTCAATTAAATAAACTAACTAAAGTACAAAAAATAAAAAAAGCTAAGTTACAAAAAATAAAAAAATAAGTTACAAACATTTAACAAATATTATAACAATTTTAAGCTACTTACACCTAATCTAAGCCCCCTAATAAAATAACAAAGCCCCCTAAAATAAAAAAATGCCCTACCCTATTCTACATTAAAAAAGTTCAAAGCTCTTTTACCTTACCAGCCCTTAAAAGGGCCTTTTGCAGGGCATGCCCCAAAGTAAACTGCTCTTTTGCCTGTAAAAGAAAAATACAACCCCCAACATTAAAACCCATCACCCACATACCCCTAATCTAACCCAAACCCCCTTAAATTAACCTAACACTACCCCTCTGAAGATCATCCTACCTTGAGTTGTCTTCACTCAGCCGATCCTCTGATGGAACCGAAGAGGAGATCCGGAGCGGCAGAAGTGATCCTCCAAGGGGCGCTGAAGAAGTCTTCCATCCGATGAAGTCATCATCCAGGCAGCGCTGAAGAAATCTTCCATCCGATAGAAGTCTTCATCCAGGCGGCGTCTTCAATCTTCATCCATCCTGAGCGGAGCGGAGCCATCTTCAGAGGAGCCTACGCGGATCCATCCTCTTCTTCCCGACGACTAACGATGAATGACGGTACCTTTAAGTGACGTCACCCAAGATGGCATCGCTCGAATCCCGATATAGCTACAATATAACTAATAATTACATTGCGGCTATTTTAGGATTTATATTTATTTTACAGGCAACTTTGTATTTATTTTAATTAGATACAATAGCTATTAAATAGTTAATAACTATTTAATAGCTACCTAGTTAAAATAAATACAAAATAACTGTAAAATAAATCCTAACCTAAGTTACAAATACACTAGACTATCATTAAATTAATTAAATAAATTACATACAATTAGCTAAAATAAAATACAATAAAATAAACTATACTATAATACAAAAAAAACAAACACTAAATTACAAAAAATTAAAAAAGAATTACAAGCAGTTTAAACTAATTACACCTAATCTAAGCCCCCTAATAAAATAAAAAATCCCCCCAAAATAAAAAAATTCCCTACCCTATTCTAAAATACAAAAGTAATCAGCTCTTTTACCAGCCCTTAAAAGGGCTTTTTGCGGGGCATTGCCCCAAAGTAATCAGCTCTTTTACCTGAAAAGAAAAATACAATACCCCCCCAACATTACAACCCACCACCCACACACCTACTCTAACCCACCCAAACCCCCCTTAAATAAACCTATCGCTAACCCCCTGAAGATCATCCTACCTTGAGTTGTCTTCACCCAGCCGAGCCGAATTCTTCATCCAAGGTGCGCAGAGGAGGTCCTTGATCTGGTAGAAGTCTTCATCCAAGCGGCAAAGAAGAGGTCCTCCATCCGGTAGACGTGTTCATCCAGGCGGCATCTTCAATCTTCATCCATCCGGAGCGGAGCCATCTTCAACTGAGCCGACGCGGAGCCATCCTCTTCAACTGACGGACTAACGACGAATGAAGGTTCCTTTAAGGGAGGTCATCCAAGATGGCGTCCCTTCAATTCCGATTGGCTGATAGAATTCTATCAGCCAATCGGAATTAAGGTAGGAAAAATCTGAATGGCTGATGCAATCAGCCAATCAGATTAAAGTTCAATCCGATTGGCTGATCCAATCAGCCAATCGTATTGAACTCGCATTCTATTGGCTATTCCGATAGGATTATTTTATTTAATTTTAGGAATATTATTTAGTTTATTTTAAATTATATTTATGTTAGGGGGGTTTTAGGGTTAGAGT
Organism: Bombina bombina; assembly: GCF_027579735.1. Lineage (NCBI taxonomy): Eukaryota > Metazoa > Chordata > Amphibia > Anura > Bombinatoridae > Bombina > Bombina bombina. The sequence goes on along the minus strand of NC_069502.1, from coordinate 723,863,495 downwards.
TAGGTTTAGGGGTTAATAAATTTATTATAGTAGCAGCGACGGTGCGGGCGGGAGATTAGGCGTTAATAATTGTAGGTAGGTGGTGGTGATGTTAGGGAGGGCAGATTAGGTGTTAATACTATTTATTATAGTGTTTGCGAGACGGGAGTGCGGCGGTTTAGGGGTTAATACATTTATTATAGTGGTGGCAAGGTCCGGTCAGCAGATTAGCGGTTAATAAGTGTAGGTAAGGTGGCGGCAACATTGGGGGGGCATTTTAGGGGTTAATAATTATAATATAGGGGTCGGCGGTGTAAGGGGCAGCAGATTAGGGGTTCATAGCTATAATGTAGGTTGCAGCGGTGTCCGGAGCGGCAGATTAGGGGTTAATAATATAATGCAGGTGTCAGCGATAGTGGGGGCGGCAGATTAGGGGTTAATAAGTGTACGGTTAGGGGTGTTTAGACTCGGGGTTCATGTTAGGGTGTTAGGTGCAGACTTAGAGAGTGTTTCCCCATAGGAAACAATGGGGCTGCATTAGGAGCTGAACGCTGCTTTTTTGCAGGTAAAAGTGGAATCAGACGACCAATCAGCAACATTTATAATGTCTTGTAAGGAGGAGGATTTTAAAAAAGCGTTTGAAACTGAGGCACCTCTTACAGAATGAGCCAAAAAGGACTCTTCAATACCAGCTAAGGACCTCATCCCCTTTACCCACCTGGCAATAGAAGTAGAAGAAAAGGGGGTTGTAAGAGGGAAAATAGAAAGTTGTGTAGAGAAAGGAGAACGAAAAGAAGAAGATTTAGATTTATAAATGTTTAGACAAAGTTGAGGTTTTTCGGGGAAAAAGGGTAAAAAATGATTTAGACATACATTTAGTTCTAGCGAAGGAAGGTAATGCCAAAGGGAGAAAACATTTTAGCATTGTATACAATAGTCTTTACATCTGAGGATCTACGGAAAGAGAGTAAACAAAGAAAGGAAGCAAGTTTGGCATATAACTGTTTTAATGAAAGGAGTTCATTAGGCGGCCATTTACAAGGAAAAGAAAGGACTAAATCAATATTCCAAAAGGATGAATATTTAGCAGAGGGAGGCCATTGGAGACAAATGGCTTTGAGCAATCTTACGGCTAGATTTAGAGTTGGGCGGTAGCCGTGAAAACCAGAGGCTCCTAACGCTGGTTTTTACCGCCCTCTGGTATTTGGAGTCAGTCAGGAAAGGGTCTAATGCTCACTTGCTTTGCAGCCGCGACTTTTCCATACCGCAGATCCCCCTACGCCATTTGGGATCTTCAATGGGATCTTCCTAACGCCGGTATTTAGAGTCGTGGCTGAAGTGAGCGTTAGAAATCTAATGACAAAACGCTAGCTGCAGAAAAAAGTCAGTAGTTAAGAGCTTTCTGGGCTAACGCCGGTTCATAAAGCTCTTAACTACTGTGCTCTAAAGTACATTAACACCCATAAACTACCTATGTACCCCTAAACCGAGGTCCCCCCACATCGCCGCCACTCTCTAAAAAAAATTTAACCCCTAATCTGCCGACCGCACATCGCTGCCACCTACGTTATCCCTATGAACCCCTAATCTGCTGCCCCTAACACTGCTGACCCCTATATTATATTTATTAACCCCTAATCTGCCGCCTCCAACGTCGCCACCACCTACCTACAATTATTAACCCCTAATCTGCCGACCGGAGCTCCCCGCTACTATAATAAATGTATTAACCCCTAATCCGCCTCACTCCCGCCTCAATAACCCTATAATAAATAGTATTAACCCCTAATCTGCCCTCCCTAACATCACCGACACCTAACTTCAAACATTAACCCCTAATCTGCCGACCGGAGCTCACCGCTATTCTAATAAAATTTTTAACCTGTAAAGCTAAGTCTAACCCTAACACTAACACCCCCATAAGTTAAATATAATTTTTATCTAACTAAATAAATTAACTCTTATTAAATAAATTATTCCTATTTAAAACTTAATACTTACCTGTAAAATAAACCCTAATATAGCTACAATATAAATTATAATTATATTGTAGCTATTTTAGGATTAATATTTATTTTACAGGAAACTTTGTATTTATTTTAACCAGGTACAATAGCTATTAAATAGTTAATAACTATTTCATAGTTACCTAGTTAAAATAATTACAAAATTACCTGTAAAATAAATCCTAACCTAAGTTACAATTAAACCTAACACTATACTATCAATAAATTAATTAAATAAACTACCTACAATTACCTACAATTAAACCTAACACTACACTATCAATAAATTAATTAAATACAATACCTACAAATAAATACAATGAAATAAACTAACTAAAGTACAAAAAATAAAAAAGAACTAAGTTGATCTGAACAGCCAATAGAATGCGAGCTCAATCTGATTGGCTGATTGAATCAGCCAATCGGATTGAACTTGAATCTGATTGGCTGATTCCAAACAGCACAGAGACAATAATAATATTTAAGCACAGGGACAAGCCTCAAACCTTCTGGCACAAAGTCATTTGGAGTGATGAGACCAAAATTGAGCTTTTTGGCCACAACCATAAACACTACATTTGGAGAGGAGTCAACAAGGCCTATGATGAAAGGTACACCATTACTACTGTGAAACAAAGAGGTGGATCGCTGATGTTTTGGGGATGTGTGCGCTACAATGGCACAGAAAATTTGGTCAGAATTGATGGCAAGATGAATGCAGTATGTATGTGTGTATGAAATACTGGAGGAAAATTAGCTTTCATCAGCCCGGAAGCTGCGCATGGGACGTACTTGGACATTCCAACATGACAATGATCCTAAACACAAGGCCAAGTCGACCTGTCATTGGCTACAGCAGAATAAAATGAAGGTTCTGGAGTGGCCATCTCAGTCTCCTGACCTCAATATCATTGAGCCACTCTGGGGAGATCTCAAACGTGCAGATCATGCAAGACAGCCCAAGAATTTACAGGAATTGGAGGTTTTTTGCCAGGAAGAATGGGCAGCTTTACCATCTGATAAGATTAAGAGCCTCATCCACAAATACAACAAAAGACTTCAAGCTGTCATTGATGTTAAAGGGGGCAATACACGGTATTAAGAACTGTGGTATGTAAACTTTTGATCAGGGTCATTTGGGTAGCTTCTGTTGTCAAAAAGTTTTTGTGTTATCATTCATATTCTCTGAAAAATGGGCAAGAAATTATAAATTCTGCCAGGGTATGTAAACTTATAAGCACAACTGTAGGTTGTACTGTATGACAGGAGAAGGAAGGTTCCCAAGAGGATCTTGCACATGGAGAGGAAAGGTGGGAAGAATTAGGGGAGGAAGTATTGATACTTCTAGGAGAGACGGCTACCAGGTTTGAGCTGGCCAAAGTGAGTTGACTAGGAGGAAAGAAATTGCAGACCTACAAATCAGAGAAAGAGTCAGAAGAGGAATGAGAAAATCATCGGCTCCGGAGGAGTGCCATGTCTTAAGAAAAGCATCAACAGCTGTCGTTTCTGGATCTGGATGCCAGCTGAAAATGGTTTCAGCTGAAAATATGGGAGGCAAATAATTCTATTGAAAATGGACCACTGAGTACCTAGATTTGAGAAAAAAACTTCCAAATGAGGTTTCCAATCGCTGGAGTCCAAAAGGTAACGAGAACCCCAGTCTGTAGCCGAGTTGTAGAGACCCAGAAGATATTTTGCCTTGATGAAGATTTGTTGTCCATACAAAAATGTCTTTAGTAATGTCCACCAGAATTTTGTACCTCCCAGATGGTTTAAATAACGAACCACTGAGACGCTGTTTATATGAAGAGGGACTAAGGAAGGAGCTGAGAGAGTGAGGAAACTTTTAATTGGGAAAGAACCCACCAGGAGCTCCTTGCAATTGATGTGAAGTTCCTTCTCTAAAGTCATCCATTTGCCACCGGTGATACAAGGACCTAGGCGAGAGCCCCAGGCAGAATTGTTGGTATCTGAATCTATAATGATATCTAGGGCTTTGCCTAAAATGGTTTTACCATTCCAGGCATCCATGTTCTGAAGCCACCAAGTTAGTTCGATACAGCTTCTGGGAAATAGGGATATTGGGGAAGAGTAGGAAAGACCCTGTTAAGTTATCTTCAAACATTGGAGAGCCCTGTAATGGAGGGGAGCTGGAAATATTGTTTGAATTGAGGATGACAAAAGGCCAATTAGTCTCACCAGAAGGTGAAGAGGAAAGGGATTTTTCCTTAACAAATAAGAAGTTTCCTTTTTTATGTTTTTTTTCTAGGGGAATGCTGAGAGTGGCGTCTACAGTATTTATTACGAAACCTAGAAAAAATAAACTTTAAGAGGGAGTTAGAATGTTTTTTTTCCTGTTTATGACAAAACCTAGATTCTCTAGTAGGGAGATAGTGGTTTGGAGATGAGAAAGAAGGGTCCGTGGTTTCTGGTTGAGTAAGAGCATGTAGTCAAGGTATATGATGAGGCGAATGACTTTGCGACGTAACCAGGTCATGGTTTCAGAATTGTTTTAAATATCCAGGGACCCAAATGGTAGGCATGTAAACTGCCAAAGGGTTTAATTCCAGAAGAAATGAAGAAATTTCCTGTGATCCCAAAAGATAGGGACAGAAAAATAAGCATACTGAAGGTTGAGGCAAACTAGCAAGTCATCTAGAAGGCAACCCCTGAGAACGAGTATGCCTTCTAATTTAACATTATGGAAAGAAACAAAATAATTTAGGGGTTTGATATTGATTAAAGGGCAGCATTTGCCTTTTTTTTTACTAAGAAAATTTGGCTTATGCAACTGGAATAGTCTATGAGGACAAGTTGTATGGCTAGCTTTGAAGCTAGAGATGAGATTTCTGAGTTTATGAAGAGGATGTCTGACTTTGAAAACTGGATTGGGCAAGGTCTGAGAATCTATTTTGGAAGGGAATTGAATTCTATTAGAAATCCAGAGACAGTTTGGAGAACCCATGGATCTGAAGTGATAATGGATCAGTTTGGAAGAAAAACAGAGAGTCTGCCACCCATGCCTTTTGGGGAAAAAGAAAGAAAGGGAGGGAGGGGAATATTCCCCATTTTGAGAAGTTTAGGGTGTGTGGAACTCAGAATGTAGGAACAGATACACAGAACAATGAACATCTTCTAAAGGCTTTACTTATTGATAAGCAAAAGAACAGTTGAAAATTGAAGATCACAGAAACAGCAAGTTTGAAAATATGCTCAAAACAGAACCCAAAAGTCCAATACAAAGTTCAAAATACCTAAGTAGATTGCAGTAACAAAGACCAATGAACACTGGTGCTTAAATTGTACAGTAAGGGTGAAGCTGTGACAGAATACCCTGGTAGATACAGTTGGAACAGCTGGTAAGAGCAAAGCAGACACAGAATACTCAGCAGGCACAGGAAACCCAGCGGGTGCTGTTGGTGAGACTGTCACAGGAAGGCTGTCATTTGTATAGTAGACACAGTATTCTCAGCAGGCACAGGCTACTCAGCAGGTACTGTTGGTGAGATTGTCAGAGGATACCAAATAGGTACAGCTTCAGGAACAAGGTGAACATACACAGGTATCAGGCAAGTCTGTTTGGCTTTCAGGAACCAGGTGAGCATACGCAGGTGCAAGGTAAGTATGCTTGGTCTATAGGACAAGGTGAGCCTAGGGGAAGACACAACAGTGGCTGGAGTAGTGACACAAAGACTGAACCAGTCACTCTCTGTGTTCACCGAGACCGGGCGGGTGGGCCAGAAGCAGAGCTCCCTAGGTAAGTCTCTGACAACCATGAGAATATCTGGAGCAACATTTTGACCAGGAACCTCTTGTCCAAGGATGGGATTTGGATGGGAAGAATAAGGTTGATTGGAGGGGTTGTGATTGGAATTGATTATAGTATTGGTTTTGATATTGGGATCTGTCATATTAAGGTCTGCTGGTGGAAACTTGACGGCAGGGAAAACAACCTCTTTTCCTGGCCTTGTCAAAAATAAATGTGCTTTGCTTTTGAGAGTCTTTGAAAGGTTTTAGTGTAATTAAGCCTGATAAGGTAAGATTAGCTAAATAGAAGATCATTATGTTCTTATACATGTGTTTTTCTATTAGGGTAATAAGTATTTTGCATATTTTTTTTATATTTTTAGTTTGCGAGAAAAAACAGCGAGATGTGCAGGTTGAAAAGGTCTATTGAAGAAATTTCAGCTGCATCATGATGGAACACACCTGCTCAGCCCACTAGCAGATGCAGGGAAACTAATTTAGCAATAAGGAAAATAACACGCTTTGAAAATTGTATTATAACAAACTAATTTTATAGCATTTTTTGCATGTGCAGTTACAATTTCTACTGTGCACCTTAAATCATTTCATTCCTGCACAATTTAAAATATGATTTTTACAGAACACATTTTTAAAACATTTTTTAATGTGATCAAACAATACAATTTTTACTGTCTATTTTTTATTTAATTATTATATATTATATATATTATATATATTATTTGTTTTATACAATTTTTAAATAGATTGTTTGTGCTATCGTAATGTATACACCAGCTTCACTTACTTAAAAGTAGGAAACACCCTTTTGCGAGATACACTGTTGGTTTATAGAATTAGGACAGGGACTTTGTAGTACTGGCAAGATGTCTTTTAGAATCTCACAAGACCAGAGAACCTTAAAAATCAGATCTTAGTGTCAGATGGTGCAGAGTTTCTACAACATATTTTATGTTATGGTCTGTATTTATTCAGTTAGACTTGGGTGCAATGACAGTTTATAATATTGAGTTACAATGTATGCAGATCTTCCACCATTCTAATTCTATCTGTGGAGTCTAATCCCCCACACTACTATCAGTAGTTTTTGGATGTATTTTCCAAGCAAAAAGCAGAAATATTGCCTCCTCATTGAGAATTTAACTGTTCCATAGAGTTGTATCCCGGTGCTACAATACCTAAGGGATCTCAACCTGAACTCAAAGCTTTAGACACCTACATAAAGGAAAATCTTGATTGTGGATTAATCAAACCTTCTTCCTCCCCTGCTGGAGCAGGATTTGTTTTCATTGAGAAGAAGAACGGAGGGCTTCGACTCTGCATTGATTATCAAGGCTCAAATCTAATTACTATAAAGGACTCTTACCCCTTAGCACTGATTCTAGAACTTTATGATTACCTCAAAGATGCAACCATTTTAACCAAGTTAGATTTGTGTGTGGTCTACAATCGTGTCCAGATCAAGGAGGGTGATGAGTGGAAAACAGTATTCAATACCTGTTTTGGGCATTTTGAATATCTTGTAATGCCCTTCAGGCTTTGCAATGCACCTGCAGTCTTCCAGAGGTTCGTCAACCATATCTTCAAGGATTATCTGAACAACTTTGTAATAATATATTTAGATGACATACTAATCTTCTCTCAGTCCCTTTCTGAGTACATCCAGCATGTGAAACTTATTCTACAACGCCTGAAACAAAACAATCTGTATGCTAAGATGGAAAAGTGTTTATTCCATCAAAGTACCATACATGTCCTTGGCTACATTATATCCTCCTCTGGAATTTCTATGGACCCAACCAAGCTATCTGCCATTTTAGACTGGCCTCAGCCTACACTCTAAAGGAATTTAAGAGAGTTTTTGACTTTGCTAATTACAATAGGCGCTTTATCAAAAAATTCTCATATTTTGCAGCCCATTTAGTAGCTCTGACCTATAAACCTAAATTATGCAAAGACTGGCCACCAGCTGCTGTGAAAGCCTTTTCTAGACTTAAAGGTATATTCAGTACAGCACTCATACTTAAACACCCTGATCCTGCACACCAATCTATACAGGAGGTAGATGCTTCTGAGATTCCAGCTGTGGCTGTTTTATTGTTCTCCCAATTCAACTTTATTCTGTCTTATCTACCTGGTTCGAAAAACAAGAAAGAAGATGCCCTGTCTTGACAGTTCACTGATGAGGATTTTAAGGATCAACCTTTGACTTTATAATTCCTTCATAATAGCCAGTCTATCCACTTCTCTTCAACTTTTTACAGTCTACCCAGAGCCTGGTGCCCCGAGACCTACAGGTCCCTCTAAATATACTATTCGTCCCACCCCTTTTCAGTTTATTGGTTCAACTCAGTGGCATATCATCTCCAAGTTCCAGAAAGCCTCTGCATATACCCAGTTTTTCACATCTCACTGCTTAAATCAGCTATCCTTGTCACGCCCGTGCCCAGAGTTGATCCTGGGACCTCAGGTATCCAGCTAGTTGCCTTCCTTCCTGAGCCACTGGAGGACTCTGTTTGAGAATTCTACTGCCTGCTCTGGCTGGCTCTCTAGCTCCATCTGCCTGTCAGCTGCAGGCAGTTTCTCAATCAACACCCTATATAAGATGCTTCCTGTGTTTGCCCATGTCTAGGACTGTATTCCTGGGTGTGTTACTTTCATTCCTGTTTCTGCTTATCTTTGTGAACAAACTCTGCCTGTTTCCTGGACTTTGCCTTTGGAGTTTAATTTGCTTCTGTTGTTGCCCACAAGATTCTGACCTTTGGCCTGGACATTGTATACCCCTTTGTATCCTCATTTGGAACTGTATTTAGCTTGCACGGTATTGTCCTTTGGCCTGAACTAACCTTGATTTTGCCTTGCCCTCTGGTTTTGTCACGTCCTGGGTCTAACCCTCTGTTCTAGGTCATTGTGTCTCATTGTCACTTCCAAACCTCAGGATCCTTTCCTGGACTGACTCCTGTGACAGTACATTGCATTAGTAACAGTGAGAATAGCATTCATTTATGTTTCAATGCATTCTAAGTGCTACATGATAAGGCAAAGTTATATTTAGAATCTGTTTTGAATGTGTTGCAGTTTGATGTGGGTCGTGATTTCAAACAGGGTGACTTGCATGCAAATTATGATCTCTTTTATTTCATATGTGGTATTTTTGATGATATACTGCATGATGCTATCAATAAACTGCAGAAGGGCATTGTTTAAACTTAAATTTCCTGATTTTGGCCATATGATCTGTGCTTGCTTAATCTGTGTAGGCTCATAAATGCTTAAGGGGTGCCCTCGCAGTGGGTAAAGTGAGTAGTAAGAAAGCTATATAAGATATAAGTCTCTTTAAAATATGAGGATATCCTTTCTAAAATGCCTGACAATAGCACTGCACATGTATTGCATCATTGTATGAGCACAATGCTAGTTTTGTTTGAGGCTGCCTTAGAAAGGTCACCACCATATTTGTAATGGAAAGAGGCTTAAGCACATTGTGTGCATGAGATATCAAGATAAATAAATTCAAAAGTGATTGTGGTAAATATTACTACATACAGATGATGGCTGGCAAAAGGGGTTAAACCAATACAAAGGACTAAGGTGGGGCTAAATGCTGATTCCCAATAGATAATGGTTCAGTGAAATATATATCCACTAAGTAATATTTCTAATCTATATTGTTTATTGCGATGTTGATATACTGTGAATAAGTTGTAATGACGATATGGGCACAATACTAGAATAATGCACAGAACTAAGGTTTAAGAATTTTGTACATAAAACATTTATCAAATTCAATATGTGTAATATACAAAGCTAATAGCGTGCATAAAATGACTAATGACATCGGTGTCTATAAAACATTGTATACCAAATACTGGACAAACTGCAATATAAATACTTTAAAACCAAAAGTTAAAAACTAAAAACTAAAAACAGTCGGTTACATTAACGATTGCAACAATATATATATATATATATATATATATATATATATATATATATATATATATAAAAACCCATCAGTTGTACAGTGTTACCCTCCAATGGTCATCTGCCCGGGTGCCAACATGCAGTCAATATTCCAAAAGAAATGGTCGCACTCTCAGGTCTTTTAGTGAAAAATCGTGGTAAATTTTAATGAAACGTTTTCGGGGTATTCTTCCCCATCATCAGCATAAACATACAGTGCATCAAACAAACTTAAATAGAAGCCTATTGCTCATTAAACATAAATCAAAAATACCTGTGTGTGAAGATTTCTCAGTGTGGTGGCGCCAAACAGTGTGTGTGTGGATCGCATGTTTGCGTTCCACTATGTGAACCGGAAGTGTTAAGTGCAGTATTGTATCCGGTATCCTCATTTCTATACAAAGCTTATAATGTTATAATATCGATACAAACTTACTGTGTTAATAAATTACGTTACTAAAGTATGTAATAGTGTTTCAAACTCTGTGCCATTATTGACAGTGTAACTTATTCTACGTATTGTTACAATTGCGTGAATTTATTTAGCCGGTGCCTCCTGCACTGCTCATAGGCTCATATATATGTATGTGCATTGTTCCCTATTGTCTAAATTACATCTCCCTTACTGGAGTGCTACTATTGTTCGTTATGATGATCTCTGTGACAGGTTCTATAGAGTTCGCTGTCATCTTCTAGTTGTCATAGGGACCATTTGTTCTGCCGGTTCTACTTGGGCGGATGGATCTATTGGTTTACCTAGTTCAGATTTACCACTATTCTATGGCCAGTATGCATTACCTTCATGTCTCACTATTAACATGATTTTTTGGACTTCATTCATTTACATATCACTTGTACTTGTCCTGGAATGTGCCTGTTAGAGGGGCTAAAAGTATTCTCTGGCACTTATTGTATGTAGTATATGTATATCATCTTAAGTATCGTATATGTTTTCCTAGGCTGTCTTTATAGATTATGTGATTGATCCCCTCCTATGGACCTAGGTACCAGTAAAGGAAAATAAAATCATCTAACCATTTAGCATGGGTAAAAATACAAAATTATTAGTAAAAAATAAGAAATATATAGAAACTAAAAATAAGAAATAGCAACCTAACTGCTGTTGCTACATTACACACTTAGCTCTAGTAATGTATAATTGGTATTGATTTTGTTCTAAATTATATCTATCTCTCTTGTGCCTGTATACACATTACATATATTATATACATCTTAGCTCTCTTAATATGTATTAGAGAAAGCTATTGTTGCCCTGTTAGTCCATATAGTTACTCCGTGTCAAATTTCTATATAGTGATGTCCATCCTTAATTGAATCTTTGAGTTCATCATAGTTGGACAGTCCTAGTGCAGTGTCCCTATTTTTTGGTGTTGGCACAAACTGACCCTTGGACGTATGGGATGTCATCCTCAATTGGATGGTTGATGTCATCTCTGTCATGGTTATATATCCATGGTTCCTAGACCTGTGTCTTTTCTGATGTTCCTGTCGGTTATTCTCTGCACGTTAAGATTGTCGCCTTAGATTGGTGCAGATGGATCATCTCTGTGTGGTTGCCATGGATTTAAAGGAAGCTCCGTATTTTAAGTCTGCATGAGAACTTGTTGGCAATTGGCATTAATATACCGAGTGATGTTGCATTGGAGGAATCATTACCATGACTCCCCCAACGCCAGGTAGTGCACCCTGCGCTGAATGGTCTACCCCCCAAGAGGCCTGACCCTCAGTGCATTGTCACATATTACTCAAGGTGTAATTGCCATGCCCCAGTATGTGTCTCGGCTTAAATGAGCGCTTTAAAATCCGGAGGTGAGTTTAACCCTCCTGGGGCTACCGTGCCCAATCTATATATCCATTCAGCTTCTCTTCTAAGCAGGGCCTTATTTCTGTCACCACCCCTATCAAGGGGGGGGATGTGATCAATCAGGATATATCTGATAGTGGACACCTGGTGTCTCATGTCGGCACAGTGTCTGGCCACCGGTTGGTCCGATCCTCCTTGTTCTAATGCCAGCCGTATTGCCCGTCTGTGGTTAGCCATCCTATCGCGGAGTGTTCCGCTCGTCTTGCCCACGTAGAACCGGGCACATGGACAGAATAATAGGTAAACTACAAATGTTGTAGTGCAGGATATTGAGTGCTTGATCTTGAATACTTTATTCGTGTGAGGATGGTGAAAGTTTTTAGTTGTTATAAGACCATTACATGTTGTGCACCCTAGGCACCTGTATGAACCTTTGATGTTAGTATGGGCAGTATCCATGTAACTTGATTTAGGGTCTGTGCGTACCAAGCTGTCCTTAAGGTTAGTTCCCCTCCGGTATGCTACCATTGGTGTCAGGTTGTGCGTGAAGGTCAATTTAGGGTCAGACTGCACTATTGGCCAGTGTTCTCTTAGTATGTTACCAGCTTGTGTGGTGTTCGGTGAAAACGTTGTTGCCATTATCAATTTGTTCAGCTTCTCTGTCAGATTCCCCTTATGTATCAGGCTGTCCTGAGAGTGTGGAAGGACTTGTTTTAGGGTACTGTCAAGTATCTGTTGCTTGTATCCCCGCTGTAAGAATTTGTCTCGCATGAGCTGTAGCTGTGAGACCCCTGTGGCTCTGTTTGAATTATTCCGCATTACTCTAGTCATCTGTGATTTGACTATCCCTTTTAATAGGGCTGGGGGGTGACAGCTCGTTGCACTTAAAATGGAATTTTTATCAGTAGGCTTGCTGTAGAGTGTGGTGCCTAAGGAATTACCATCTATGTAGATAGTGAGGTCTAGGAATTGTATCTCTTTATGGTGGTGCGTGATCTTGAATCTCACTGGTGTAGGGGTATTATTCCATTTCATAAACCACTCTGACAGCGCCTGTTGTCCGCCACGCCACACCATGAACACATCATCGATGTATCTTGCGTAGTAAACAACCTGCGATGTGTCAGTGCTCCATAGGAATTGGTTTTCAAATTGTGACATATATATATTGGCATACGATGGGGCCATGTTAGACTACAAAGAAGACATACTTAAGCAATTGACTGACAACAACACTTATAGCAAGTTACCAGGTGACCCTACGGTCAAATACAAGAAAGAACTGGATGGTATCCTTAAATTAGGATTTGAACAAGGATACCTAACGGAACAACTCTTTGAATACTGCACTACAACACATCCAAGAATCCCAATACTATACACCACCCCAAAGATACACAAAACCCTACACCACCCACCAGGGCGACCCATAGTCTCCGCAGTACAATCACTTACACAGCCAGTGGCACAAGTAATAGATATTTTCCTCCAACCCATTGTCAAGACTGTCAGATCATTCATTTCAGACACTAATGACCTCATTAGGAAGAAGAGGGATGTGCGTGTGGAGACTGGAGACATCCTGGTCACCCTGGATGTCAACAGTCTCTACACTATCATCCCTCATGACACAGGACTCATGGCTACCAAACAACACCTCATAGACAGTACACTATATGAGGGACCCCCCATTGACTATTTTTTGACACTAATGGAATACTGCCTCACTAGGAACTACTTTCGCTTTGAGACATCTTTTTATTTGCAACTTACAGGCACTGCGATGGGGTCTAACATGGCCCCATCGTATGCCAATATATATATGTCACAATTTGAAAACCAATTCCTATGGAGCACTGACACATCGCAGGTTGTTTACTACGCAAGATACATCGATGATGTGTTCATGGTGTGGCGTGGCGGACAACAGGCGCTGTCAGAGTGGTTTATGAAATGGAATAATACCCCTACACCAGTGAGATTCAAGATCACGCACCACCATAAAGAGATACAATTCCTAGACCTCACTATCTACATAGATGGTAATTCCTTAGGCACCACACTCTACAGCAAGCCTACTGATAAAAATTCCATTTTAAGTGCAACGAGCTGTCACCCCCCAGCCCTATTAAAAGGGATAGTCAAATCACAGATGACTAGAGTAATGCGGAATAATTCAAACAGAGCCACAGGGGTCTCACAGCTACAGCTCATGCGAGACAAATTCTTACAGCGGGGATACAAGCAACAGATACTTGACAGTACCCTAAAACAAGTCCTTCCACACTCTCAGGACAGCCTGATACATAAGGGGAATCTGACAGAGAAGCTGAACAAATTGATAATGGCAACAACGTTTTCACCGAACACCACACAAGCTGGTAACATACTAAGAGAACACTGGCCAATAGTGCAGTCTGACCCTAAATTGACCTTCACGCACAACCTGACACCAATGGTAGCATACCGGAGGGGAACTAACCTTAAGGACAGCTTGGTACGCACAGACCCTAAATCAAGTTACATGGATACTGCCCATACTAACATCAAAGGTTCATACAGGTGCCTAGGATGCACAACATGTAATGGTCTTATAACAACTAAAAACTTTCACCATCCTCACACGAATAAAGTATTCAAGATCAAGCACTCAATATCCTGCACTACAACATTTGTAGTTTACCTATTATTCTGTCCATGTGCCCGGTTCTACGTGGGCAAGACGAGCGGAACACTCCGCGATAGGATGGCTAACCACAGACGGGCAATACGGCTGGCATTAGAACAAGGAGGATCGGACCAACCGGTGGCCAGACACTGTGCCGACATGAGACACCAGGTGTCCACTATCAGATATATCCTGATTGATCACATCCCCCCCCTTGATAGGGGTGGTGACAGAAATAAGGCCCTGCTTAGAAGAGAAGCTGAATGGATATATAGATTGGGCACGGTAGCCCCAGGAGGGTTAAACTCACCTCCGGATTTTAAAGCGCTCATTTAAGCCGAGACACATACTGGGGCATGGCAATTACACCTTGAGTAATATGTGACAATGCACTGAGGGTCAGGCCTCTTGGGGGGTAGACCATTCAGCGCAGGGTGCACTACCTGGCGTTGGGGGAGTCATGGTAATGATTCCTCCAATGCAACATCACTCGGTATATTAATGCCAATTGCCAACAAGTTCTCATGCAGACTTAAAATACGGAGCTTCCTTTAAATCCATGGCAACCACACAGAGATGATCCATCTGCACCAATCTAAGGCGACAATCTTAACGTGCAGAGAATAACCGACAGGAACATCAGAAAAGACACAGGTCTAGGAACCATGGATATATAACCATGACAGAGATGACATCAACCATCCAATTGAGGATGACATCCCATACGTCCAAGGGTCAGTTTGTGCCAACACCAAAAAATAGGGACACTGCACTAGGACTGTCCAACTATGATGAACTCAAAGATTCAATTAAGGATGGACATCACTATATAGAAATTTGACACGGAGTAACTATATGGACTAACAGGGCAACAATAGCTTTCTCTAATACATATTAAGAGAGCTAAGATGTATATAATATATGTAATGTGTATACAGGCACAAGAGAGATAGATATAATTTAGAACAAAATCAATACCAATTATACATTACTAGAGCTAAGTGTGTAATGTAGCAACAGCAGTTAGGTTGCTATTTCTTATTTTTAGTTTCTATATATTTCTTATTTTTTACTAATAATTTTGTATTTTTACCCATGCTAAATGGTTAGATGATTTTATTTTCCTTTACTGGTACCTAGGTCCATAGGAGGGGATCAATCACATAATCTATAAAGACAGCCTAGGAAAACATATACGATACTTAAGATGATATACATATACTACATACAATAAGTGCCAGAGAATACTTTTAGCCCCTCTAACAGGCACATTCCAGGACAAGTACAAGTGATATGTAAATGAATGAAGTCCAAAAAATCATGTTAATAGTGAGACATGAAGGTAATGCATACTGGCCATAGAATAGTGGTAAATCTGAACTAGGTAAACCAATAGATCCATCCGCCCAAGTAGAACCGGCAGAACAAATGGTCCCTATGACAACTAGAAGATGACAGCGAACTCTATAGAACCTGTCACAGAGATCATCATAACGAACAATAGTAGCACTCCAGTAAGGGAGATGTAATTTAGACAATAGGGAACAATGCACATACATATATATGAGCCTATGAGCAGTGCAGGAGGCACCGGCTAAATAAATTCACGCAATTGTAACAATACGTAGAATAAGTTACACTGTCAATAATGGCACAGAGTTTGAAACACTATTACATACTTTAGTAACGTAATTTATTAACACAGTAAGTTTGTATCGATATTATAACATTATAAGCTTTGTATAGAAATGAGGATACCGGATACAATACTGCACTTAACACTTCCGGTTCACATAGTGGAACGCAAACATGCGATCCACACACACACTGTTTGGCGCCACCACACTGAGAAATCTTCACACACAGGTATTTTTGATTTATGTTTAATGAGCAATAGGCTTCTATTTAAGTTTGTTTGATGCACTGTATGTTTATGCTGATGATGGGGAAGAATACCCCGAAAACGTTTCATTAAAATTTACCACGATTTTTCACTAAAAGACCTGAGAGTGCGACCATTTCTTTTGGAATATTGACTGCATGTTGGCACCCGGGCAGATGACCATTGGAGGGTAACACTGTACAACTGATGGGTTTTGATATTTTTATACAAGTGTACCCCCTCAGCCTGATTTTTTCACTCAGTGAACTATAGTTTTGGATTTGGCATTGAATTTCTCCAGTGCTCACACTACAATAAATTGGGATCCACGCTGAACATTTCTACAACTTACAGCAAGCGCAGTTATGGAACCAGTTCCCCTTACGTCTTTGACCCTTCCTCCCATTGGGACAACTACCATGGAACAAGATCCGGATGTAGGAGCACAAGCCCGTGGGGCCCAGATCGGCACAGTCACATACACCCCAGATGATGCGGCAAGAATCCTGTTCGCCCCTATCAGCAGAGCGACGGCTGGTGAGACCCCTGTTAATATATACCATAACTTATTGAAACTCAAAAAGCGGGAAACAGACCTAACACTACACGGTAGCTATCTCTCAGAATATCACAGGTTAAACCATATCCCTAGGGGTTTCAGGGTAAAAAATATCCCTACAATAGGTCGTGACAATCCTGAATTTAGAAAGAAGTGGTGCCACATATTAAATAAGTGCTCCCTAGATCTTATCTTACTAGTAATAGAGGAGGTCACTACAATACTTAACAAGGTCAAAAATGAGATAGTAGCATTTGAACAAATACATAATGAAACACTTGCAGCAGATCAGCAGGAAAACTGGCTCACCAAATTACAGCAACAAGTTGATAAATATAAAACTGAATTAGCAGTATTTAAAAACAGGAAACTTGAATCTGTGAAAGCAGACTACACTAATGGTAGAGTCTACAAGTGGCTAACCAGTACATCAGAGGGTAGACCTAGGAGACCTTTTCGACCTAGGAGAGTACAATTTACAACAGTTGACACCAGTGGTGCTGATTCATCAGAAACAGACACTAGCATCACAAGACACACACCCACATCACCAAATACATACCAGACGCAACCCCCATACCATCCCCCATATATACATAGGGGACAATCCACCCCAGATCATCATTTTTTAGGGGTTACCACGAGGTCACGCAGAGGAGGGGGAGGCACTCTAGACCACACATCAGGAGGGCAAGGGGACAGACACAGACCCACACGCCGCAACAGATGGAGGATATAGTGATCAATCTTAGTAGGCATGCTCTTACAGCAGCAGAGAGCTCCATGCTCAATAAAGGTCTATCGTTTATACCAAGTCATAAAACTAATGAAATGGACCTTAAATTGGACTTGTATAAATTGAATCGCACAATGAAAATTAAAGAATATTTTCAGAACGCCCCAATAACACCAGAACTTACTAATCCTATCCATAAGTGCAAAAAACCCAGTACATTTGAGCCAACAAACAGTAGTGCTAGCACCAAGACATTTATGAGGCTAGTAGCACAAGATATGGAAACACATAATAAGTCCAACAAATGGAGACACAACCTCACAAACACTGAAAGAGCAGCTATTAAAACCTTACAAAATGACCATGCTCTGGTCATTCGCCCTGCGGATAAAGGTGGGGCAATAGTCCTGATGGACTATGAGGATTACAAAGAAGACATACTTAAGCAATTGACTGACAACAACACTTATAGCAAGTTACCAGGTGACCCTACGGTCAAATACAAGAAAGAACTGGATGGTATCCTTAAATTAGGATTTGAACAAGGATACCTAACGGAACAACTCTTTGAATACTGCACTACAACACATCCAAGAATCCCAATACTATACACCACCCCAAAGATACACAAAACCCTACACCACCCACCAGGGCGACCCATAGTCTCCGCAGTACAATCACTTACACAGCCAGTGGCACAAGTAATAGATATTTTCCTCCAACCCATTGTCAAGACTGTCAGATCATTCATTTCAGACACTAATGACCTCATTAGGAAGATGAGGGATGTGCGTGTGGAGACTGGAGACATCCTGGTCACCCTGGATGTCAACAGTCTCTACACTATCATCCCTCATGACACAGGACTCATGGCTACCAAACAACACCTCATAGACAGTACACTATATGAGGGACCCCCCATTGACTATTTTTTGACACTAATGGAATACTGCCTCACTAGGAACTACTTTCGCTTTGAGACATCTTTTTATTTGCAACTTACAGGCACTGCGATGGGGTCTAACATGGCCCCATCGTATGCCAATATATATATGTCACAATTTGAAAACCAATTCCTATGGAGCACTGACACATCGCAGGTTGTTTACTACGCAAGATACATCGATGATGTGTTCATGGTGTGGCGTGGCGGACAACAGGCGCTGTCAGAGTGGTTTATGAAATGGAATAATACCCCTACACCAGTGAGATTCAAGATCACGCACCACCATAAAGAGATACAATTCCTAGACCTCACTATCTACATAGATGGTAATTCCTTAGGCACCACACTCTACAGCAAGCCTACTGATAAAAATTCCATTTTAAGTGCAACGAGCTGTCACCCCCCAGCCCTATTAAAAGGGATAGTCAAATCACAGATGACTAGAGTAATGCGGAATAATTCAAACAGAGCCACAGGGGTCTCACAGCTACAGCTCATGCGAGACAAATTCTTACAGCGGGGATACAAGCAACAGATACTTGACAGTACCCTAAAACAAGTCCTTCCACACTCTCAGGACAGCCTGATACATAAGGGGAATCTGACAGAGAAGCTGAACAAATTGATAATGGCAACAACGTTTTCACCGAACACCACACAAGCTGGTAACATACTAAGAGAACACTGGCCAATAGTGCAGTCTGACCCTAAATTGACCTTCACGCACAACCTGACACCAATGGTAGCATACCGGAGGGGAACTAACCTTAAGGACAGCTTGGTACGCACAGACCCTAAATCAAGTTACATGGATACTGCCCATACTAACATCAAAGGTTCATACAGGTGCCTAGGGTGCACAACATGTAATGGTCTTATAACAACTAAAAACTTTCACCATCCTCACACGAATAAAGTATTCAAGATCAAGCACTCAATATCCTGCACTACAACATTTGTAGTTTACCTATTATTCTGTCCATGTGCCCGGTTCTACGTGGGCAAGACGAGCGGAACACTCCGCGATAGGATGGCTAACCACAGACGGGCAATACGGCTGGCATTAGAACAAGGAGGATCGGACCAACCGGTGGCCAGACACTGTGCCGACATGAGACACCAGGTGTCCACTATCAGATATATCCTGATTGATCACATCCCCCCCCTTGATAGGGGTGGTGACAGAAATAAGGCCCTGCTTAGAAGAGAAGCTGAATGGATATATAGATTGGGCACGGTAGCCCCAGGAGGGTTAAACTCACCTCCGGATTTTAAAGCGCTCATTTAAGCCGAGACACATACTGGGGCATGGCAATTACACCTTGAGTAATATGTGACAATGCACTGAGGGTCAGGCCTCTTGGGGGGTAGACCATTCAGCGCAGGGTGCACTACCTGGCGTTGGGGGAGTCATGGTAATGATTCCTCCAATGCAACATCACTCGGTATATTAATGCCAATTGCCAACAAGTTCTCATGCAGACTTAAAATACGGAGCTTCCTTTAAATCCATGGCAACCACACAGAGATGATCCATCTGCACCAATCTAAGGCGACAATCTTAACGTGCAGAGAATAACCGACAGGAACATCAGAAAAGACACAGGTCTAGGAACCATGGATATATAACCATGACAGAGATGACATCAACCATCCAATTGAGGATGACATCCCATACGTCCAAGGGTCAGTTTGTGCCAACACCAAAAAATAGGGACACTGCACTAGGACTGTCCAACTATGATGAACTCAAAGATTCAATTAAGGATGGACATCACTATATAGAAATTTGACACGGAGTAACTATATGGACTAACAGGGCAACAATAGCTTTCTCTAATACATATTAAGAGAGCTAAGATGTATATAATATATGTAATGTGTATACAGGCACAAGAGAGATAGATATAATTTAGAACAAAATCAATACCAATTATACATTACTAGAGCTAAGTGTGTAATGTAGCAACAGCAGTTAGGTTGCTATTTCTTATTTTTAGTTTCTATATATTTCTTATTTTTTACTAATAATTTTGTATTTTTACCCATGCTAAATGGTTAGATGATTTTATTTTCCTTTACTGGTACCTAGGTCCATAGGAGGGGATCAATCACATAATCTATAAAGACAGCCTAGGAAAACATATACGATACTTAAGATGATATACATATACTACATACAATAAGTGCCAGAGAATACTTTTAGCCCCTCTAACAGGCACATTCCAGGACAAGTACAAGTGATATGTAAATGAATGAAGTCCAAAAAATCATGTTAATAGTGAGACATGAAGGTAATGCATACTGGCCATAGAATAGTGGTAAATCTGAACTAGGTAAACCAATAGATCCATCCGCCCAAGTAGAACCGGCAGAACAAATGGTCCCTATGACAACTAGAAGATGACAGCGAACTCTATAGAACCTGTCACAGAGATCATCATAACGAACAATAGTAGCACTCCAGTAAGGGAGATGTAATTTAGACAATAGGGAACAATGCACATACATATATATGAGCCTATGAGCAGTGCAGGAGGCACCGGCTAAATAAATTCACGCAATTGTAACAATACGTAGAATAAGTTACACTGTCAATAATGGCACAGAGTTTGAAACACTATTACATACTTTAGTAACGTAATTTATTAACACAGTAAGTTTGTATCGATATTATAACATTATAAGCTTTGTATAGAAATGAGGATACCGGATACAATACTGCACTTAACACTTCCGGTTCACATAGTGGAACGCAAACATGCGATCCACACACACACTGTTTGGCGCCACCACACTGAGAAATCTTCACACACAGGTATTTTTGATTTATGTTTAATGAGCAATAGGCTTCTATTTAAGTTTGTTTGATGCACTGTATGTTTATGCTGATGATGGGGAAGAATACCCCGAAAACGTTTCATTAAAATTTACCACGATTTTTCACTAAAAGACCTGAGAGTGCGACCATTTCTTTTGGAATATATATATATATATATATATATATATATATAACCTTTTGAGATACAAGTGTACTAATAACACATTGAAATCAAATATTGGATTAGGCTG
Source organism: Bombina bombina (assembly GCF_027579735.1). Taxonomy (NCBI): domain Eukaryota; kingdom Metazoa; phylum Chordata; class Amphibia; order Anura; family Bombinatoridae; genus Bombina; species Bombina bombina. Next base: position 723,842,094 of record NC_069502.1, on the reverse strand, counting down.
TTTCCGGATGATTAGATTACTTGAACATGTATATCCTAATGTTCATCAATTCTTATTCTATTAGATATATTTGATGTATATGTCCATTAGAGCTCAAATCAGCTGTTATTAGGTTATTAGGTTTTTTGGACCAATTGGCCCAAAAACCCCCGAAATACTTTGGTTGTTTTTCTGTGTTCGGATACTCACAGTGCACTGTGGAGATGTGTCTGGGTGGTCTCAGATTCTTTAGAGCCTGTCCCATTCAGATGTACCGGTATTGCTCTCTGGTACACTATTATCCGTGGTTCCTTTACTTCTGTTATCCATGATAACTGTCGGATGTAAATCCTCTTAAGGTGCTTGTCTCCGTTTTCTCCTTGAAGCGATCTTACATTCCGTTTCCGGTTCTGTTATGGAGAGCTATTTTTTCAGCCTCCGGTATCCACAAGCAGTATTTCACTTTGCTCTCCTTGTAATCCAATTGATCTGTCAGGTTCTACGCGTTCGACTGGGAAGCCTTTTTCAAGGTCTTGATTATTAAACTTTCACGTTTAAAATCACTTAATATCATGAATTGTAATCTCTTCTGCACTTGTTTTCTGGTTAAGTTAATTTTTTACATCCTGTTTTTTTTTTTCTATTGATGATGTGAGTTAAAAAATCGCAAAGATTATAAATGGCCTTTGTATCTGTTGCTTGGGAAATTTCAATAAGATTTTCATAATAGAGAAAAAGATTTTTTCTAGGGTTAAAGCCTTAATGACCAGCGTTGTACCCCTCCTGTCCTGGGCCTCTTTCTGCTGCGATCTCGCTAAAACTAGCAAGATTGCACTATTTCTTCACGCCCCACGAGAGGGGCAGTGCAGAAATAGATGGGCAGAGGTACTGATGCAGAGAGGGCCTCTTTGTGATCCTCTCTACATCGGGCAGCGGTGGTGCCGATCATTGGAGGGTGGGAGGGGGTGGGCGGCCCATCGCTGGAGGAGGGCAGGATGCTGGTGGGACCACTATGGGGTGGGATGTGTCAGGTGGAAGGGTAATCTATACACTAAAGCTAAAATTAACCCTACACACTACCTAATTAACCCCTTCACTGCTGAGCATAATAGAAGTGTGGTGCTCAGCTGCAATTAGCGGCCTTCTGATTACCAAAAAGCAATGCCAAAGCCATATACAGGGAGTGCAGAATTATTAGGCAAGTTGTATTTTTGAGGATTAATTTTATTATTGAACAAAAACCATGTTCTCAATGAACCCAAAAAAACTCATTAATATCAAAGCTGAATAGTTTTGGAAGTAGTTTTTAGTTTGTTTTTAGTTATAGCTATTTTAGGGGGATATCTGTGTGTGCAGGTGACTATTACTGTGCATAATTATTAGGCAACTTAACAAAAAACAAATATATACCCATTTCAATTATTTATTTTTACCAGTGAAACCAATATAAAATCTCAACATTCACAAATATACATTTCTGACATTCAAAAACAAAACAAAAACAAATCAGTGACCAATATAGCCACCTTTCTTTGCAAGGACACTCAAAAGCCTGCCATCCATGGATTCTGTCAGTGTTTTGATCTGTTCACCATCAACATTGCGTGCAGCAGCAACCACAGCCTCCCAGACACTGTTCAGAGAGGTGTACTGTTTTCCCTCCTTGTAAATCTCACATTTGATGATGGACCACAGGTTCTCAATGGGGTTCAGATCAGGTGAACAAGGAGGCCATGTCATTAGATTTTCTTCTTTTATACCCTTTCTTGCAAGCCACGCTGTGGAGTACTTGGACGAGTATGATGGAGCATTGTCCTGCATGAAAATCATGTTTTTCTTGAAGGATGCAGACTTCTTCCTGTACCACTGAAGAAGGTGTCTTCCAGAAACTGGCAGTAGGACTGGGAGTTGAGCTTGACTCCATCCTCAACCCGAAAAGGCCCCACAAGCTCATCTTTGATGATACCAGCCCAAACCAGTACTTCACCTCCACCTTGCTGGCGTCTGAGTCAGACTGGAGCTCTCTGCCCTTTACCAATCCAGCCACGGGCCCATCCATCTGGCCCATCAAGACTCACTCTCATTTCATCAGTCCATAAAACCTTAGAAAAATCAGTCTTGAGATATTTCTTGGCCCAGTCTTGATGTTTCAGCTTGTGTGTCTTGTTCAGTGGTGGTCGTCTTTCAGCCTTTCTTACCTTGGCCATGTCTCTGAGTATTGCACACCTTGTGCTTTTGGGCACTCCAGTGATGTTGCAGCTCTGAAATATGGCCAAACTGGTGGCAAGTGGCATCTTGGCAGCTGCACGCTTGACTTTTCTCAGTTCATGGGCAGTTATTTTGCGCCTTGGTTTTTTCACACGCTTCTTGCGACCCTGTTGACTATTTTGAATGAAACGCTTTATTGTTCGATGATCATGCTTCAGAAGCTTTGCAATTTTAAGAGTGAGTGCTGCATCCCTCTGCAAGATATCTCACTATTTTTGACTTTTCTGAGCCTGTCAAGTCCTTCTTTTGACCCATTTTGCCAAAGGAAAGGAAGTTGCCTAATAATTATGCACACCTGATATAGGGTGTTGATGTCATTAGACCACACCCCTTCTCATTACAGAGATGCACATCACCTAATATGCTTAATTGGTAGTAGGCTTTCGAGCCTATACAGCTTGGAGTAAGACAACATGCATAAAGAGGATGATGTGGTCAAAATACTCATTTGCCTAATAATTCTGCACTCCCTGTATGTCTGCGATTTCTAAACAAAGGGGATCCTAAATAGGCTTTTACAACCATTTGTGCTATAATTGCACAAGCTGTTTGTAAATAATTTCAGTGACAAACCTAAAGTTTGTGAAAAGTTAATTATTTTTTTATTTGATATTTTATTAAAATAAAAAGTTCTATTTCTGTTTAAATGTATGTGATGGCAAAAATGCTAAAAATGCTCTGATCTTTTGGGGAAGTTTTTGCCTGAAATGCCCGGTCCTTAAGGGGTTAAATATACATACGAGATATCCTAGCTCTATCTACTGCATTTTTTTTTTAAGTGTACAGCGGCAAACTTTGAAGATAAACCAGCATCAAAAGGTCAAAGGAATTGGCATTTTAACATTTATACAACTTAAAATCAAACAGGTAATTTGATTTCAGTAAAAAAATAAATAATTAAATAAACATTTGCAAAACATTTAATATAACCAGTGAACAAGTAAAGTATTAATGCATCATATATATAATTTACAAGCACCTATAAAAAATATAAATGAATACACATTATTGAATCATATGTAGACACAACAAATATTTTCTTTCCAAATTACTTATTTTGTAAACTTGCGACAGAAGAGCTCAATTACTTGGCTGTGCAGCCAGAAGCTTAATTAGATTAAAACCAGTTTGTTCACTACAAAATTATTTATTTTGCTCTAGTGCAAAGAAGTTAATTAATGTGACCATATCTCTATAAAAAAACCTCACAGCACTGTTAATGTGGCACATAAACAGATGATATTTCTCTGAACCGACTGTTATAAAATGCAGAATGTTATACTAATGTACCTTATTTTTTACAAACTATATTACATACAAAATTACAATATAAAAGAGCTTAGTATTTTCCACTTAACATCACAAACTAAATAATTCCACTGCATTAAAAGTGCAACTGCAATATTGTGATAGTCAAGGATTAGTAATCAGCTATTTAAAAATTAGATATAGGAATATAAATTCTGCGAATGGATCGTATTTGATGCACGTAACATACATCTGCATCTGCCTTACTAGAGATATGCGAATTAGTCCCAAACTGATTTACATGCACACTTTGGGGTTACAATATATATATATATATATATATATATATATATATATATATATATATATAAATATATATATACATATGTATATATATATATATATATATATATATATATGTGTGTGTGTACAAGGGGGTAACAGCGCTTAAAAGTTCCTCATCTAAAACATAAAACATAAAATGGTTGCTAAATAGATAAGATTAGAAAATCAGTGATAAATGTAATTATAAAGTCTAATAAGTCATTAAGTGTAAAGCAATGCAAAATGGTGAAAGTCCACTTTAATATTCTCTTGTAGTGTGAATCCCCTTACCAGAATTTACCTCAATCTAATGAGGTAAGTTGCCGTACTGAAAGGGGTACTCAGGTACTGGTACAGGTAGGTCTGGTGTAACGAGGGATGTCTTAATGATTTCATCCACCTTTTGGAGTATGTAGTAACGAAATGATTCCCATCCAGTAGTTTCCTCCCAGGATATTCAAATATGCCATCCACCTCTTGGAGTATAGAGCTTTAATTTTGCCTCATGAAGTAACCTCAAACACTGTGAGGTATGTTTATAGCATGAATGTGGATGACTCCATTCAGTTAAAATGCAGAGGACATTGTGACCAAAGTTCCAGACTCCGAATAAAATAAAAGGTTAAACGATACAGGCAGTCCAGGAGCAGATACCAAGTAATAACATAAAGTTTTTTTTAAAAATATAGTAAAAACAGTTCAATCAAGCAATAAAATACCCTGTCGTGTTCCAAAGGATTAGAATAGGTTCCTTCTTCCTCAGAGGGATAATGCGTGTCCTGAATAGCATCCATATAAGTAGGGGGAGCGGCGGCACGCCCCCTTCTATTATTGGAGGCAATTCCGGTGATGTGATGATCATATGGCATGTGACATATGTGTCACTACGTCTGCAGGCTCCAGTGAACAGAGAACGGAGCACGGGCATGCATACACAGGGAATGGTGTCAAACAAACCTCCCCTGTTATTGGATACTAATGGGTCATATGACCCCATAATTTGTTGTTTTAATATTAAGAACATGGGTAAGTGCAGATTTGCACATTACACAAATCGATTATATAAGCCACATAAGATGTGTATTATAAAATGAACACATAAAATAGCGCTTGGGACCCAGCATTCAAAAACGAAGTATCAATAATAATAAGATCTTTACGTGTATGTTAGTGATGATTGTGTAGGAATCAATATGTGATATATATTTTTTTATCAAATACATACATACAACTTATATAATGTACAATCTTAATTAATATGATGTGGTATTCTTTTAGAGAATTGTGAATATATATCCTATCAGGTATATATTCTATAGATTATAAATGTAAAGCTATGCATATATCAGATTATTACCAGGAAACTAAGTATTATATATTCAACTGTAACAAGAAGGCATTCTGCAATATTTGAAAGTGTTAGGAAGAACTTCCCTTATATATGAGTAGCTATGTACAAATTAAGGATACCCTAGACATAATTAGGTGTATACTGTTATTGGATATCCATATTCCATAAATACATAAAAATATATGGTAGATGGATAATGGAGCATGGTAAGGGTAGTCCTATATGCCGAGTGTTAAACATAGCATAAATATAGTGTTAGTTTGTAACAGTTCTTAGTTCTATCTGCAATAGTCTCTTTTCTTGATTTTAATTTACTGGGTGCAAGGGTGGATCTTAAATTCATACCCTTTCTAAAGTTGGGGTTTTACCATTGTTACTTCACTAAGAAGGGTATCTTTTTTGAGGACATGCCAGTGTTTGTTTAGAATTGGCTCCCTCATTATAGGTAGTGATCATAAGTGGAGCGTTTTGGTAGTTGTCCGCCGAAGAGGATGCTCCGCGTCGGATGTCTTGAAGATGGAGCCGCTCCACGCCGGATGGATGAAGATAGAAGATGCCGTCTGGATGAAGACTTCTGCCCATCTGGATGACCACTTCTGCCCAGCTTGGATGAAGACGTCTCCCGGTAACTCGATCTTCAGGGGTTAGTGTTAGGTTTTTTTAAGGGTGTATTGGGTGGGTTTTATTTTTAGGTTAGGGCTTTGGGCTGCAAAAGAGCTAACTACCCTTTTAAGTGCAATGCCCATCCAAATGCCCTTTTCAGGGCAATGGGGAGCTTAGTTTTGTTTAGTTAGGATTTTATTTGGGGGGTTGGTTTGTGGGTGGTGGGTTTTATTGTTGGGGGGTTGTTTTTTTACAGGTAAAAAGAGCTGATTACTTTGGGGCAATGCCCTGCAAAAGGCCCTTTTAAGAGCTATTGGTAGTTTAGGCTAGGTTTTTTTTTTATTTTGGGGGGGCTTTTTTATTTTGATAGGGCTATTAGATTAGGTGTAATTAGTTTAAATTTCTGTAATTTGTTTATTGTTTTCTGTAATTTAGTGGGGGGGGTTTGTACTTTAGATAATTTAATTTATTTAATTGTTGTTAATTTAGTTAATTTATTTAATTATAGTGTAGTTATTAAATAGTTAATAACTATTTAATAACTATTCTACCTAGTTAAAATAAATACAAACTTGCCTGTAAAATAAAAATAAACCCTAAGTTAGCTACATTTTAACTATTAGTTATATTGTAGCTAGCTTAGGGTTTATTTTGTAGGTAAGTATTTAGTTTAAATTAGGAATAATGTAGTTAATGATAGTAATATTTATTTATATTTATTTAAATTAGATTTAAGTTAGGGGGTGTTAGGGTTAGACTTGGGTTTAGGGGTTAATAAATTTAATATAGTGGTGGCGACGTTGGGGATGGCAGATTAGGGGTTAATAACATAATGTAGGTGGCGGCGGTGTAGGGGGCATCAGAATAGAGGTTAATAAGTATAATGTAGGTGGCGGCGGTGTAGGGGGGCAGATTAGGGGTTAAAGGGACAGTCTACACCAAAAATTTTCTTATTTAAAAAGATAGATAATCCCTTTATTACCCATTCCCCGTTTTTGCATAACAAACACAGTTATATTAATATACTTTTTACCTCTGTGATTGCCTTGTATCTAAGCCTTTGCAGACAGCCTCCTTATCTAAGTGCCTTTGACAGACATGCAGTGTAGTCAATCAGTGAAGACTCCTAAATAACTTCACGGGAGTGAGCACAATGTTATCTATATGACACATGTGAACTAGCACAGTCTAACTGTGAAAAACTTTCAAAATGCTCTGAGCTAGGAGGCGGTTTTCAACTGTATAGAAATCAGTTTGAGCCTAGCTAGGTTTATCTTTTCAAAAATACCACCAAGGGAACAAAGAAAATTTGATGATAAAAGTAAATAGGGAAGTTGTTTAAAATTGCATACCCTGTCTGAATCATGAACGTTTAGTTTTGACTTTACTGTCCCTTTAATAACATAATGTAGGTTGCGGCGGTGTAGGGGGCAGATTAGGGGTTAATAACATAATGTAGGTGGCGGCAGTGTAGGGGGCAGCAGATTAGGGGTTAATAAGTATAATGTAGGTGGCAGTGGGCTCCAGGAGCGGCGGTTTAGGGGTTAATAACTTTAGTTGCGGCAGGGTCCGGGAGTAGCGGTATAGGGGTAAAACAGTTTAGTATAGTGTGGGTGTTTAGTGACAGTATACCAGTAAAGCTGGGAAAAAGCCGAAGAGCAGCAAGATCGATGACTGTTAGTTAACAACAGTCCGCTGCTCATCGCCCCATACTTGGTGCACGGCTTTTTGACAGCTTTGGTAACTTTCAAGAACGTATTCAGGTCCGCGGCAGCGATGTTAGGCGATCTTAGGCCAGCGTATTGGTGCCGTCGAATGCAAGTAAGTTGACGGCTTGATAAGTAGATGCCTACACATCTTATGTGGCTAATATAATCGATTTGTGTAATGCACAAATCTGCACTTACCCACGTTCTTAATATTAAAACAACAAATTATGGGGTCATATGACCCATTAGTATCCAATAACAGGGGAGGTGTGTTTGACACTATTCCCTGTGTATACATGCCCGTGCTCCGCTCTCTGTTCACTGGAGCCTGCAGACGTAGTGACACATACGTCACATGCCATATGATCATCACATGACCGGAATTTTCTCCAATAGTAGAAGGGGGCAAGCATTCACATTCATGCTATAAACATACCTCACAGTGTTTGAGGTTACTTCATGAGGCAAAATTAAAGCTCTATACTCCAAGAGGTGGATGGCATATTTGAATATCCTGGGAGGAAACTACTGTATGTGAATCATTTTGTTACTACATACTCCAAAAGGTGGATGAAATCATTAAGGCATCCCTCGCTACACCAGACCTACCTGTACAAGTACCTGAGTACCCCTTTCAGTGCGGCAACTTACCTCATTAGATTGAGGTAAATGCTGGTAAGGGGATTCACACTACAAGAGAATATTAAAGTGGACTTTCACCATTTTGCATTGCTTTACACTTAATTACTTATTAGACTTTATAATTACATTTATCACTGATTTTCTAATCTTATCTATTTAGCTACCATTTTATGTTTTAGATGAGGAACTTTTAAGCGCTGTTACCCCCTTGTACACATTTTTAACTCTTACATTTGTTGGGGAGTAGCACTACCCTCTAATGTATGTCTTTTAACGGCTGCTTAAGATTCTCCTCCCTCTGATCAGCGCAGCCTTAAAGGGACACTGAACCCAACATTTTTCTTTTGTGATTCAGATAGAGCATGCACTTTTAAACAACTTTCTAATTTACTACTATTATCAATTTTTCTTCGTTCTCTTGCTATCTTTATATGAAAAAGAAGGCATATAAGCTTTTTTTCTTGGTTCAGTCCTCTGGACAGCAGTTTTTGATTGGTGGATGAATTTATTCACCAATCCGCAAGGACAACCTAGGTTGTTCACCAAAAATGGGCCAGCATCTAAACTTACATTCTTGCATTTCAAATAAAGATACCAAGAGAATAAAGAACATTTGATAATAGGAGTAAATTAGAAAGTTGCTTAAAATGTCATGCTCTATCTGAATCACAAAAAAAATTGGGTTCAGTGTCCCTTTAAGTGCTGCTTCAGATCAGTTTTCTGGAGAGAGAGAAAGAGAGAGAGAGAAAGAGAGAGAGAAAGAAAGAGAGAAAGAGAGAGAGAAAGAGAGAGAGAGAGAAAGAGAGAGAGAAAGAGAGAGAGAAAGAGAGAGAGAAAGAGAGAGAAAGAGAGAGAGAGAGACATCTCTATGTAAAAAAAAGATATTTTACCTCAAAATTTCCTCTGCTCAACAGAGTTAGTGTTCTGTAAAAAGTTATCTTTCAGTTGCTGCCCAGCTGCAGGTTTAAAAGAAAAAAAAAGGAAGAAATGAACAGCAGCCAATCAGCATCAGCAGTGCTGAGATCATGAACTGTTTTACTGTGATCTTATGAGATTTCATAGTAAACTTCCTTAAACTGAATAGGGAAATAACATGAGTGTGCATGAGGCATGCCCCCTTGCAAGTCCCAGGACAGGCATGCTGATTGGCTGCTTAAAGTCCTTTATAATGGAGTGTGAATGCTTAGGACATTTTCTTCTATGTATATTAAATGACTTTAAGGTCTTTTTATATTAATACAATTTTTGCTGACACCTCCCTGATCAACCAGCTTTAATTGTCCTTTTCCTAAAACATGAGAAAACAGCGATAATGTATATTATTTATATGAATAAAATATAGTGAAGCTAAACATGGTGACAAATTATAAATGTAATAGTTAAAAGAATACTAAACCCTATTTTTTTTTTTCATGATTCAGATAGAGCATGCAATTTTAAGCAACTTTCTAATTTACTCCTATTATCAATTTTTCTTCGTTCTCTTTGTATCTTTATTTTAAAAGCAGGAATGAAAACTTTGGAGCTGACAATTGTAGGTTCAGCACCTGGGTAGCGCTTTCTGATTGGTCGCTAAATGTAGCAACCAATCAGCAAGTGCGAACCAGGATTCTGAACCAAAAATGAGGCGGCTCCTAAGCTTTCATTCCTGTTCTGCAGTGTTCTGAACTTCCATTTCTAACAGCAACTGAAAAGCACACAATTTCAGAATGGAGTTACAGGAAAAGGGGACAAAATAAATAATGAAAGTATGTAGCAGGTTTTTTATATATATAAGATTTATCATTTCATTTTACTATCTCAAAGTGTTTAATGTCCCTTTACAGTCTCTTTACAGTGGGTGTGAATACTTAGGTAAAATATCTTCCTTTTTAACATAGAGCTGATCATGTAATATTTTCTAGTCACCTTTTTTAGATATGCTGCATCAGTTTCATGTGCTTCAACATTTGAGTATCATGTCCCTTTAACTGAAAACATCTCCTGAAGAATACATTGCATATCATGATTGTGCAGAAAGAATTTCCAGCCCTATGGCTGGAGCTACAAATTAGGAAGGTTGTTTTCCATGTAATAGACAGCTCCCATGTCACATTATGTAGTGAGAGTCTATGGGGCCCATTTATCAAGCACTGAATGGAGCTTGAAGGGCCGTGTTTCTGGCGAGTCTTCAGACTCGCCAGAAACAGCAGTTATGAAGCAGCTTTCTAAAGACCAATCTATAAGAACAGGAAAAGTGGACCGAGCGCTACACCCAGGGCCTTAAGCTTACTAACTATTTAGCCTCCTAGTAGGCTAACAATATAAAAGTTAAAATGGGGAGAGAGTAAGCGCTAAAAAGCTTAAAAGGTTAGTAAAAAGTACATTTTAATATATATAAAAATTTACAAATGGCAATCAGACGCATGGATCCATGTCTGACTTAACAAAAAAAATATATAATAAACAAATCTAAAAGTATCTAAAAATATCCAATGGAGTAAAGCATGTGATGCTGACTTAGTGAGCCAGTGATGAGGAGTTAGAAGGACATGTACATTCAATAATATAAACAACCTAAGTGAGTGATTGAGTGCACACAATAGCTGTCAACAAAGAAAAATAGCATTCACAAAAAATAGTGTTCACAAAAATTGGCGTACATAAAAAATGTTCAAATGTTCAACCGGTTATGTGTAAGTGAATCCAGTAGTGTTTCCTCCCAAGTGACGTGTAGAAATATAACGTGAAGTCAATAATAGTAGAATGTAAACGTTGAGTGGGTCAAATTATTGTGGTTCAGCTTCTAAATTAAAAAATTGTAAATCCGTGAGGTGTATAAAAATTAAAAATAAAAATAACTTGTGAAAAAATCCACGTGGAAAACTTGAATTCAAATGATGAACAAAGGTCAAAAATCAAAAGACAAAAATAAAAAGACAAAAATAGAAAATCAGTGATAATATTAAAAAGCACTAAAGATCTAGTGAAAACAAATCCTTAATTCAGAGGTTAAAAATCCTTGGTAAGATCCGTAACAAACAAATACATCGATAAAATACCTAAAAGGGAACAAAAGAGAAACAAATAGTGCAACACTGTTTATGATATATAATATAGGTAATTAAAACCAAGCTCACCAGTATGCCAACGCGTTTCGGCCTAGACTAGGCCTTTCTCAAGACTATACTGTATCAGAAAATCTGGGAGCTTTAAGTAGGGTCAGTGTTGAAATGATTGGTGCTGTTTTGGTGCCATTTTTAGAGGCACCTCCCTTTCCTGTTTCACCCATTGCATCTCTGGGATATTTCCTATGTTATGTTTCCTGTTTCACCCATTGCATCTCTGGGATATTTCCTATGTTATGTTTATGTTTTCCCATCTTAAAGGTCAATTGGTTCCTATTATTGCCACAAATTCTAGTATAAATCTAGATTTTCCTATTTATTTGTTTTTTATTTTCATTATTAGGTAATAGTAGCGTTTTGTCAATTTTGTTATTATTATATTCTGTGTTAACTCCGTTAGTTTTCTGGGCGGGTTTCCCCTTTCTTTGGGCTAAAATTGCTTATTTATTTACATGGACTGGTTCTCATTTATGAATTGCCCCTGTTGATGTCAAAAACTTAATTTCCAATGCGATCTTATTTTGAAAATTGCTATGACCGGAAGTGGCCTGGTTTCGCGGCATCAACTTCCGTTTTAGCTTTTGGGAGACATAGTTTATTCGATTCACCGGTCTCTATCATGTGATCGGAAGTTCTTTGGTCCACCAGTCTGCATCATATGACTGGAACGTGCACCATCATATTCCCCATTGACTTATGGGATATGTAGTTCCCTCACTTATTAGGACTACAGATCTTTCTCAGATGTTCAGTATTACCCAATCTTACTATGGCTCATTGTCTCTATGTGTCTATAACATATAATGTCAGAGTCAATGTGCCAATATGTAATAGAATCCGTTACTGGGAATAGTCAATTCTTTGAATAATGTATGTAATTTCTTACGATGCTGATCTGTCACTGCTTATAGTAAAACTGCTTCTAATAAAACTCGCTATGTTAATTCTAAGCACATTCATGGATCCTAACAAAACTCACTTTCTTAATTCTAGACACATACTTGGATCCTAATATTGAATAGCTTTACAATTTACTTTTATTTGTTCATACTTTCGTAATGGATAGCCGTTTCACTACTTCCTTCTAGTTCTTTTGAAAATAAAGCCTATGGGTATTCTCAAGGAGCCATTGAGTCATATATGACCTTGATAAAGTATTGACCTGCAATGTTTATCTAACTTAACATTGTGAGACGTTTATTGCATCCTAATGCTGTATCTCACCGCCGATGGTGGGATGACAAACTGTAATGTCTCAAGAGGGATCAAGGATCTTCCTATTTGTTCACAGTGAAGGTGTAAGCTCAGATCTAATTGGGAGGGTTTCATTACATTTGTATGTGTATATAAAGGACTTTAGGTGACCATTAACCAGAAAACAGCTGGTGTAAGATCAGGCGTAAATACACTCAAAGTGATGGCTTCTGTTTGACTTTGGGGCAGACGTGGGGTAGAGGATACAAGATACAAAATCTTCAAATTATGATATTTCATTTCACACAGTAAGTAGTCCTACATTGGATTGTTATGTATAGACCAGTGTATGAATACAGGGTTTTTTCTTTTCTATGATACTTTTTTAGTTCAATATGACAATTTTAAAGTTGTCATACTGAATGTGTTCAGTTTGACAAAGCTGGGTGTATTCAATACGACATTGTCGCAATTCTTTAGGTCTATTATTCCCGTGTATGGATCTGTTGCCAGGTGTTAATTACTTGACAAATGTACTTATGCTTGTATATTTACTCATTGGTGCTGATGTATCTTTGTGACCAAATTGTCCTATGCCTGATGTTATGTTTCTCTCTCTGATATGATTTTGTTCTTAATGAGCGACTAACATTTTGTAATACAGAACAAGTATTATGCCCACTCTAAATTTTTACATTTCCCTTGGTTTTTATAGGAAACGGAAAGGGTTAGTATTTTTGATTTTCACTTCCACTCTAGTTTATAGCTTTCATGTATTCGATCTCCCTTTATAAGTACATAGAAAATAGTGATGAAAGCGGAGGTAAATATTTAGTTGGGATACTGTGTGGGGTAACCAACTTAGCGGTCGCATGTTGGGATCCTATCTCTCTAACTTAGGTCATATCATATTTGAGCACTCGGAGATGGATGGTGGTTGTTATTTAATAGATGTCATTTAATGAAGATCAGGTGTGCAAGGTCTTCTTTCTGATTTAAACCTCTAGGGTATAGACAGTCCATCATAAATATCCATCTTGACTCATTGAATAGTAGTTTTTGCTCATGGTTTCCTCCTCTCCAGTCTTTTTTGACCTTCTGTATCCCAAAATAACTAAAATCTTTCAGATTCCCCTTGTGGGTAGTTGCAAAATGCTTGTAGAGTGGGGTATCTATTCTGCCTTTCTCTATGCATAGGATGTGTTCCCTGATCCTATCTTTGAGGGCCCTTGATGTCTGCCCTATATATTGTAATCCGCAGGAGCAGGAAACTAGATAGATCACATTTTTGTCGCTACATCTGATCAACTCTTTGATCCTATGTTTCTCGTTTCTCTGATGTGATGAGAAAGTATCCGTTTTTTGTCCGTTCTTACAAGCTTTACAGCTTGGACATGGGTAGAAGCCTTTAATGATTTTTCCTTGGTGATTGGTTGTGTCGTTAGTATTTCCTTTCCTAGGTATACTAGGAGCTATCATCGTTTTCAGGTTCATAGTTCTCCTATAAATGAATCTCGGATGTGGATTCAGCCTTTCCCCAATCACATCATCATCTTTGAGTATCACCCAATGTTTCTTAATAATCTTTTCCAGGATGGATCTGTTCTCACAGTACTCGGATATCATAGGTACGTTGATTGTTTCATCATCCCAGGTTTTTCTTGGTTTGTTTTTATAACTCAGGAGGTTCTCTCTCTTGATCTTACTGACTTCTTCAATTTTATCATCCAACGACTTATTGTCATACCCTCTTTCCAAGAAACGTTGTTTCAGTATGTCAGCCTGTGCAGTCCATTGTTCTATAGTAGAACAATTTTTCTTGACCCTCAAGAATTGGCCCTTGTGTATATTTGACTTCCAGGTGGGATGATGGCAGCTTGTTTTATGGATATAGTTGTTACAGTCAACCTCCTTGAAGAAGGTTGACGTCTCGAGCTTCCCATCTTTCACTTCAATTCTCAGATCCAGAAAGTCCAGTTTCTCTTGGCTGTATTGGTATGTAAACTTAAGATTCTTTTTGTTGTGGTTCATTACATTGATAGTATGTAGCAGATCTTCCAATGTCCCACTCCAAATCAAAAAGATGTCATCTATATATCTTGAATATAGGACCAGGTCCGCGCCAGCTGGACATGAGTCCCAGAAGATGTTTTCCCATAGGCTCATGTAGAGATTGGCGTAGCTTGGCGCGAACCTGGTCCCCATTGCTGTGCCACACAATTGCCTGTAAAACTGATTATTGTTACAGAAATAGTTGTGATTCAAGATATATTTAATACAGTCCAAAATGAATATCCTCTGTTCTTCTGGTATTTCCTCATCCTTTACTAGGAATGAGTTTACTGCTTCAATCCCTAGGTTATGTGGGATACTTGTATAAAGTGACGTAACGTCACATGTGGCCATTATATAGTTGTTCTTCCAGGTCATTGAATTAATCAGTGACAGAATTTTTGTGGAGTCTCTGAGATGTGATGGTAATGATATTACATATTTCTGTAACATCTTATCCACGTATTCAGATAAGTTGCTTGTCAAAGATCCTATCCCAGATATAATGGGCCTTCCTGGTGGATCGTTTAAGGATTTATGGACTTTCGGTAGTTGATAAAATACGGGTGTTTTTGGGTATGGTATTCTTATGTAATTATATTCCCTTTCACTGAGTATCCCTTCAGTTTTAGCTGTTCCGAGGAGGGCATCTAGCTCTTTCTTGAACCTAACTACTGGGTTGCTGCAGAGCTTTTGGTAGGTATTGGTGTCATTTAGAATCCTCAGACATTCGTCCTCATACTTCACCTTGTCCATAATAACAATTCCACCTCCTTTGTCGGCTGGTTTTATAGTCAGTTTATGATTCTTTTCTAGGCTTTTAATTGTCTCCAATTGTGATCTTGTCAGATTATGCCTGATTTTATTACATTTGGATAAATTCAGGTTCCTGATGTCTTGACAGATATTCATTTTGAATGTCTCAATGTGACTCCCTTTGCTGGTTATAGGGTAGAAGGAAGACTTTGCCTTCAGATCAGTATGCGTAAACCTGTTATCTATATTGCTACTAAGAGGTGTTTGATAAGTATCAATGGGAGATTTTAGGAAATGCCATTTTAGGGTTAATTTCCTTACCAGCTCCTTTGCGCTTATGAAAGTTTTAAACTTGTCCATTTTCTCAAGCTCAGTCCATATGAGAGTACCTCTTTCTCTTTTTCTGTCAGAACTGTGGAGCTTAAGTTAAACAGTCCTTTCGTCATTTTGACAGTATCAACACTTCTGGGGTCGCTACTCTTTGGGCTTCGTGTTATGATCTGTTCAGGCTTCTGTTTCCTTGACCTGCTGCCCCCTCTGGACCCTCTAGAGGTCTTTTTTTGTTTACGGAACAGGATTGTTCTTCCATGTCCAGGTTTTTTCTCTTTAATGTTGATTTGTTTTTCTCTTTTTCCCTTGGTGGAAGGGGGCTTTCCCCTAAAAAAACCTCGCCTGTTTCTTGGCCTTTTTCTTGTATTGTAACACTCCTATGTTGTTGTGCGGTGTGTTTTTGTTGGCCCACCTTCACATTGGGGTATTGCTGGTTGTTCCTCCATTGTGATTCTTTGGATATATTTTGGTTGTAGGGAGGGTCGTCTTTCCAACTTTGTTTTCTGTGTCCGTTATACATGTTCTCTATGCCCTGTATGGGCATAAGGTCTTTCATCAAACCTCGAATGATTTTTCCTTTGGTCCATGAAGAATGGACTCTTTCCATAGTTGTCCCCTAGTGGAAACGGTGATCTTCTATCATCACGATTATGGTGCTGCCATCTGTGATAATGAGTTTGTGGACGGAAGTGGCCATAGTATGGCCTGGTATTTCCAAACCTGGTTTCATGTTCCCAATTTGTCTTTCTAAAGACCGCTGCTCCATAACCCTGTCCGCCTGCTCTGAGCAGACGGACAGGAGTCGCCGGAATTCAACCCGATCGAGTACGATCGGGTTGATTGACACCCCCCTGCTGGCGGCCGATTGGCAGCAAGTCTGCAGGGGGCGGCGTTGCACCAGTAACTCTTGTGAGCTGCTGGTGCAATGCTGAATACGGAGAGTGTATTGCTCTCTGCATTCAGCGATGTCTGTCGGACCTGATCCACACTGTGCCTGTGCTGCAGACAACCTGGTGACCAGGAAAAGATATAAATAAAATGTGTAGAAAACTTCTACAGGCAACATCAGTGGAAAGTTGCAGTGTATCAAACAATATCTAGCAAGTGACTTGTTATGTAAATCAACCTCCTGGATACCTATTTTTCTAAAATCATTCTGTGTATGTTTATTCTCCTTCCCCAAGTCTTTAACCTCTGCCTTCCGGTGTATATCAGACTTCTATTGTTTTGGATCGGATTAGTGCTTATGAGAAGCATCAAAGACATCAAACAAACCTCAATAAATACCCGTAATGAATTAATTTTCTTACATTTTAATACATTTAGAGACAAGAAAACCAGGTGAAACAATATCTTCTTACTTAGTTATAAAATATGTGACGTTCATTCATAGGGGGCAGGTGAGGCAGCGCTTCCCCTGGCCAATGTGTGTAATACACTCATTATTAATATTTAAAATAAAAAAAAATTGTTCCATTTTTTTTCTTATTTTTTTTTGTTCCTCAAACTGACCCCTCCTACCCCGCCACCAAATTCAATATTTTATATCTGTGTTGTGTTTACTACTTAATATATACTAAAAAAAATAGATCACTGTACATGTCAC
Organism: Bombina bombina; assembly: GCF_027579735.1. NCBI lineage: Eukaryota > Metazoa > Chordata > Amphibia > Anura > Bombinatoridae > Bombina > Bombina bombina. The sequence continues at coordinate 723,824,925 of NC_069502.1, read as the reverse complement.
ATTCATATGAGGCCAGCTACCCTTCCACTGCCACCCAGTGGCGAATAAGCTCAGCTAATACTGATCTCTTTGCGGCCCATACCGCTCCCACCGGAGGCTTCTCTCTTGAAGTCTCGGGAGCACTGCCCGCCCCTCAGCCAATCAGACGCAGGAGCATGTCTTCTCTGGACTGGGGCAGGCTGACTTGCCAGGCGGGAAATATGCAAGGGAGGCGCAGCAGAGGCACAGAGCATCACATGCGACAGACTGCTGTACTGTCTGCTCTCTGGTCTCTGCTGTCCTGTGAGTGTGATCATTGGGAGCTGGAAGGCGTCGGGCGAGCTAGCTAAGCTAGCTTAGTGACTGGTGATGAGTCTTCAGTCTTGAAGTTGTCCGTGGCTGGCTGGGACCCACATCGACAGTGACACAGTTAGTGTGCTACTTTATATCAGGTAGTGGAGTGCGTGTGAACTACTGGTGGTCAGAGACTGTGTGTTGTAATGTATAGGTGCCGGTGGCGAGTCACAGTGAAAACCAGTTTCCAAAAATGAAGACTAGTGACACAAAATGATGAGAAATGGATCACAAGAGCAATACAATTATCTTAATAACCTTTTAAGCGCCATATCTCCTATGAGCTGTAGCAAAGATTTAACCTCATACTATTTGACAAAAGTTTGGTTTTTAGTATTTTAAGATTGTATTCGAACATTTTTCAATTATTTTTTTCCTGTGAATTACCATTGGTGACACTATGGTTTGGGTAATTCACAGAAAAAAATTAATTGAAAAATGTTCGAATACAATCTTAAAATACTAAAAACCAAACTTGCGTCAAATATTATGAGGTTAAATCTTTGCTACAGCTCATAGGAGATATGGCGCATAAAAGGTCATTAAGTTAATTGTATTGTTCTTGTGATCCATTTCTCATAATTTTGTGTCACTAGTCTTCATTTTTGGAAACTGGCTTTCAATGTTTTTTCAATCCTACAACGACTGGATCAGAAGTGAATAAAATTGGAAAATATGTAGTTTATCCACCAGCAAAAGCTGTGCACGTGTAACTGACTCTGGACACATGCATAATGCATCTTAATAATTTTCAACAGAAGGCATTACAAGGTTATAGATCATCATATCTATTGCTTTGTTCCACTGCCAGGATAGTTTCAATAAAGTTTCACTCTAATTTTAGAGAAAGTCCTTTAAGGCTCTGAGCTGCAAAGAGGAATTTTGTTATTTATCAGCATCAAGATATGTTTTTTTTTAATATATTTTAATCTCTGTAAACATTACAAGGCAATTAAATAGGGTTTCAGCTCTCTATTTATGGTGTGTGCAGGTGCCGGTGTGGTGCACGCTTAAGTTCATAGTTAGGCTTTATCTGTCTGCGTTTAAGTCTGTAAGGAGTTGCTTGTCTTACAGGAGAGATTTTTCAGCTATTCCTGATTATAGTATTTATTTTTAAACTGCATGGTTGATGATTGTTACGCAGCATCCAATGCTATGATGGAATCTCACATTTATTTTTCTGACATTCTATAGTTCTCAATCGATTGGGAGTATCAGATATTATCAGGCCAGAAAACTGGGGCATAGAGAACTAAAATTATCTGAGATTAAAAATAAAAGAGCCACTATTGCTAGAATTGAACTAACATAGTAATTAATGAATAAATGAACTAATGGAAGAATTACATATATTACATCACTAATTTATAAGTGATTTATTTAGGTTTGTATTTTGAGTACACAAGGAATTTGCAGAAAATATTCATTTGTATAAAGATGTTTTTTTATCTATGGTTGAAGAAAAGGGGGAAGTACAGTATTTTTAAAAGCAACTTTGTATGGCTATAAGAAAAAAATCTGTTTATTTGTAGGGATGGGCGAATGTTTCCCAACATTCGAAAAACGGCACGAATTTTAACACATTCGTTCGTTTGAATCGAATTTTGAATGTTTACATAACATTCTAACATTCGATTTTCGAATATTCGTTTTAGAAAAATTCGAATTTAGATTGTAATAGTATTTCTAATGCTTTTTCTTTAAATGTAATATTCGAATTATGCAATATTCGAATTCGAAAAATTTGAATTTAGATTGTAATAGTATTTCTAATGCTTTTTCTTTAAATGTAATATTCGAATTATGCAATACGTGTATTCGAATTCGAAAAATTTGAATTTAGATTGTAATAGTATTTCTAATGCTTTTTCTTTAAATGTAATATTCGAATTATGCAATATTTGAATTCGAAAAATTCGAATTTATATTCAAAAAATTCGAATTTATATGTTTCTAATAGTATTTCTGATGCTTTCTTTAAATGTAATATTCAAATTATGCAATATTCTATATGGAAACATTCAAAATGATATATTTGTATCTATTATGTATCAATTTACTAGATTCCCGCCCTACCACATGAACTATTGAACTTCTGAATAGTATTTGTTAAATAGAATGTTAAATTCGAAATTTCGAATGTGGACATTCAATATAATTATAAACATTCGAATTTGAAAGTGACGTTCGAAAACTGTAAATAACATTCGATTTTCGAATTTTTAAGAATATTCGTTCTTATCGACATTCAGATTTAGAATTCGAATTTCGGTAATAACATTCGTTCTACATTCGAAATTCGAAAATGTACACATTCGCCCATCCCTATTTATTTGGCAGGAAAACATCTACAATGGAAAAACAAATTTATAAAATATATAAGCATAATTTGCCTTACTGGAATGTGTTTGAAGTCATATTACTTTCCACCATCAAATGGAAAAAAAAAAACACCTGTCATAGTATCTAAACAGCTGGGCAATATGGATATGAGCAGCAGCCAAATTTCACAAGGCCTTCAAGCTGAAAACATCCTTAGTTTCATCCTTAGCAAATGCTGAAATCCTGTGCCTTTAAATGGATATAAAAACATCCACCAAGGCACAGAAGTCTTCAACCTATTAGCTGCAACTCCAGCAATTCTGTTTTGATAGCTAATATTAGGCGCTCATAGGGAACATAATTTATTGCTCCTAATTCATACCACAGATGACTGGCATTCCAACATTCAGCATCAAGGAAGCCTCAACTATGGCTTGTGTTTATCGCTGACAATGTGGCCCTTTGCTGGGCTTGCTATTCTAACACAAATGTTTTAGAATTCTAGAAGTTGCAACCAGAAATAATGTTTACTTTTTCTTTGATGGCTATCGCTATTTTGTATGTTCTAGTTGTTGATTGCATAGAGTTCAAAAAGATTCTGTACTCAAAAATGTCATCATCCATGCGAAAGAGAAACTTTTTTTGGCTGAAAAGTAAAATCTGTTTATATTTATACAAATATACCATTATCAGATTTACATTTCCTGCTAATGTTTATAGGTCTGGTCATAACCTCTCCTCATAGCTTATATCAATGACGTTGCCAAGGGGAGCCGGGGATACTATATTTGTCCCCCAGTATAATGGCTGCACCCCATGTGTGCCACTAATGGTTGTAATCCCTGGCTTCCTTCCACTACAACGCCCAGGCCTGCCCCCAGCTCCTCTTGTATCACATCAAGCCCAGTCCATTACACACCCTGCCCCTGCCTATGGCAATCACGGTCCAGGCCTCCCAGTGCAGCCCCAGAAATCACCCGTGGGTCTCCTGGAAGTATCCCTAGATATCATTTCTGGAGATGCTACTGGCTGATATACATTTTCTTCAATAAAGTTTGCCCTTTACAGATAATCAATGTTCTCTGATCAAACCCTAATTGTAATAACCTCACAGTTAAAGGGACTTTAAATTAGTGTATGTGTGTTTAAGTGTATGTGTGTATCTGTGTGGGTGAGTGTGTGTGTATATGTGTGCGTGTCTATGTGTGTCTGTAATATTATGTATGTATATGTGTGTGTATGAGTGTGTGTGTATGTGTGTTTATATGTGTTTTTGACTCTGTGTGTATAAATGTGTGTGTGCATGTAAATATCTCTGTGTGTTTATTAATATGTATGTGTGGATGTGTGTGTGGGTCTGTGTGTATCTATGTGCATGTGTGTGTGTGTATGTGTAACTTTGTTTGTGCATCATGTGAATGTCTCTATGTGTGACCGTGACCGGTGACGAGTCTTGAAGTTGTCGGTGGCTGACTGGCGTGGGGACCCGCATCAGTGACACAGTGTGCTTAGCTTCAATATCAGGTAGGTAACGGTTAGTGGCGTATGGACTGGTCAGATCAGAAAAGTAGTACCTTACCCAAAAATCTTTGAATCCCTTAGTCCTTAGGTTAACCTTTAGATAAAGTACTACTACTATTCGGATCTGATATCTCAGTGTGCTATGTGGATTAATTTGGAATCCCTTAATCCTTAGGTTAAGCGTTAGTGAGTGATGTGTATGATGTAAGGTACTCTACTAATATTAATATAAGTAACAAAGAAAAGCTATACTAACTACACTACTCTTATTCTACTAGTATTATTGTAATACTGAACCTGAATCTGAAGTGAGTGAAATGATTATGTCATTCATCATTAACCTTACCAATACCAACCTACCTTACCTTACTGTTACACAAAATTAAGAAAAAAAAAATGCATTAACTCTTGGTTTGCTTTATTTATTATTTTCCACTACCAAGCTCTCCCTTTCCCTTACTTTAGTTTAAAGTTTATTTAGAGAGGGGCCAAAATGTAGTAGGGCAAGGCACTGGCATTGCAGGGCAGGGCAGGCCAGGCCAGGGGCTCTAAGTGTTTAGTGTTTCATGGCAGCAGTGACTGCGGCAGTTATGTTTGAATGTTGAAACAAATAAAATAATTGAGCATGATCAATGAACCAATATTAATCCACTAATAAGTTAACCAAGAACAGGCATGCCATGGTATATGATCTGCTAATGTCACCCATAATTATAATATGAGTGACAATTAGCAGTAGACATGTGCATGGCGAAAAAATTCGGTTCGGTTCGGATCGATTATGATTTTTTCGAATTTCGGTTTGGAGCGTTTCGAATTCGGAAAAATTTTAATCAATTCGGTTCGGATTTGTTTCGAATTCATTTGGATTCGAATACATTTGGTTCGGATTTGTTTCAGATTCATTCGGATTCGAATAAATTCGGCTGGATTCGGTTCGATTCGGTTCGATTCGGTTCAGAAATTGTTAGGTGGGATTAGACTAGTATTATGAACTGTACATTAGGTGTAACCCATAGCAGAGTGATATAACCTAATATACTGTACAATACTAGTGTACTCCATGGCCATCCGAATCTACGAATTTTCCAAATTTTCCGAATTTCCGAATCGAACCGAACCGAATCGCACATGTCTAATTAGCAGATCATAGTCATACCCAGCCATGACTCACCGTTCATGGTTAACTTATAAGTGGATTAATTTTATTTCCTTTATCAATTATTATTTTTTTCTGGCATTAATAGAATTACAATATGGTTAATGGTTTTCACTTTTCAAAATCAGGCATATGGAAAAAATTACACAATTTGTGTGTGCTAAGGAGCACGGCACGCTCATATTCGTTATATAAGCAAGTTATTTTGTATATTAACATAAAAGGATTATTGTATTTCAAAGGGACATTAAACACAACATTTTTCTTTCATGAACCAGAATTTCAGATAGAGAATATGATTTTATACAGCTTTCCATTTGACTTTTATTATTTAATTTGCTTCTTTCTTCAGATATCCTTTGTTGAAGAAATATCAATGCAAACAAAAATGAGCCAATCACAGTCACATGAGGCATTTAAATATGCTTTTAAACAAAGGATATAAAGAGAATTAAGCAAATTATATAACACAAATTATTCAGCAAAATTTGGTTCAGCTATAATTAAAACCTGCCCTTTTGGGAGTACTTGCGGCCCGCAGTGTATGTGTTTCTCCGGCGTATCATATCTAGTGCTTCACCTGCCTCTGAACTCACCTCACGTCACGTCACTGCTGTGGTCACTACTGTGTTACTAGTTTGCTGTGATTTTAAGATTAATGGATTCTCTGAAACACCATATTGAATGTCCTGTTTCATGCATGAAAGGATTCAAATAGTTTTATTGTCTTTTGCCAGTGCAGTTCAGTGCAATCACTAATCTCTGAGAAATTCACTATGGCCTAGATTACGGGGTAGATTTATCAAATGTCAGGCGGACATGATCCGCTGTAGAGGATCATGTCCGCAAGACATTGCAACATGCATACAGCATACACTGTCAACATTTAACATTGCACAAGCATTTCTAGTGAAATGCTTGTGCAATTCCGCCCCCCTGCACATTTGCGGCCAATCGGCCACTAGCAGGGGGTGTTATTAATCCCGATCGTATCTGATTGGGATGATTGCAGTCCACCACCTCAGAGGTGGCAAAAGAGTTAAGGAGCCGTGGTCTTATGAACGCTGCTTCTTAACTTATGTTTCTGGTGAGCCAGAAGGCTCGCACGGAAACAGCAGCATACGCTGCTTCCAGGGCCAGACTGGGAATAAAAAGCAGCCCTGGAAAAATGTAAAGGCCAGCCCTATTTTCCGTTGAGTAGGTAGAATACACATGTCCCATTTTTTTCAAAGGGGATTATAATACACATGTCCCATTTTTTTCAAAGGGGATTATATTTTATATTAGAATTATATTTTATTAGTTTGTATTTAAAAAAGTGCCAGATTGTGGTTATATAGAAACCCTACAACCCAATTGGATCCATTAATCACCCCTTTAAATTGTAGCTTTTCAGCCCCAGCTGCTGCAGCCCACCGGGAAATCTCCTGATATCCTGGTAGGCCAATCCGGCCCTGGCTGCTTCATAAATCTACCCCTACAAGTGGAGTGTAAAAATGGTAGCACTATTGTGTGCTAACATTGCTCCAAGTTTTACTTCTATATTTCAAGTTGAAAATAACATGTTAGCTCTTGAGTGAAAACTAAATTCCTCCCTTAGTAGACTTCTTTGGGGAGCGCTACAAAACTCAGATCTGGCTTCTGCTCAAGCACTAAGACAAAGTAAATGTGCTCTAATGGAAAATACATAGTCTAGCTCTTCACATACAATAAAATTATATTTATATATTTATATATCTATCAATTTATCTATCTATCTAGATACAGTAACATCTATCTATCTATCTATCTATCTATCAGGGGCATATTTTGGCCTAGGCAAACAAGGCACTTGCCTAGGGCAGCAGATTTGAGGGGGGAAGCACTTTTTGAGCCACATTCGTACAATCATAATGCTTTGCACACTCAAACTACACACACACTCACAATCTACACAAACATTTACTTTGGAAATGCCATGAAAAAAAAAGTCACATTATACCCTCACCAAAAATACTATGGCAAAAAAGGCTTTAAACCAGGGAGGGCGCAGCAGAGTTTTGAGTGCCTAGGGCAGCACAAAACCTAAATACGTCACTGCTATCTATCTATCTATCTATCTATCTATCTATCTATCTATGTATCTATCTATCTATCCAGTGACGTGTGGTGAGATCAGAGACTATGAGGCACTGGCTACGATACATCAGAGAAACATATATATGAACCTAATAAAGACTTATACTGAGCAGCAAGAACTGTAGTTGGCACTAATATTTGAGCAACTCAGAATAGCTCAGCCTCTCATATTATAAAACACACTTACTAATTTACTTTATTTACTGGGCAGCAGCAAGGACTATAGTTGGCTTTAATATAGGAACACCTGCATTTTTTCAATAAAAATGCTGCTATTTGGACATTTTAGCACTCACCCTGAGGCTGTTCTGAGCTGTGCCATAAGGGATTTTTATTATTATTATTAATAATAGTAGTAGTAATATTTTTGTGTTTTTGTTTCCTTGAACCTTCCACAGTCACTAAGTAGTCTTATAACAACCTTGCTACTTTCAACTTGCCTTGTCATTACAATGACTCTGAGTCTGTATATATTAGATTATTAAACTGTTTAATAAATTATTATATACAGACAGAGTAGACTCAGAGTGAGGGACAGTGCACAGTTATTATTGATTTGCCCCATGATGGCCTGGCTTTGTACCGTCACCGGTAGAAAATGAGAGACTAGAGAGAAGTCAATTTGTTAAGTAATAAGTTTGCTTAGTCAGCTGGCCCTTGCGCTTGAGGGACTGGGTGGAGTGTGGCCACCACTCATAGTGCGCTGGTTGAGAGACTAGAGGAGGGAGCCCAGGGCCAGTGCTAGGAATTTTGGCCACACAGGCAAGGACACATTTTGCCACGCCCACCCAATTACATACCATTTCATTGCTAGTCTTTGAAAACTGTTACAGAGATGTGTGAACAAAACCTACAGATAACTATTTTCTCTATAATTATTGAGAACATAATTCCCTATTTGGGTGTTTATGTGTGTGGGTGCATGTGTGTCTGTCTGTGTGTGAGTAGTGCATGCCTGTATGTGTGTGTCTGTGTGTATCTGCATATGTCTGTCTTTCTGTGTTTGCATGTATGTGGTCATGGGTGTGTGTGAGTGGGTACATGCGTGTGTGTGTGAGTAGTGTATGTATGTATGTATGTATGTGAGTGTATGCCTGTATGTTTGTAGTGTGTGAATGTGCATGTGTGTATTGGTGGATGTGTGTGTATTAATCAACTGATCCAGCATAGAGCTGGAGAAAAGAGTACAATATTAGCACTGATGTATCCTTATAGGAGAATGTTACATAGTGGTTCCAACTTGATAAAATAAAACTTAACTTTTATTTGGTATATATTAGAAAAGAGGAAACATGTAAAAACACAGATGCTATCTCTAAACATTGGTATATATTTTTTCTAAGAAGCAAAACAACATATTATATATCAACCTGAGTCCTGCAAATGTGCACATAGGTAGCCATCAACTCTGCTCTTTAGTTTTAACTTGCAGATGCTAAATCTCCAGACTTTATAAAAATTATTTCTAGAGGCAATCTGATAATTTTACCTTAACGATAATTACTAGATCCGCTAATGCTTCACAGCCAAAATATAAGTTGATGGCTACCTATGTGCACATTTGCAGGACTCTGGTTGATCTATAATATGTTGTTTTGACTCTAAGAAAAAATATATACCAACGTTTAGAGATAGCATCTGTGTTTTTAAATGTTTCCTCTTTTCTAATATATACCCAATAAAAGTTAAGTTTCATTTTGTTAAGTTGGAACCACTATGTATCATTATCCTATAAGGACACATGAGTGCTAATATTTTACTCTGTTCTCCAGCTCTATGCTAGATCAGTTGATGGATGTGTGTGTGAATAGTGTATGTGACTAGGCTTCTATGAAAGTAAATTGGAAAACCCATGTTGGCTATTGCTTGATCGCTAAGCCAATGGTCTACTAAGCTGAAGATCAAAATAATGGAGTTCTTCATTAACATATAAAATATGATTTTAAAACAATGCACATTTACATACCTACACCCACACCTACCTACACACACCTACCTACCCACACCCACAGACCTACCTACCCACACCCCTACCTACCCACACCCACACACCTACCTACCCACACCCACCTACCTACACCTACCTACACCCACCTACCTACCCACACCCACACACCTACCTACCCACACACCTACCTACACCTACCTACCCACACCTACCTACCCCCACACCTACCTGCACACACCTACCTGCTCACACCTACCTGCGCACACCTACATGCACACCAAAACTGCTTATGTAAAAACTTCAAAGTTTAATATGCATTATTAAAACTAGTGATGTTGCGAACTTAAAATTTTCCGTTCGCAAACGGCGAACACGAACTTCCGCAAATGTTTGCGAACGGGCGAACCGTGCGAACCGCCATTGACTTCAATAGGCAGGCGAATTTTAAAACCCACAGGGACTCTTTCTGGCCACAATAGTGATGGAAAAATTGTTTCAAGGGTACTAACACCTGGACTGTGGCATGCCGGAGGGGGATCCATGGCAAAACTCCCACGTAAAATTACATAGTTGATGCAGAGTCTGGTTTTAATCCATAAAGGGCATACATCACCTAACATTCCTAAACTGTTTGGAATAACGTGCTTTAAAACATCAGGTATGATGTTGTATCGATCAGGTAGTGTAAGGGTTATGCCCGCTTCACAGTGACAGACCAAACTCCCCGTTTAACGCACAGCAAACCGTCCATTTGCACAACCGCAAACTCCCCATTTGTACAAGGTTGGATACCAAGCTAGCCATGTCCCGTTCCTTGTCCTCACTGATGTCATTGAAGGTCTCTTCCTCCACCCAGCCACATACAACACCAAGGGTCTCCGAAAGGTGACACCAAGCCCCCTGGGACGCCTGCTGTGTTTGGTCTTCCACCTCCTCAAAGCCACCTTCCTCCTCTGACTCCTCTTCTTCAGACTCCTCTCTCTGCGTTGCCTCTCTCTGCGTTATTATAGGTGTGTTAAGTAGTACTATTCCTATCAGTTTAATCCCTGTTCCATCCCTTATCAGGGGACGTGTATATGGCATGGATTTTAGGAACCGGGAGATGGGAAAAGGTGCTTGGCTGGTCCTCCTACTTCAAATTTGGGGCACTGCGCGTGCAATCTACTGTGCAATTGTGGCCGGACTTTTAGCAGATGGACATTTGGCAGATGGACATTTGGCCGACGGACATTTGGCCGAAACACATGTGGCTGTCAGATAACAGTCCGGCCACGAGATAGATAGATTTGATAGATAGATAGATACATAGATTAGATAGATAGATCAATAGATGCAATAGATAGATTTGATAGATAGATAGATAGATTTGATAGATAAATAGATAGATTTGATAGACAGATAATTTCCCAGACAGAGAATTACAAGACGTGCGGTCTGGGACCCATGGTAAGGTTCCCAGAGGCAGTTGCGGCGCCACGGGACGTGTATATGGCATGGATTTTAGGAACCGGGAGATGGAAAAAGATGCTTGGTTGGTCCTCCTACTTCAAATTTGGGGCACTGCGCGTGCAATCTACTGTGCCACCAGATAGGAGTGGTGTGTTAATAGTACTATTCTTATCACTTTAATCCCTGTTACGTCCCCTATCAGGGGACGTGTATATGGCATGGATTTTAGGAACCAGGAGATAGAAAAAGATGCTTGGTCGGTCCTCCTACTTCAAATTTGGGGCACTGCGCGTGCAATCGTGGCCGGACTTTTAGCCGACGGACATTTGGCAGACGGACATTTGGCCGACGGACATTTGGCCGAAACACAAGTGGCTGTCAGATAACAGTCCGGCCACGAGATAGATAGATTTGATAGATACATAGATTAGATAGATAGATCAATAGATGCAATAGATTCATTTGATATATACGATAGATAGATAGATAGATTTGATAGATAAATAGATAGATTTGATAGATAGATAATTTCCCAGACAGAGAATTACAAGATGTGCGGTCTGAGACCCATGGTAAGGTTCCCAGAGGCAGTTGCGGCGCCAGGGGCCGTGTATATGGCATGGATTTTAGGAACCGGGAGATGGAAAAAGATGCTTGGTCGGTCCTCCTACTTCAAATTTGGGGAACTGCGCGTGCAATCTACTGTGCCACCAGATATGAGTGGTGTGTTAAGTAGTACTATTCTTATCAGTTTAATCCCTGTTACGTCCCCTATCAGGGGCCGTGTATATGGCATGGATTTTAGGAACCTGAAGATGGAAAAAGATGCTTGGTCGGTCCTCCTACTTCAAATTTGGGGCACTGCGCGTGCAATCTACTGTGCCACCAGATATGAGTGGTGTGTTAAGTAGTACTATTCTTATCAGTTTAATCCCTGTTACGTCCCCTATCAGGGGATGTGTATATGGCATGGATTTTAGGAACCGGGAGATGGAAAAAGATGCTTGGTCGGTCCTCCTACTTCAAATTTGGGGCACTGCGTGTGCAATCGTGGCCGGACTTTTAGCCGACGGACATTTGGCCGACGGACATTTGGCCGAAACACAAGTGGCTGTCAGATAACAGTCCAGCCACGAGATAGATAGATTTGATAGATAGATAGATACATAGATTAGATAGATAGATCAATAGATGCAATAGATAGATTTGATAGATACGATAGATAGATTTGATAGATAAATAGATAGATTTGATAGATAGATAGATAGATAGATAGATAGATAATTTCCCAGACAGAGAATTACAAGACATGTGGTCTGAGACCCATGGTAAGGTTCCCAGAGGCAGTTGCGGTGCCAGGGGACGTGTATATGGCATGATTTTAGGAACCGGGAGATGGAAAAAAGATGCTTGGTTGGTCCTCCTACTTCAAATTTGGGGCACTGCGCGTGCAATCTACTGTGCCACCAGATAGGAGTGGTGTGTTAATAGTACTATTCTTATCACTTTAATCCCTGTTACGTCCCCTATCAGGGGACGTGTATATGGCATGGATTTTAGGAACCAGGAGATAGAAAAAGATGCTTGGTCGGTCCTCCTACTTCAAATTTGGGGCACTGCGCGTGCAATCGTGGCCGGACTTTTAGCCGACGGACATTTGGCAGACGGACATTTGGCCGAAACACAAGTGGCTGTCAGATAACAGTCCGGCCACGAGATAGATAGATTTGATAGATAGATACATAGATTAGATAGATAGATCAATAGATGCAATAGATTCATTTGATATATACGATAGATAGATAGATAGAATTGATAGATAAATAGATAGATTTGATAGATAGATAGATAGATAGATAGATTTGATAGATAAATAGATAGATTTGATAGACAGATAATTTCCCAGACAGAGAATTACAAGACGTGCGGTCTGGGACCCATGGTAAGGTTCCCAGAGGCAGTTGCGGCGCCACGGGACGTGTATATGGCATGGATTTTAGGAACCGGGAGATGGAAAAAGATGCTTGGTTGGTCCTCCTACTTCAAATTTGGGGCACTGCGCGTGCAATCTACTGTGCCACCAGATAGGAGTGGTGTGTTAATAGTACTATTCTTATCACTTTAATCCCTGTTACGTCCCCTATCAGGGGACGTGTATATGGCATGGATTTTAGGAACCAGGAGATAGAAAAAGATGCTTGGTCGGTACTCCTACTTCAAATTTGGGGCACTGCGCGTGCAATCGTGGCCGGACTTTTAGCCGACGGACATTTGGCAGACGGACATTTGGCCGACGGACATTTGGCCGACGGACATTTGGCCGAAACACAAGTGGCTGTCAGATAACAGTCCGGCCACGAGATAGATAGATTTGATAGATAGATACATAGATTAGATAGATAGATCAATAGATGCAATAGATTCATTTGATATATACGATAGATAGATAGATAGATTTGATAGATAAATAGATAGATTTGATAGATAGATAATTTCCCAGACAGAGAATTACAAGATGTGCGGTCTGAGACCCATGGTAAGGTTCCCAGAGGCAGTTGCGGCGCCAGGGGCCGTGTATATGGCATGGATTTTAGGAACCGGGAGATGGAAAAAGATGCTTGGTCGGTCCTCCTACTTCAAATTTGGGGAACTGCGCGTGCAATCTACTGTGCCACCAGATATGAGTGGTGTGTTAAGTAGTACTATTCTTATCAGTTTAATCCCTGTTACGTCCCCTATCAGGGGCCGTGTATATGGCATGGATTTTAGGAACCTGAAGATGGAAAAAGATGCTTGGTCGGTCCTCCTACTTCAAATTTGGGGCACTGCGCGTGCAATCTACTGTGCCACCAGATATGAGTGGTGTGTTAAGTAGTACTATTCTTATCAGTTTAATCCCTGTTACGTCCCCTATCAGGGGATGTGTATATGGCATGGATTTTAGGAACCGGGAGATGGAAAAAGATGCTTGGTCGGTCCTCCTACTTCAAATTTGGGGCACTGCGTGTGCAATCGTGGCCGGACTTTTAGCCGACGGACATTTGGCCGAAACACAAGTGGCTGTCAGATAACAGTCCAGCCACGAGATAGATAGATTTGATAGATAGATAGATACATAGATTAGATAGATAGATCAATAGATGCAATAGATAGATTTGATAGATACGATAGATAGATTTGATAGATAAATAGATAGATTTGATAGATAGATAGATAGATAGATAGATAATTTCCCAGACAGAGAATTACAAGACATGTGGTCTGAGACCCATGGTAAGGTTCCCAGAGGCAGTTGCGGTGCCAGGGGACGTGTATATGGCATGATTTTAGGAACCGGGAGATGGAAAAAAGATGCTTGGTCGGTCCTCCTACTTCAAATTTGGGGCACTGCGTGTGCAATCTACTGTGCCACCAGATATGAGTGGTTTGTTAAGTAGTACTGTTCTTGTCAGTTTAATCCCTGTTACGTCCCCTATCAGGGGACGTGTATATGGCATGGATTTTAGGAACCAGGAGATGGAAAAAGATGCTTGGTCGGTCCTCCTACTTCAAATTTGGGGCACTGCACGTGCAATCTACTGTGCCTCCAGATATGAGTGGTGTGTTAAGTAGTACTATTCTTATCAGTTTAATCCCTGTTACGTCCCCTATCAGGGGACATGTATATGGCATGGATTTTAGGAACCGGGAGATGGAAAAAGATGCTTGGTCGGTCCTCCTACTTCAAATTTGGGGCACTGCGTGTGCAATCGTGGCCGGACTTTTAGCAGACAGACATTTGGCAGGCGGACATTTGGCCAACGGACATTTGATAGATACGATAGATAGATTTGATAGATAAATAGATAGATTTGATAGATAGATAATTTCCCAGACAGAGAATTACAAGACGTGCGGTCTGGGACCCATGGTAAGGTTCCCAGAGGCAGTTGCGGCGCCATGGGACGTGTATATGGCATGGATTCTAGGAACTGGGAGATGGAAAAAGATGCTTGGTCGGTCCTCCTACTTCAAATTTGGGGCACTGCGCGTGCAATCTAATGTGCCACCAGATAGGAGTGGTGTGTTAAGTAGTACTATTCCTATCAGTTTAATCCCTGTTACGTGCCTTTTTTTTGGTTTGGTTTTTGAAGCCACAGTGCAGCACCAGAGGCCAGAAAAATTTGGCACGTACACATGCCTGAAAAATTTGGTATTGTAGCAGCGGCCAGAAAGATTGATGTTTGTTTCCCAGGCAGAAAGTGCCCTAAAACATTGCGGCTTGAACCCTAGTTGGTGGCGGATAAGTCATGCAAGTCATCCGGCATTTGAAGATAAAATACAGCAGCGTGTGTACCATTTTTAGCCCAAGGCAGCTCATCTCATCAGGCCTTTTTTATTCGAATGTATCGCCCAATGTCAGTCCCTTCGGGATCCATCCCTCATTCATCTTAATAAAGGTGAGGTAATCTAGACTTTTTTGACCTAGGCGACTTCTCTTCTCAGTGACAATACCTCCTGCTGCACTGAAGGTCCTTTCTGACAGGACACTTGAAGTGGGGCAGGCCAGAAGTTCTATCGCAAATTGGGATAGCTCAGGCAACAGGTCAAGCCTGCACACCCAGTAGTCAAGGGGTTCATCGCTCCTCAGAGTGTCGAGATCTGCAGATAAGGCGAGGTAGTCTGCTACCTGTCGGTCGAGTCGATCTCTGAGGGTGGACCCCGAAGGGCTGTGGCGATGCATAGGACTTAAAAGCTCCGCATGTCCTCCATCAACAACACGTCTGTAAAGCGTCCTGTCCTTGCCGGCGTGGTCGTGGGAGTCGGAGGATTACTTTCACCTCTTCCCCTGTTAGATTCCCGTTGTGCTGTGACATCACCCTTATACGCTGTGTAAAGCATACTTTTTAATTTATTTTGGAACTGCTGCATCCTTTCCGACTTGCGGTAATTCGGTAACATTTCAGGCACTTTATGCTTATACCGGGGGTCTAGTAGCGTGAACACCCAGTACAGGTCGTTCTCCTTCAGCTTTTTTATATAAGGGTCCCTCAACAGGCACGACGGCATGAAAGACACCATTTGCACAAGGTTGGATGCCGAGCTACTCATGTCCCATTCCTCGTCCTCAGTGATCTCACTGAAGGTATCTTCTTCCACCCAGAATCGTACAACACCACGGGTACCAGATAGGTGACAACGAGCACCCTGGGATGCCTGTTGTGATTGGTCTTCCTCTTACTCCTCAAAGCCACATTCCTCCTCTGACTCCTCTTCCTCACAATCCTCTTCCAGCGTTGCCGCTGGTCCAGCAAGCGATGCTGATAAGGCTGTTTCTGGTGGTGATGGTGACCACAACTCTTCCTCTTCACGCTCATCTACGGCCTGATCCAGCACTCTTCGAGGGGCACGCTCCAGGAAGAAAACAAATGGTATGATGTCGCTGATGGTGCCTTCGGTGCGACTGACTAGGTTTGTCACCTCCTCAAAAGGATGCATGAGCCTACAGGCATTGCGCATGAGCGTCCAGTAACGTGGCAAAAAAATTCCCAGCTCCACAGAGGCTGTCCTAGCACCCCATCATACAAATACTCGTTAACGGCTTTTTCTTGTTGGAGCAGGCGGTCGAACATTAGGAGTGTTGAATTCCAACGTGTCGGGCTGTCGCAAATCAAGCGCCTCACTGGCATGTTGTTTTGCCGCTGGATATCGGAAAAAGTGCGCCATGGCCGTATAGGAACGCCTGAAATGGCCACACACCTTTCTGGCCTGCTTCAGGTCGTCCTGTAAGCCTGGGTACTTATGCACAAAGCATTGTACGATCAGATTACACACATGTGCCATGCACAGCACATGTGTCAACTTGCCCAATTTCAATGCCGCCACCAAATTACTTCCGTTGTCAGAAACCACTTTGCCGATCTCCAGTTGGTGTGGAGTCAGCCACTGATCCACCTGTGCGTTCAGGGTGGACAGGAGTGCTGGTCCGGTGTGACTCTCTGCTTTCAGGCAAGTCAACCCCAAGACGGCGTGACACTGCCATATCCGAGATGTGGAATAGTACATGAGGAGCTGGGGGGGTGCCGTTGATGTGGAGCAAGATGCAGCAGCAGAAGAGGACTCAGCCAAGGAGGTTATGGAAGAGGATGGAGTAGGAGGAGTAGAGGAGGTGGCAGCAGACCTGCCTGCAAGTCGTGGCGGTATCACCAACTCCTCTGCAGAGTCACACATTCCATGCTTGGCAGCCATCAGCAGGTTTACCCAATGCACAGTGTAGGTGATGTACCTGCCCTGACCATGCTTTGCAGACCAGCTATCAGTGGTTAGATGGACCCTTGCCCCAACACTGTGTGCCAGACATTCCATTACTTCCTTTCGCACAATCGAGTACAGGTTGGGGATTGCCTTTTGTGCAAAGAAATTTCGGCTGGGTACCTTCCACTGCGGTGTCCCAATAGCTACAAATTTATTGAACGCCTCAGACTCCACCAGCTTGTATGGTAAAAGCTGGTGGGCTAAGAGTTTAGACAAGCCAGCTGTCAGACGCCGGGCAAGGGGGTGACTTTGTGACATTGGCTTCTTACGCTCAAACATGTCCTTGACAGATACCTGACTGTGGGCAGATGAGCAGGAACTGCTCTGGAAGAGAGACGGAGTGGCGGATGGTTGAGAGGGGGCAAGGAAGACAGCAGTGGTTGACGTGGCTAAAGATGCTGGACCAGGAGGAGGATGACGGCTTTGAGTTTGTGTGCTGCTTGTACTCATGTGTTGATCCCATAGGCGTTTGTGATGTGTGATCATGTGCCTTCGCAAAGCAGTTGTACCTAGGTGGGTGTTGGACTTCCCACGACTCAGTTTCTTTTGGCACAGGTTGCAAATGGCATCGCTGTTGTCAGAGGCAGACACACAAAAAAAATGCCACACTGCTGAGCTCTGCGATGACGGCATTCTGGTGGTGGCAACAGCATGCGTTGATTGGCGTGCTGTCTGGCTGACCCCGGGTGCCGATGCATGCTGTCTGACTGTGCCACTAGCTCCTTGCGATGACCTACCCCTGCTTCCAACTCGTCTCCTCCTCCTCCTCTCTGTCTCCCCATCTGAACTTTCCCCCTGTTCTTCTTCTCTTCTAGCGGGCACCCACGTGACATCCACGGACGCATCGTCATCATCAACCGCTTCACTTGTATCTGACAAATCAACAAAGGAAGCAGCAATGGGTAAAACATCATCATTATCACACCGTACGTCCATGTCTGTAATGCTGCCTGACTGAGACATATCACTGTTATCTACATCCTCTGTCAATGATGGTTGCGCATCACTCATTTCTTCCAACTGATGTGTAAATAACTCCTCTGATAGATCAAGTGAAGCGGCTGTGGTGCTTGTGTTGGTAGTGGCGGCAGGCGGGCAAGTGGTAACTTGAGAAGTGCCCGAAGATAAGCTGGAGGAGGATGGTGTGTCAAGGTTCGGAGCAGAAGATATAGAAGATTGGGTGTCCTGTGTTAAAAAGTCAACTATGTCCTCAGACATGGGACGTGGCCTCTGAACACTGGGCATTATTCTAGGGCCAAAGGGAATAACAGTACCACGACGGCACCTGCTGGGTGGCCTGCCTCTGCCTGTAATTTTTTTTTAAATGCACACTTACACTACTATTAAACAAGATATGAGTGGTGGCACTGGGCAAGTGGGCCCAGTATAAGCTGTGAGCCTGACACAAAAAAGCAGACTGATGTTTCACAGTCCCAAATTTTTTTTGGTTTTTAAATGTACACTTACACTACTATTAAACAAGATATGAGTGGTGGCACTGGGCAAGTGGGCACAGTATATGCTGTGAGCCTGACACAAAAAAGCAGACTGATGTTTCACAGTCCAAAAAGTTTTTTTTGTTTTTAAATGTACACTTACACTACTATTAAACAAGATATGCGTGGTGGCACTGGGTAAGTGGGCACAGTATACGCTGTGAGTCTGACACAAAAAAGCAGACTGATGTTTCACACTCCAAAAAGTTTTTTTTTTTTTTAAATGTACACTTACACTACTATTAAACAAGATATGAGTGGTGCCACTAGGCAAGTGGGCACAGTATACGCTGTCAGCCTGACACAAAAAAGCAGACTGATGTTTCACAGTCCAAAATTATTATTTTTTTTAATTTACACTACTGTTACACCAGATATGAGTGGTGGCACTGGGCAAGTGGGCACAGTATACGCTGTGAGCCTGGCACACACGCTGGCAGGCAGGCAACTGCAATTAGATTACACAAGCAGACTGATGTTTCACAGTCAAAAAAGTTTTTTTTTTTAAATTTACACTACTGTTACACCAGATATGAGTGGTGGCACTGGGCAAGTGGGCACAGTATACGCTATGAACCTGGCACACACGCTGGCAGGCAGGCAACTGCAATTAGATTTCACTAGCAGACTGATGTTTCACAGTTGAAAAAGTTTTTATTTTTTAAATTTACACTACTGTTACACCAGATATGAGTGGTGGCACTGGGCAAGTGGGCCTGGCATACTGTCATGAACCAAGCCTCCAGACTAAAAAGAAAAGGTCTGGGAGGCATTCTGCTAAGAATGGCTCTGTGGTTGCTATTTCTGTTTGCTTACATGTTGAGCCACAGCCAGTTCTAGCAATAGCATGGATCTTAAAAGATCTGATAAATAACTATTTGCCTTACTTGTTATTACACCTGTGCAACACACAGGTGTTCTCAATTCTGGAATTAATCAGAACCAACCCTGTGCAAAACCTCCCTATTTAAGGATGGCTTTTAGTCTGCATTTTTGTCTTCACATTGGATCGGTTTTGTCAAGTCAGAACCTGTTTCCTGTACTTCTTTGGAGAAAGATTTCACCTTTGCACCTGTTTACAAGGTATTACTAAGAGAAAGCCTTTACCTTTAAACCTGTTACCAGTTCACAAGTTTGTTTCCTGCCTTGTGCAATTCCTGCACTCAGCTATAACCAGGAGAAAGACTTTACCTTTAAACCTGTTACCAGTTCACAAGTTTGTATCCTACCTTGTGCAATTCCTGCACTCGGCTATAACCAGGAGAAAGACTTTACCTTTAAACCTGTTACCAGTTCACATGTTTGTTTCCTGCCTTGTGCAATTCTTGCACTCAGCAATTACAAGGAGAAAGACTTTACTTTTAAACCTGTTACCAGTTTGCAAGTTTGTTTCCTGCCTTGTGCAATTCCTGCACTCAGCAATTACCAGGAGAAAGACTTACCTTTAAACCTGCTACCTGCTTACAAGTTGCTTTCTGCCTTGTGCTAATCTTACATTTCAGTTATTACCAGGAGAAAGACTTTCCTTTTTGAATCTGCATCTCTGCTTACTAGTTTTGTTTATTTTCACTCCTGCTGTATGTGGTCTTAACATACCTGAGTAGCATATTTACATATTCTGCAAGTATTTGCTTAAACAAAGTATTTTGTTGTTTGAATAAATTTGTTATCATTTTCAATCAGTATGGCTTCTACTAATCTTCCTTTAAAGCAACTGTTGCAGACAATGAGGCTCTCACGTGATATCCTGAGACAGAACATGACACATACACGCTGGCAGGCAGGCAACTGCAATTAGATTACACAAGCAGACTGATGTTTCACAGTAAAAAAAGTTTTTTTTTTTTTAATTTACACTACTGTTACACCAGATATGAGTGGTGGCACTGGGCAAGTGGGCCGGTCGCACACGCTGGCAGGCAGGCAACTGCAATTAGATTACACAAGCAGACTGATGTTTCACAGTAAAAAAAGTTTTTTTTTTAAATTTACACTACTGTTACACCAGATATGAGTGGTGGCACTGGGCAAGTGGGCCTGGCACACACGCTGGCAGGCAGGCAACTGCAATTAGATTACACAGGAAAAAAAAAAACAGACTGATGTTCTAGCCCTAAAAAGGGCTTTTTGGGTGCTGTCCTTACAGCAGAGATCAGATGAGTCCTTCAGGACTGTAGTGGACACTGAATACACTAGCCTAGCTATCAATTTCCCTATTAAATCACCAGCAGCTACACTGTCCCTCCTCTCACTAACAATGCAGCTTCCGAATGAATCTAAAATGGCTGCTGTCCAGGAGCTGGGAGGGTCTGCTGCTGATTGGCTGGAATGTGTCTGCAGACTGTGAGATAGAGGGTCAAAGTTTACTCAATGATGACAAATAGGGGGCGGATCGTTCGCCGGTGAACTATTCGCGACATCACTAATTAAAACCAGAACAACCATAGCACGGTATACATAAATAGAATATATCACATCACAATGTGAACAGGAGCACTTGCAAACATGTTTCGTGCCTGCGCACTTGATCACTGCATAGGTAACTTCCTGGGCACACCTTCTATTTAAAGGGAAACATCCCTATGTATTTAAAGGTACAGTTTCTCATTCCCTAGAGAACTTAATATATATAAAGATTGTATACAGATTCATTTCTGTAATTCAAAACATAATACAATTTTAAGACATACAATTAAAGCTATGAATGTCATTGTTTAAGATTCATACTTTTTAAACTCTTATTATGTAAGGAGAAATTAAAATATATACAATCTAATAGGAGAACATTACCAAATGGACTATCAAAAATATTTTAGACAATTTGCTGGATAATTTAGAGACTACAGTTGAAAACATTTGACAAAAATTGTTAAATATACTGTAGTATAATCAACATAGATATTTATGTAAAGGTATCAAGGTCTCTTCTCATATTGAGACCGTATGGACTGCTTGTTTTAAGAATAAACATCCAGTATACTTCACGTTGTTCAATTTATTTTCCCTGTCCCCTCCTCTTTTCTAGAGTGGGACATGATCAATACCCTGTATACACAATTTTGAGACATCTTAGTTATGATATTCCCTAAAATGCCTGGCTACTGGGGTATCAGAATCTATGTCTTCTATTGATCTCAAATGTTGTAGGAATCTATCCTTTACATACACATACATATTTACACACACACATACCTACACACACACACACACACAGAGAGATACCTACACACACACATACACCTACACACACACACACACACACCTACACACATACATACAATTGCACACATATACACCTTCCAGCCCTTCACAGTCCAACGCCTTGTCATATTCTAAAACAATTATTTAAATAAAAAAAATATATTTATTATGTTTACATATCAGTTAAATACTTTATTTTAATATATTTGAATGTATTATAAATATATTTTATATGCAGATATTCAAGCCTTAAAATGTTATGAATCCCCCTAATTAACTTTTGTTATTCAGACAGAGCATACAATTCCGATTATCCTAATTCTTTGAAGGTATAATCTAGATTTTATTAAAGACACAGAGACGAGTATTTTGCATAATCTTTCTTTACTACTCAAATGCAGCCTTTTAAAGAACAATAAGAATAATATAACAGATATGAAAAATAACATAAGAAGCTAAATGGAGCTTATTATAAAGGCATAAAAAACATCCAATCAGAGAAGAGAATAGACTATAAACTGGCTAATCTGTTGTCAATCCTCCTCTTTCTTAACTGATGCTCACAAGGAACAAGATATTAAGCACCATAAAAAGTCCAAAAAGTCCAAAACAACAAAGGATAATGAAGGCCAACTTTTTGAAGAATTGCTAGAAGAAACTCCAGGATATGTTGAGTTTGATTGAAGTCAGGCCAGAAATCCAGGATTCAATTGTTGAATGATGAAATTCATGGTTTGAAGGAGAGAATCCAGATGTCAGGAAAGGATTGTATTTATATGGAAACTGTTAAAGACAAAAAATATTAATAATATATATATAAATAAAAAAGGGTGGGAAATAACATATTTGAGGTGGGAAAATACTCGTCTCTGTGTCTTTAATAAAATCTAGATTATACCTTCAAAGAATTAGGATAATCGGAATTTTATTACAAGACCAGAGACTCCTATTTTGCAAGTTTAAAGCATATTAAGAAAATAAATTAAGAGAGGCATGTTGAATGGGTCTGAAATAAAATTGTTTGAAAATGGAGTCTGAAGACCAATCTGCCGCACTCAAAATTTGTTGGAGTGGGGCAGATTTTAAAAAGGCCTTTGAGGCAGCAGAACCTCTAACAGAATGAGCTGTAAAAGAAATATTAATACCAGCTTCTTTCATGACCCATTTAACCCACCTAGCAATGGAAGTAGAAGTGATAGGAGCGTAAGGAGGAACAAAAGAAATTAGAAGTTGATTATCAGATGGTTTTCTAAAAGTCAAAGTTCTAGACTCATAGGATTTTAAACATTCAACCACACATAGAGAAGGTTCGGAAGGAAGATAAGGGTTGAAAATGGAGGTAGAAAGAGTCTTAGTTCTACAGGAAAGAAAAAAGGTAACTCCTTCAGGAGAGAAACGTTTAGAGTTCCAATCTAAAGCTTTCGCATCAGAGACTCATCTAAAAGAGATTAAGCAGAGAAGAGTAGCAAGTTTAGTGGAAAGTTGTTTTAGAGATAAAGAACAAATATCAGGCCAAGATTTAAAAAGAGAAAAAATTAAATCCACATCCCAGAAAAATTTGTGTTTAGGGACCGGAGGGCGTTTTAATCTGATGGCTTTGAGCACCCTACAAATTAAAGGATGTTTGCTGACGGGGAGATTATAAATTAAATTATGTCTAGCTGAAATAGCTGAACGATGAACGTTAATGGTTCTATAAGCAAGACCTGAATCAAAAAGATGAGACAGGTAGTTGACAATTTCCGTTAAATCTGAAGAAACAGGATCCAAGTCTCTCCGCAGGCACCAGCCAGACCATTTAGACCATGTGGCAAAGTAACCTCTGCGAGTACCCAGGGCCCAGGAATCCTGAATGAGGGACCTAGCTCCTTCCGAAAGACCTCGGAGGGACCAGGGTCCCCTGAGATCGTCCACGCTACCAGGAGAAGGGAGCCCTGGAGAACTAGACTGTGATAATTGCCCTCTGGGTTGACTAGAAGATGAGGTAGGGGAGGAAAAAGGATCGGGAGATTGGATATCTCCAGAAGGGAGGGATACCATGACTGAGTCGGCCAAAAGGGGGTCACAATTGTTAGACATAAAAGATCCCTGCGAATCATTGAAATTGTCCTCGGAATCATTGAAAACGGAGGGAAAGCATAAGCTTTCTGAAGAGGCCCTGGATGAAGAAAAGCATCTATGGCCGCTGCCTCCGGGTCTGGACGCCAACTGAAGTACGGGCGAATCTGGTAATTGGTCCTGGATGCAAAAAGATCCAAACAAAAGAGACCTCTGAGAGATTGAAGGGAGAGAAAAATGCTCCTGTCCAATCTCCAGTCGCTGGAATCTGTCAAATGACGAGATCCCCAATCCGCCGCTGAATTTGATTGTCCCGGAATATATTCTGCCTTGACAGAAATATTCCTGTCCAAACAAAGATGAATAAACTCTTTGGTTATATTGGACAAATCCCTCGACTTGGTGCCTCCCAAGCGATTGAGATATTGCACTGCCGAAATGTTGTCCATACGCAGAAGAATAGAGACTGGAGAAGAAAATTTGGCAAAACTTTTGACTGCAAACAAGCCAGCCAATAATTCTAAACAATTGATATGAAAACATTTTTCCTCCAATATCCATTTGCCACCTGTGATGGAAGGACCACAACGCGCTCCCCATCCTGAAAGACTGGAATCGGATTCTATAATGAAATCGGGAGTCTTGCCAAAAATGGCTCTCCCATTCCAGGCTTCCAAATGAGAAAGCCACCATGAAAGTTCTTCTTTGGCTTCTGAAGACAAAGGAATCAAATGAGAATAAGAAAAACCTTTAATTTATTTTTAATCTCTGAAGTTCTCGATAATGTAATGGAGCGGGGAATATAGCCTGAATAGAGGATGATAGTAAACCTACTATTCTGGCTATAGTTCTGATAGGGACTAAATCTTTGGATAAAGTTTTGGAAAGTTCTTTCTTGATGTTCTTCACCTTGTCCGAAGGAATACTCAAGGTGGAGTGGACAGTATTTATTTGAAAGCCCAAGAAAATTAAAGATCTGGTAGGATAAAGAACCGATTTCTGTTTGTTCACAATAAAACCTAAAGATTCCAGTAAGGAAATTGTGGAAGAAAGATGACCTTGGAGAGAGAGAAAATCTTTGTCCATTATTAAAACATCGTCTAAGTAAAGTATCAGATGAACACCTCGAAGACTCAACCAAGCCACTACAGGTTTGAATAATTTGGTGAAAATCCAAGGAGCGGAAGACAGACGGAAAGGAAGACAGGTGAAGTTCCAATGTCAAAAACTTCCAATGTTCTTGTGCGATTGGCACGGTTAGGTAGGCGTCTGTGAGGTCCAGACGAACTAACCAATCGTTTTCTCTTAAACATTCTCTTAATAAGTGTATTCCTTCCATTTTGAAATGATGGTATACAACATAAGCATTTAAGGATTTTAGGTTTATAACTGGCCTGAACTGATTGTTTTTCTTTTTTACTAAAAATAAATTCCTTAAGTAAATATTTTGAGGTTGAAAGACTGGAAGAATTGCTTTTTTGGAAAAAAAGAGTTGAAATTTCTTTTTTGACCAAAAAAGTGTCTTCTTGAGAAAAATGAATGGGTTGAGGAAGTTTGATCTGGATTGGAAGGGACGTGAACTCTATGTGAATACCTGACACTGTTTGCAGGACCCAAGGATCTGAGGTAATTGCAACCCAATGTTGGGCAAACAGGGCGAGTCTGCCACCAATTCTTTCTGGGAAAAAAGGAACATGGGGAGGAAATAACAAGTTTACCTGGAACTTGTCTAGCTCTTGCTCTGCTTCTAAATCCTCTTTGAGTCCAGGGACGTCCTCTCGACGGGAAGAAGAAAGAGGTAGAGGGTTCTTGATAATTTCTTTGATACTGTGTTTGATACTGGGAAGGATATTGAGATTGGTGGGGGAAATAGTGAGACCTGGATAAGTAAGATTGGCAGCTGGGAAAGCGGCCTCTGCCTCTCCCGGCCCTGCCAGAAAAACCCTGGTTTGGATAAAAAAAATTCTTAACTGATGTTTTAACTTTATTCAAGTTGGAGAAGGTGTTTACATATTGATTTAAGTCTTTTAAGTAAGAATCTGCGAATAAGAGACAATTATCATCAGAGGCAATGTTACTGGAACAAAAATCCGATATCTTAGGGTCAATTTTTCTTAGGATATTGCGCCGTCTTTCACAGGACATAGTACAGTTGGTATTCCCCACAAAACAGAGAAGTCTCTGGACCTATTCCCTAACTATATAAGGGTCTAGAGGAGAATTTTCTGCCACACCTTGTTCAGATAGCTCAAACTATTTGGTTAAGGGGCCAACTGAATCTAATAATTTGTCTTGACAGATCTTCCATGATCTGTCAATTCCTTTCTTTAATTTGTAACCGGGTATTCCAATAAATTTTAAAATTTTGGGATCAACTTCAGGGGTAATGGAAGCATTTTTGGCGAGAAGGGGGCGAGGGCACTCTGCTCTCATTTTGTTGCGGGATTGTTTTTTCAAGGGTTTACGGAGTTGGAAGTCAATAAATTTGGCCAATTCAAAAAAAATTTAGACCTCTTTTTCTGTTTTTTAGTTGCTGGAGAGCCATCAGAATCATCAGAGTCATTAAATAAATCAGAATTGACATCAGTATAATCATCCTCATCTGAGGTATCAGATTCTGAAGATGGATTTTTCTCATAAGATTTAGTTTTAGATTTAGATTTTTTACATATATTAGTGTCCCCCATTTGAGTACACTTGGGGTGCAGGGTCCTTTTTACAGCGGTTTTTGTTCCTTTGCTGTGAGGAAAATTAGAGTCAGACAAAAGCTGACGAGATTTTGATATAAGTTTTTTTACTTGCTTTAAAGGCAATAAATGGGTTTTTTCTTTTTAAAGATATCTTTTTCTCTTTTACACCCATCAGTGAGGACATTTTATTGAACAAGTTATTCATGGAAGAATCTATCATGGATTGAACTGCTTGAACAGTTAAGGGAGATGTACATACAGTATTTTCAGACATTATTTAAATTATGTCTGACAAATTAGATAAAAATGTAATTAAATAAATATACAATAAGTATATGATAAATAAATATAATAAATATACGCCTAGATTTAGAGTTCTGCGTTAGCCATCAAAACCAGCGTTAGGGGGTCCTAACGCTGGTTTTCTCCTACCGCTGGTACTTAGAGTCTCGTAGGTAAGAATCTAACGCTCACTTTCCAGCCGCAACTTTTCCATACCGCAGATCCCCTTACGTCAATTGCGTATCCTATATTTTCAATGGGATCTTTCTAACACCTGTATTTAGAGTCTTGGTTGAAGTGAGCATTAGAAATCTAACGACAAGACTCCAGCCACAAAGAAAAGCCAGGAGTTAAGAGCTTTCTGGGCTAACGCCGGTTCATAGAGCTCTTAACTACTGTGCTCTAAAGTACACTAACACCCATAAACTACCTATGTACCCCTCAACCGAAGCCTCCCACATCGCTGCCACTCTATTAAAAATTTTTAACCCCTAATCTGCCGACCGCACACCGCCGCAACCTACATTATCCCTATGTACCCCTAATCTGCTGCCCCTAACATCGCCGACCCGACACCTATATTATATTTATTAACCCCTAATCTGCCCCCCCCCAACGTCGCCGCTACCTACCTACAATTATTAACCCCTAATCTGCCAACCGGACCTCACCGCTACTCTAATAAATGTATTAACCCCTAAAGCTAAGTCTAACCCTAACCCTAACACCCCCTAAGTTAAATATAATTTTTATCTAACGAAATAAAATAAATCTTATTAAATAAATTATTCCTATTTAAAGCTAAATACTTACCTGTAAAATAAACTCTAATATAGCTACAATACAAATAATAATTATATTGTAGCTATTTTAGGATTTATATTTATTTTACAGGCAACTTTGTATTTATTTTAACCAGGTACAATAGCTATTAAATAGTTAATAACTATTTAATAGCTACCTAGCTAAAAGAAATACAAAATTAACTGTAAAAATAAATCCTAACCTAAGTTACAATTAAACCTAACACTACACTATCAATAAATTAATTAAATAAACTACCTACAATTATCTACAATTAAATCAACTAAACTAAATTACAAAAAAAACCCAATAAATGAAAAAAAATAAAAAAAGACTACAAGAATTTTAAACTAATTACACCTACTCTAAGCCCCTTAAAAAAATAACAAAGCCCCCCAAAATAAAAAATGCCCTACCCTATTCTAAAATAAATATTTTACAGCTCTTTTACCTTACCAGCCCTTAAAAGGGCCTTTTGCGGGGCATGCCCCAAAGAATTCTGCTCTTTTGCCTGTAAAAAAAAAAAAATACAATACCCCCCCAACATTACAACCCACCACCCACATACCCCTAATCTAACCCAAACCCCCCTTAAATAAACCTAACACTAAGCCCCTGAAGATCTCCCTACCTTGTCTTCACCATGCCGGGTATCACCGATCCATCCAGAAGAGGGTCTGAAGTCTTCATCCAATCCGGGCGATGTCTTCATCCAAGCGGGGCCTGAAGAGGTCCATCATCCGGCTCAAGTCTTCTATCAAGCGGCATCTTCAATCTTCTTTCTTCCGGCTCCATCTTCATCCCGCCGACACGGAACATCCTTCATTCGCGACAAACTCCCGACGAATGAAGGTTCCTTTAAGGGACGTCATCCCTCGAATTCCGATTGGCTGATAGGATTCTATCAGTCAATCGGAATTAAGGTAGGAAAATTCTGATTGGCTGATGGAATCAGCCAATCAGATTCAAGTTCAATCCGATTGGCTGATTGGATCAGCCAATCAGATTGAGCTCACATTCTATTGGCTGTTCCGATCAGCCAATAGAATGCGAGCTCAATCTGATTGGCTGATCCAATCAGCCAATCGGATTGAACTTAAATCTGATTGGCTGATTCAATCAGCCAATCAGAATTTTCCTACCTTAATTCCGATTGGCTAATAGAATCCTATCAGCTAATCGGAATTCGAGGGACGCCATCTTGGATGACGTCCCTTAAAAGAACCTTCATTCGTCGGGAGTTCGTCGTGAAGGATGTTCCGCATCGGCGGGATGAAGATGGAGCCGGAAGAAAGAAGATTGAAGATGCTGCTTGATAGAAGACTTCAGCCGGATGATGGACCTCTTCAGCCCCCGCTTGGATGAAGACATCGCCCGGATTGGATGAAGACTTCGGACCCTCTTCTGGACGGATCGGTGATACCCGGCGTGGTGAAGACAAGGTAGGGAAATCTTCAGGGTCTTAGTGTTAGGTTTATTTAAGGGGGGTTTGGGTTAGATTAGGGGTATGTGGGTTGTAAAGTTGGGGGGTATTGTATGTTTTTTTTTACAGGCAAAAGAGCAGAATTCTTTGGGGCATGCCCCACAAAAGGCCCTTTTAAGGGCTGGTAAGGTAAAAGAGCTTTTCAATTTTTATTTTAGAATAGGGTAGGGCATTTTTTTATTTTGGGGGGCTTTGTTATTTTATTAGGGGGCTTAGAGTAGGTGTAATTAGCTTAAAATTGTTGTAATATTTTTATAATGTTTGTAAATTATTTTTTTATTTTTTGTAACTTAGTTCTTTTTTTATTTTTTGTACTTTAGTTAGTGTATTTATTTGTAGGTATTTGTATTTAATTTATTTATTGATAGTGTAGTGTTAGGTTTAATTTAACTTAGGTTAGGATTTATTTTACAGGTAATTTTGTAATTATTTTAACTAGGTAGCTATTAAATAGTTATTAACTATTTAATAGCTATTGTACCTGGTTAAAATAAATGCAAAAATGTAAAATAAATATTAATCCTAAAATAGCTACAATATAATTATTATTTATATTGTAGCTATATTAGGGTTTATTTTACAGGTAAGTATTTAGCTTTAAATAGGAATAATTTATTTTAATAAGATTTATTTTATTTCGTTAGATAAAAATTATATTTAACTTAGGGGGGTGTTAGGGTTAGGGTTAGACTTAGCTTTAGGGGTTAATACATTTATTAGAGTAGCGGTGAGGTCCGGTCGGCAGATTAGGGGTTAATAATTGTAGGTAAGGTAGCAGCGACGTTGGGGGGGGCAGATTAGGGGCTAATAAATATAATATAGGGGTCGGCGGGGGTTAGGGGCAGCAGATTAGGGGTTCATAGGGATAACGTAGGTTGCGGCGGTGTACGGAGCAGCAGATTAGGGGTTAATAATAATATGCAGGGGTCAGCGATAGCGGGGTCGGCAGATTAGGGGTTAATAAGTGTAAGGTTAGGGTTGTTTAGACTCGGGGTACATGTTAGGGTGTTAGGTGCAGACTTAGGGAGTGTTTCCCCATAGGAAACAATGGGGCTGCGTTAGGAGCTGAACGCTGCTTTTTTGCAGGTGTTAGGTTTTTTTTCAGCTCAAACTGCCCCATTGTTTCCTATGGGGATATCATGCACGAGCATGTTTTTGAAGCTGGCCGCGTCCGTAAGCACCGCTGGTATTGAGAGTTGCAGTGGCGGTAAATTATGCTCTACGCTCCCTTTTTGGAGCCTAACGCAGCCCTTCTGTGAACTCTAAATACCAGCGGTATTTAAAAGGTGCAGGGGGGAAAAAAGCACGCGTAGCTAACGCACCCCTTTGGCCGCAGAACTTTAAATCTAGCCGACTGTAAATAAACTCCCTTATATATATTAATAAACTAATACAGGTTTAGTGGCAATGTCAATAAAAAATTTCTGTCACAGAAAAAAACGTTATGAGATATATTAACAATAAATAAACTTGTTTTGCACAAAACTACAATAACGTTTAAACAACTTGACCAGTAGATGGCAATATAGGATTAAACTGAGAACTAAGGAGCCAAAAAACGATGTGAACACAGAGTGTAACAAATAGCAACAATGTTACAATGCTCGGTAAGATGGAGGCTGTCTGTGTGGTGAGTTAGAGCTAATACGTCATCGTGAGTGGGCGGGAAGGAAGGAGGCCAGCCCACAAGATGGCGACGGGTGGATGCGCACAGCAAGGGAGGGAGAGGAGACAAGCAAAGCATAGCTGGTCGTTGAACCAGAGAGGTAGGAAGCCAAAACTTAAAAACGTTCATATAATTAGGAAGAAATGCAAACGAAGGGGGTAAAATACGGAAACGAAGGGAAAATTAATAAAGCAAAATGAAGGTTGGAAAAAATATATTACAAGCAGAAATGAAAAAACGGCAAATAGAAGTAATAAGAAACATAATAAAAAAGGCAACAAATTACAAATTTATTAAAACCAAAAATATATAATAAAAGAAGGTGAATATTAAGACAAATATTTTCACTACTTATCTTGTGTTGAGCAGTAAAAGAAAGAGGAAGATTGACAACAGATTAGCCAGTTTATAGTCTATTCTCTTCTCTGATTAGCTGTTTTTTCTTGCCTTTATATTAAGCTCCATTTAGCGTCTTATGTTATTTTTCAGATCTGTTATATTATTATTATTGTTCTTTAAAAGGCTGCATATGAGTAGTAAAGAAAGATTATGAAAAATTGTAGTCTCTGGTCTTGTAATAAAATTTTAAAAATGTTTCCAGTTTACTTTATTATCAAATTTGCTTTGTTCCCATGGTATTCTTTGCAGAAGAGATACCTAGGTAGGCATCTGGAGCACTACATGGTAGGAAATAGTGCTGCCATCTGGTGATCTTGCAAATGGATGACATTTTTGCAAAACTGCTGCCTTAAAGTGCTCTAGACATGTGCACAGTGTTGTGTTTATCTCCCTGCTTTTCAACAAAAGATACCAAGAGAATTAATACAATTCTATAATATAAGTAAATTAGAAAGTTGTTTAAAATTGCAGGCTCTGTCTGCATAATGAAAGAAACAATTAGGGTTTCATGTCAAAAATGTGTTAAACTTTTCCAGTGTTATTTTGTATTTTGCTCGAGTGCAACACATAACTCACCACTTGTAATATGAGCAGCAAACCCTGTACTATCCATTGAAAGTATAGGGTGCTCTAAAAATGTAGACAGAGCTAACATTCTCTGATAAATCTTTTTCACTTATTATTCCAGACTGTGCTTTATTCTTAGTGCAGGGTTGCGATATGGATAGCTCACCCTAAGTTATGGCTTGGCTCCACTTGTAATCTAGGCCATAGGGGTCCATTTATCATTGTGCGGATGGACATGATCCGCTATAGCGAACCATGTCCGCCGCACATCGATAAATGCCAATAGCATACGCTGTAAGCATTTATCATTGCACCAGCAGTTCTTGTGAACTGCTGGTGCAATGCCGCACCCCTGCTAGCGGCCAATCTGCTGCTAGCAGGGGTGTCAATCAACCCAATCATATTGGATCGGGTTGATTTTCAGCGATGTCTGTCCGCCGCCTCAGAGCAGGCAGACAGGTTATGGAGCAGTGGTCCGTTTGGAGCTTGATAAATAGACCCCTTAGTGTTTAGTGTATACATATTAATGCTTGTAACAATGTGATACATAATGTTCAAGATACATGTACGCTCTTGAGGCTACCTCAGGAAAACTTTTCACATATATTGGAATTTTGAAATTGGCACAGTCTATCTGAATCACAAAATGTTCATTTTAACTTCCATGTACTTTTTAAAAAACAAGCCATCATAGATTCTTGCAGACAGTAGAGAAAAATCACCAAAAAATATGTCCATTTTCACCAGTTCTCTTTAGTGGAAGTTCTTGGAGGGTGTTGGTGGAGCACTATCCACCCACATTCTTTATCTCAACACCCACAAACCTCAAAAGCAACTTTTTATACTCTCAAATGTTATGTTCTGAACCCAACTTGGTTTCCATGTTATTCTATGTAGCCCTTTCACAAGCTTACTTTTTGCTTTAATGTTTAGTGGAAGGGGTTCCCTAAAATTGCAAGATATGATTAGACTGAAATGGAGAAGAAGGCTTTAGTGGCTAATACTAAATCTTATCCAGTGTCATTATACTGGTCAGACAAATCACATACCTTTTTGTATTTAGAATGATTAATTTATAGTTAAAGTATGCCCAATCCTAATTTTTAATTAGCAGGATGTGGCAAAGAGCACCACAGCAGAGCTGTATATATAGCTTCTCCCTTCCCTCCACCTCCAGTCATTCAACCAAAGTTAGGAAGAGAAAGGAAAAGCCAAAGGTGCAGAGGTGACTGAAGTTTAACTAAAATATAATATATACCTGTCTTAAAAATGACAGGGTGGGCCATGGACTCGTCATATCGTAGAAGAAATAAATTTATCAAGTAAGCATACATTTCCTTTTCTTCTACAAGATATGACGAGTCCACAGATTTCATACTTACTTGTGTGATACAATACCCAAGCTACAGGACACGGATGAAAGGGAGGGACAAGACAGGGACCTAAACAGAAGGCACCACTGCTTGAAGAACCTTTCTCCCAAAACCAGCCTCAGAAGAAGCAAAAGTATCAAATTTGGAAAATTTGGAAAAAGTGTGAAGAGACGACCAAGTTGCAGCCTTGCAAATCTGTTCAACAGAAGCATCGTTTTTAAATGCTCATGAGGAAGCCACAGCCCTAGTAGAATGAGCCGTAATTCTTTCAGGAGGCTGCTGTTCAGCAGTCTCATACACCAGACGGATGATACTCTTCAGCCAAAAAGAAAGAGAGGTATCCGTAGCTTTCTGACCCCTACGCTTTCCATAAAAAACAATGAATAATGAAGATGATTGACGGAAATCTTTAGTCGCCTGCAAGTAAAACTTCAGGGCACGAACCACGTCCAAGTTATGCAACATACGCTCCTTCTTAGAAGAAGGGTTAGGACATAATGAAGGAACAACAATTTCCTGATTAATATTCTTATTAGAAACAACCTTAGGAAGGAAACCAGGTTTGGTACGTAAAACCACCTTATTAGAATGGAAGATAAGATAAGGCGAATCACATTGTGTCACTGAAAGCTCTGAAACTCTACGAGCAGAAGAAATAGCAACCAAAAATAAAACTTTCCAAGATAACAACTTAATATCTTACGGAACCCCTTGAAGAACATTAAGAACTAAATTCAAACTCCAGGGTGGAACAATTGGTCTAAACACAGGCTTAATTCTGGTTAGAGCCTGACAAAAAGACTCTAATAGATTCCATATCCATGAAAATTTTCTTGACAGAGGTCAGAAAGTTAAAAATTCTGAATACATGCCGAGCCCTTCAGTCCAATCCTCGGCCATCAGTGGCCCAGTGCATGGAGGTAATTGGATTTATGGTGGCGGCAATGGACATCATTCAGTTTGCTCGTTTTCATCTCAGACCACTACAGCTGAGCATGCTCAGACAGTGGAATGGAGATAATGCAAATTTGTCTCCTCAGGTAGATCTGGATAAGGAGACAAGAGACTCTCTTCTTTGGTGGTCTGGAACATCTGCCAAACATTTGTGTAATAAAATTGACAAAGCAGAGACTTGTCCCTTTAAGGAACTCACTGATAACCCTTTCTCCAATCCTTCTTGGAGAAAAGACAGAATCCTGGGAATCCTAACTCTACTCCATGAGTAGCCTTTGGATTCACACCAAAAAAGATATTTACGCCATATGATAGATCTTTCTAGTGACAGGCTTATGTGCCTGAATTACTGAAGCCCTCTCATGTTTGATTCCGAGCAATCACTTGGGGCAGGAGAGCAAACGGTGGAAACACATAAGCTAGGTTGAACGACCAAGGCATCTATCAGTTCGGCCTGAGGATCCCTTGACCTGGATCCGCATCATGGAAGCTTGGCATTCTGATGAGATGCCATCAGATCCAACTCCGGTCTGCCCCATCTGAGGATCAGAGTGGCAAAGACCTCCGGATGGAGTTCCCACTCCCCGGATGAAACGTCTGTCTGTTTAAGAAGTCCACTTCCCAGTTGTCCACTCCTAGGATGTAGATTGCTGACAGAAAACAAGAGTGGGCCTCCGCCTACCGAATTATCTTGGATACTTCTGTCATCGCTAAAGAACTCCTTGTTCCTCCCTGATGATTGATGTAAGCCACAGTCGTGATGTTGTCCGACTGAAAGCGAATTAATTTGGCCAAAGCCAACTGAGGCCACGCCTGAAGCGCATTGAATATTGCTCTCAATTCCAGAATATTGATTGGAAGAAGTGACTCTGACTGAGTCCACACACCCTGAGTCTTCAGGGAATTCCAGACTGCACCCCAACCTAGAAGGCTGGCGTCCGTCGTCACTATCACCCATGAGGGTCTGCGGAAGCACGTCCCTTGGGACAGATGATCCTGAGACAACCACCAAAGAAGAGAGTCTCTTGTCTCCTGATCCAGATCTACCTGAGGAGACAAATTTGCATTATCTCCATTCCACTGTCTGAGCATGCTCAGCTGTAGTGGTCTGAGATGAAAACGAGCAAACGGAATGATGTCCATTGCCGCCACCATAAATCCAATTACCTCCATGCACTGGGCCACTGATGGCCGAGGATTGGACTGAAGGGCTCGGCATGTATTCAGAATTTTTAACTTTCTGACCTCTGTCAAGAAAATTTTCATGGATATGGAATCTATTAGAGTTCCCAGGAAGGGAACCTTGGTCTGTGGAATTAATTAACTTTTTTCTAGATTCACCTTCCACCCCTGAGTCCTCAGAAAGGACAGAACCATGTCTGTATGAGACCTTCTCAGATGGTAAGATGCCTGGATCAGAATATCGTCCAGATAAAGTGCCACTGCAATACCCCGCGGCCTGAGAACCTCCAGAAGGGAGCGTAAAACCTTTGTGAAGATCCTAGGTGCTGTGGCCAACCCGAAGGGAAGAGCCATGAACTGAAAATGTTTGTCCAGGAAGGCAAACCTTAGGAACTGATGATGATCCTTGTGGATAGGAATATGAAGGTATGCATCCTTCAAGTCCACGGTAGTCATATATTGACCCTCCTGGATCAATGGCAGAATTGTTCGAATAGTCTCCATTTTGAAGGATGGGACTCTCAGAAACTTGTTTAGACTCTTTAGATCTAAAATGGGTCGAAACGTGCCCTCTTTTTTTGGGGACCACAAAAAGATTTGAGTAAAACCCCTGTCCCTGTTCCAGTCTTGGAATGGGACGAATTACTCCCATAGTAGAGAGGTCTTTTACACAACGTAAGAACGCCTCTCTTTTTGTCTGGTCTGCAGACAATCATGACAGAAGAAACCTCCCCCTTGGGAGAGAACTTTTGAATTCCAGCTGATACCCTTGGGACACGATCTCCAGTGTCCAAGGATCCTGGACATTTCTTACCCAAGCCTGGGCAAAGAGAGAAAGTCTGTCCCCTACTAGATCCGGTCCCGGATCGGGGGCCGCCCCTTCATGCTGTTTTGGCAGCAGCAGCAGGCTTCTTGGGTTGTTTACCCTTGTTCCAAGCCTGGTTGGGTCTCCAGACGGACTTGGCCTGAGCAAAATTCCCTTCCTGCTTGGCGGAAGAAGAGGGGACTCCTTTAAAGTTCCGAAAGGAACGAAAATTATTTTGTTTACCCCTCAGTTTAGCAGTTCTATCCTGAGTTAGGAGATGACCCTTACCTCCCGTAATGTCAGAAATGATCTCTTTCAAGTCAGGCCCGAATAGGGTTTTCCCCTTGAAAGGAATAGCCAAAAGCTTTGACTTAGATAACACATCAGCAGACCAAGATTTTAACCATAACGCTGTACGGGCTAAAATAGCAAATCGGGCATTCTTAACTGTCAACTTGGCAATCTGAAAGGCGGCATCTGTAATAAAAGAATTAGCCAGCTTAAGAGCCTTAATTCTATCTAAAATATCCTCTAAAGGAGTCTCAGTCTTAAGAGACTCTTCTAAAGCATCAAACCAGAAGGCTGCCGCAGGGGTGACTGGTACAATGCAGGCCGTTGGTTGTAAGAGGAAACCCTGATGAATAAACAATTTCTTTAGAAGACTCCAATTTCTTATCCATAGGGTCTTTAAAAGCACAACTGTCCTCAATAGGAATAGTTGTATGCTTAGCCAGGGTAGATATAGCTCCTTCCACCTTAGGGGCTGTTTGCCGAAAGACCCGAACAGTGTCAGATATGGGATACATCTTCTTGAAAGTAGGAGAGGTTGAGAACGGGATACCCGGTCTGTCCCATTCCCTCTTAATAATCTCCAAGATTCTCTTAGGAACCGGAAAAGCATCAGTGTAAGCAGGTACCTCTAAGTATTTGTCCATTTTACACAATTTCTCTGGTGGTACCACAATAGAGTCACAGTCATCCAGAGTTGCTAAAACCTCCCGAAGTAACAGGCAGAGGTGTTCAAGCTTAAATCTAATATACATGACGTCCGAGTTCGTCTGAGGTAACGCACTTCCCGAATCAGAAAGTTCCCCCTCAGACAGAAGTTCCCTGACCCCCAATTCAGATCCCTGTGAGGGTACATCGGAAATAGCTAACAAAGCATCAGCGGACTTAGTATTCACATTGACTTCTGTCCTACTGCGTTTGAACTGTAACACTGGCAACTTAGATAATACCTCTGTAAGGGTAGTTGACATAACTGCAGCCATATCCTGTAGAGTAAATGAATTAGACGCGGTTGAAGAACCAGGCATTGCTTGGGTGGGCGTTAAAGGTTGTGATGCTTGGGGAGAAGTTAGCGGTATACCTTGATTCTCCTCAGACTGTGAATCATCCTTAGACACACTTTCTTTACATAAAATTTGTGCTTTACATTGTAAGGCCCTCTCAGTACACGAGGGACAAAAAACCAGAGGGGGTTCCACAGTGGCATCTAAACATATAGAGCAAGGAGTTTCCTCCTCAGTGTTAGACTAGCAATATTAATAATAGTCGTACTCTGCTTATAGTATTGAACTCTAAATTCAAATTGTATGCAAAATTGTTAATGCAAAAAAAAAAAAAAAAAACTGTACTGCGCCTTTAAATTTTAAAAGCGCAACTATTTTTCTGATATCTGCAAAAACGTGTTTGGAACAGAAAAAAATATTTTAAAGTGCCCAAAATACTCTATTAGTATTGCATCCACTTGCTGAGATATGTAAGAAAACAATATATATCGATTATAACAGTAATTTATTTATTATCTTAATTTGGCCCCTGCCCCCGGAGTACACTTGCTGTAGCCTGATAAGCTTGAAAAACCCTTTGAAGGCCGAGACAACTTAGGCCCCACCAGAGCCCCAGCCTCTGCTTGCTATGCGATCCGGATGATACTGTGTGTCTGAGCTTGTGAAAATAGGCCCCGTCTACCGTGGGCATTAACCCAGCGTCCAGCCCTTGAATAAGCCTCAAAGATATATTTACATACTTTAGCAAATTATATAAAGGGATTCCAGATACACCATTTCCTTTCATATAGTGCATACTGCTTACCCTTCCCCATATAGGGAAAAATGTCAGCCTGTTCTGATGCATCAAGTCTCTCCAGAAACAAAAGACTGAACATTCCTCAATGCTGCTTGTAGCAAGACACCGTTCTCCACACTGAAGATTTCTTTTACATTACCTTCAGCTGCGCTGTGAGAACCATCATGGATCTTAGATAATGTTTGCTAAGATCATCAACATTAGGGCATAAAATAAGATGTCTCCACTCCTCTTGGGAAGCAATAGACTAACGATTTCCCCCTGAGAAAAATAGTACTCACTGGCACTATTTTAAAATAAAAAACTTCTTGATTGAATAATCTAAACTAACACCTCACTTTACCTCTTCCTATAACTAACACAGGCAAAGAGAATGACTGGGGGTGGAGGGAAGGGAGGAGCTATGTATATATACAGCTCTGCTGTGGTGCTCTTTGCCACTTCCTGCTAGCAGTTGGTTAATATCCCACAAGTAAGGATGACATCCGTGGACTTGTCAAGGCTACTGCATGCAAATACAAAATAGTAGGTTAAGTTCCTTCAATCCGGGAGCTATAATTAACCATTAACTTTAGGGTAGCAGTATAGAGCCAATAAATAGTCAATAAAACATTCCTATTAAAGCATTAGTAGAATTATTACTTATGGTATAAGCACAAACATTAGAGATGATGCTATGGTAAGCACATTAAAAGGGAGACAGACTCCCAAGGTAGAAGACCTCACGTTTCACAGTCATGCTTCTTCAGAAGGGGAGCGCACCAATGCTGTTATGCAGTATATATGCATATACAAATCCTTCCCTCTAATTTTGATTGGTTTACATAATATTAGTAAACAGCTTTCATTGAGAACTTCACCAGTCACTCATGGACTTTAGCCAATCAAAATTTAATGTACACGTGGGGATATCATTTTATCTTATAGACCAACCAAATTAGCTCTTCAGCTTCCTGTTTCAACCTGATTGGCTGATCATTGTTTACAATGTATCCTTTTTACACATGTCTGTATTATGATTTATTTGTATCGACTTAGGCACTTCATTTGTACACATTACGATCTTATTGTTAGAATATATATATTTTATTTAAGGTCCAATGCTGCTAATTTATTGCGATCAGAGACACAGTATTCAAATTGCAAACAGTGGAATGAATGGTAAGTATTATCAGGTTTGGGTATATTGCCCTATCTATATTTATGAAAGGGAACAGATTAAACATGAGCATTGAAAGACATTATTTCTTAGAGTGAAATTTGTGCATATACCTTTCAAAGTAATAATGAAGGTATATTCATATATATATTTTTTACTTGTAAAATGTTGAGATAAATAATAAAAAATTGAGATAAATATCATAGTTATGTGTATAAAGATTTTGAATATATTAACATATTATAAGGATTTCAATAGGATTCACAACTTTTGTCTGTATATGTATGTGCTCCCAATATGAATTTAACTCCTAACTTACGACAACACTACTAATCATAACATAATATGTGAATGTAAGTGGAATGGGTAAAAGGAAATAGTGTTGGATAAAGTGAACTGTGAAATATCATAAGGAAAAAATAGATAGATAAAACAGTGATCCAAATGATTATCAATGTCCGTTTGCAATAAATGGAATAAATAAGTAAATAAAATATTTGGAAAAACAATGGAATACATAAGTGAATGAATCATTTTCAATATTTTGTTTCTCTAAAAACGCTATTCACTTATTTATTCTATTGTTTTTTATTCTTTAAGGTGTTTCATTTTGTTCATCTACTTTCTTTTTTGTTTTGTTTACATATTAAATCTCACTGTTTTATTCCATATATATTCAAATAATATTGACAACTATATATTTTTTTATTAATTAATTGAGTAGTAGATGCTAAGCATGTTAAGAATAAAAAATGTAAACCTTAGTTTTCTTTTAGATTTTATGTAAATGCAGTGGCATCGCTGGTGGGAGGCAGGGAACTAGTCCCACAGAATAGCTGCCCCCCATGTGTCGCTATGGCACACCCAATCCTGCCAGTAACATGCCCATTCTCACCCTCCAATCCTGGCCAAGCCTAAAAATCACCATTGGGTGTCCTTGAAGGGCCACCCTAAGGGGTCAATTTATGAAGCAGCGGTTGCTGCTTCCAACCAACTCGGCTCCGGGTCCGCCTGAAGCGGAAGTTAAGAAGCAGCGGTCCTAAGACCGCTGCTCCTTAACTCATCCTCTATCTCTGAGGTGGTGGACAGCAATCAGCCCGATCGAATACGATCGAGTTGATTGACACCCACTGCTAGTGGACGATTGGCTGCGAATGTGCAGGGGGCGGTATTCCACAAGCATTTCACAAGAAGTGCTTGTGCAATGATAAATGTAGACAGTGTATGCTACAGCGGATCATGTCCGTCTGACAAATGATAAATCGCCCCCCAAGAAGAAAATTCTGTGGGTGCCACTGTGTAAATGATTAAATGTAATACATTTGACAGTCAAAACACAGATATGCAGTGAGATCAGATTTCAAAAAGAATGTTTTAGTGAGAATATCATGCCTTTATTTACAAAATAGCCATTTATTTTGGAAGCACAAGTTATAATCCTCATGACATGTTATGCTACAATTACTAGTCCACTCAAAGTTAAAGATAGAAAAAAGTCAAAATTTTAACTTGTGTACTTCAAGGGTGTGTGTATGTGTGTGTGCATGTGTTTGTATGATTTTCTGTGTGTGTATGTGTCTATGTGTTTGCATGTGTGTGTAGGTGTGTGTGTGAGAGCGAGTGTGTGTATTATGTCTGTTTGTGTTGTGTGTGCATGTGTGTTTGTGTTGTGTGTACTTGTGTGTGTGCGTGTGTGTATGTGTGTATTTGCACGTGTATGTTTGTGTGTGTGTGTGCGCGTATAAAAGTACTGTATTTTATGATTAACTAAATCTAGCATTCTCCTTTTTGACTAAAGCTATATTAATTTAAGAATAAACTTAAAGGGACATTAAACACTAAATAAATCATAGCTTGAACGATGTATTCAATGACTGTGAGCAATATAGCTGTGTCTGCACTTCCATGTTTAACATAAATTGGAAAGCCCACAATATTCAGAAATAAATTACAGGAAAGGAGAAAATAAATTACAGGAAAGGAGAGCAAAATAAATAATGAAAGTATATTGCAAAGTTGTTTTACTACATGTAATTAAACAATTTATATTAATATCTTGAGGTGTTAAATTTCCCTTTAATCTTCAAGGTTTTTAATTCCACTTTATGAAAAAATATTTTTATATTTTTATTTGTACCTATGTCCCGTTAACAGAGTGTTTAATGGATTGTTTGATGTTTTTCTGATGCATAAAAAATAATAATAAATCAGGATGCCGTAAATATTTAAAAAATGTTCAACCCGTATAAAGAAAATCTGAGGTTATTATACTGTATATATTTAGTCATTTATCAAATACTGATTCCTTTACTTTCCCATCCACAATACATATTAAAACTAGCTATTGGTTAAGTTGTATTACTGATTTTATTATATTTGTCATAAGTTGTCAGTTATACATTTGACATATGGAAGGAGAATAAACTTTAAATTTGCACTGTTATTATAATAAAACAGTGTACACACAGAATTGTAACTTAAAATGTTATCCCATGTAAATGAAAAAAATATCATCATTGTGACGAAGCTCTAAAATAAGTTGAATAAAGAAAACATTCTGCAAATAAAATTGTTGAGCTAAAATGATTTTCAAAATGACCACTAGATGTCAGCATTAGGCATAAACACATTTTAGTGGATCGTAAACTAGGGCTCTCTGTGTGTAGTGATACTACGTAGATTAACATGGGAGAAACGAACACAGGGAATAAAATGCATTTTATAGATACATTTTCTGCTCCCGATTTCATCAGTTTGATATGCAGCAAGTTTAGCTCTTATAAACAAATTCCAGTCTACAGTATATATAAAACACATATTATTCAGTAAATCTCAGGTTTTTAATGGTGTGAATTTAAACAGAAAAAAATAAATAGTTTTTCATGTTATCCATTTTTTAACAAAGTGATTTATATCAATTAAAATAGTGGCCTAGATTAAAAGTGGCGTGCAAACACTGCTCAAAGTAAACTTTTAATGTGGACAGGTTAGCACTCGAATTACAAGTTGAAAGTATATTATTTGTGCGCGTGTGAAACCATGCAAAAAAAATCAACGTTTTGGCTCCAACAGAAACCTTTTTTCAATACATCAATGTGTTCCTAATACCCGAGGTAGTCTTTTTTTTATTATTCTTTTTTTCATTGAGGTCAAAAAAGTCTTTACAGGCACATGATCAAAATTGACAATATACATGGATATAGTAACCAACCTGATGACAATACTGTGTCACCACTCAAGGGGGCGCTAATATACACAGAATAAATATATATATATATTTATATATATATATATATATATATATATATAGTGCTAGATCACTCCTATAATGTCAACAAATTACAAAATACAACAAAAATATAGTGTATATATAGTGTGATCAAATATACAAAATGATATAACTTATCAGTCCATAGGTGAATCAATCACTGAAAAAAAGTGTTGTCCATTTGGACTTGCTTCCAATGGTCTTTTATTCTTGAATTCATGGCAACTCCTTCCCAAATAGAAGAGGTTAACTGGAATATGTGATGGTATAAAACAAACACACAGAAGGGCGCCTCCTAGTGTAATAAAGTAGAGACGGTGTACAAATATGTGATAACAGATGTTCAGGTACTCACAAGTGAGGCTGTAGTCTCCAACCGCAAAAAAACATGGACAGGCTCTCAGTCAAGTGATAAGTTTTAAAATCACTTTTATTAAAACAATGGTCTTTAAAAGCACAGTGTATACATATATCACTGTGTATTAAAATGCAACTAGTTTCTCAGCTAGCTTGCTGTTTCCTCAGGCGTCTAACAACCTGACTGAGAGCTCAAGAATATATACTACATTTAACCAATAGAACCACATTAGGGTGGTTACACCCCTAAACACAGCTGTTCACCTTAATTAGATATCTATTTAACCCTTATGTTTGTCAGGCATAGTTATTTCATGATGAAACCAATACAATATAAACACATAGTTAAAATCCAATTCCTTGATGTGTGTAAATATCTATTTAACCCTTATGTTTGTTAGGCATAGTTATTTCATGATGAAACCAATACAATATAAACACATAGTTAAAATCCAATTCCTTGATGTGTGTAGATATCTATTTAACCCTTATGTTTGTTAGGCATAGTTATTTCATGATGAAACCTATACAATATAAACACATAGTTAAAATCCAATTCCTTGATGTGTGTAGCACATTGTGCCCTTAGTGTATACCCTTAAATCTAATATTGAATCATTTAATGTACTGATTAGCTAAAAACTCCAAATTCATATTCTCGTGTCTTTTATTAAAAAACCCATTTTTTTTTATTTATTTTTTTTAAATTGTGTTAACTGAAATGCCGATATTTTCTCCCTCTAATAGGGCAAGTTGTGATACCTTTCTACCAATCCCAAAGAGATATTTCATCGCTTATGGGCGTGGAAAGGCTGGGCTTGAATGTCTGTCATTGTACTTCCAACTAAAAGAACCTATACAATAAACATTGAATACTGTGATCCTGAATTATTATTAACATCTCAGTGATGCGTACCATCTCAGATACCTCAATCCTTTCAATTGATGCTAATATCGTCGGCTCCATAGAACCCCACACATTCCCTACTGACTCGCAGCAGTCACACTTCAACTCACCAACTCCACTTGCGCATCACCTCTCACTACCTACACAGATTATATTTATTAATGTACGACTTATTTTTGTGTTAACTAAAAATGCCGATATTCTCTCTCTCTAATAGGGCAAGTGGCAATACCTCTCTACCAATCCCAAAGCAATACGTCATCGCTTATGGGCATGTAGGGCTGGGCTTGATTGTCTGTCATTATATTTCCAACTAAAAAACATAGAAATCAAATACTGTGATCCTAAATTATTATTAACATCTCAGTGATACGTGCCATCTCAGATACCTCAATCCTATCGATTGATGCTAATATCGTCAGCTCCATAAAACCCCACATATTCCCTACTTACTCACAGCAGTAACACTTCATCTCCCCAGCTCCACTTGCACATCACCTCTCACTACCTACACAGAGGCCATCGCTCCCTTGATTAATGTTAATATTAGGCAGATTTTTTGCCTTCTTGGTCCGCTTTAGCTATTATTATTATATGTGTAACTCAGGTTAACTAACACGCCTCCTATTCTTAACCAATCACCATTAGACACGTCACATAAGATAGGCGTGGACTAGATCGGCCCCCTATTCTCCTCTTATTCTAATAACACTGGGGCCAAGCCTCCCTTACTATAACCACCATTCAGAACTATACCCATCCATACCAGCAGGCACTACAAATCTATCTAGAAGGTGACTACAGCTAATCTGGTTGTATCTCGATGTTGAGATGGGTGCCCCCCATGATACATAATG
This sequence comes from Bombina bombina, assembly GCF_027579735.1. Classification (NCBI taxonomy): domain Eukaryota; kingdom Metazoa; phylum Chordata; class Amphibia; order Anura; family Bombinatoridae; genus Bombina; species Bombina bombina. The sequence continues at coordinate 723,780,182 of NC_069502.1, read as the reverse complement.
ATATTTAATGGATATCTATGATTACCTATGCTCAGTGGCGTAGCGTGGGTTGTCAGCACCCAGGGCAAGGTAAAAATTAAGCCCCCCTAACCCATTAGCACTGACTGAGTCTCTTCCACCTGTACAGTAGGTAACAATGCAAACACTCAGACTGAAAATTGTCTGATCAATGTGACGCACTGCATTGGGAACCCTTGATTACAAGCATCTCTTCCAATGTCATTACAGCTGAGCCTTGGCCCTGCCTTGTGTATACGTGCTGCCCTGCACTCTGTTACTTCATTATAACTTTTACATGCTATGGCTGATACATAGCATTTAAAAGTTATAATGAAGTAAGTTACAGAGTGCAGGGCAGCACGTATACCCAAGGGCCAAGGCTCAGCTGTAATGATATGAGAAGAGATGCATGTTGTAATCACGGGTTCCCAATGCAGTCAGTGCGTCACATTGATCAAACAATTTTCAGTCTGAGTGTTTGCAAATTTCAGGGTGTTCCTGGGCTGGACTGTGTTAACATTCCTCTTAGCATGTTTAATCCTGCATTGTGAGATAGTGATAGTGACAATTTGTAATCTATATAGCCACCGACATCCCTTTATCTCCTATTCCTATCAGCCATAGCATGTAAAAGTTATAATATTATAAGTTATAAGTTACAGAGTACAGGGCAGCACGTATACACAAGGCAGGGCCAAGGCTCAGCTGTAATGACATGAGAAGAGATGCTTGTAATCAAGGGTTCCCAATGCAGTACGTCACATTGATCAGACAATTTTCAGTCTGAGTGTTTGCACATTTCAGGGTGTTCCTGGGCTGGACCGGGTTAACATTCCATTCCTCTTGGCATGTTTAATGGCTGCATTGTGAGCTAGTGATAACTTGTAGTCAATATAGCCACCAACATCCCTTTATCCTCTCCTCCAGGCTCCCACATTACTTACCTTTTAAAGTCACGGGCGGGCACAACGCGCTAGAGACAGTCTTCCTCCACTTCTTGCTCCCTTGGTCCCTCCTGACCTGTGCGCTGGGAGTGGGAGGAGTCAGGACCCGATGTGCTAACTAGTGACGTAAACCGTAACTCTAGTCAGCAGGTAACGTTCGGACAGAGTCAGATTACACTTACAGGCGGCACAGACGACACTGACTGACAATTGAAGTTCACACTTGCTTGAGACTCAAGACAGAACAGCAGGGCACCTGGTAGAATGTTTATCCTCCCTGTTCCCTTTGCCTGCCAAGTTGTCAAAGCACCGCTGGAGTCTGGGACTGACTGTCACAGTCTACTATCTGGTGGAGGCTTTGCGCCCCCCATAATTATGCGCCCGGGGCAACCGCCCCTGTGGCCCCCCCCACGCTACGCCACTGCCTATGCTTCATATGGCCACTACTACTGAACCTAGCTGATATAGGTGTATCCTTAGAAACTGAGACCTATATATATTATAAAAAGCAATGTGATACTAAACTTAGCTACAAGGTAGAGATACTCTGTATCCAATAGGGATAAGGTATATCTCATATCGTAAAACTGTGTTAATGCTAAAAATATATGTGATAGAACTAAATATATATGTATACTATATTAACCCTGCCTATTGGGCCTAACTGATACTAGTGTATCTAAGGTATAACTTGCTTATATCTCAAATATATAACGTGAAACTATATATTTATATGTGCTATATATCTTTAACTGATATACTAAAGATTATATGTGCTCTTACTAATTATTGGCATATCTATGACCTAATATTAAGGATCGGTCATACAATACTAATCATAAATAATACTATACTTAATCTCAAGTGTGTGTGCTCTATATAATCACAAACGTGGGAAGTGCCTAATCTAAAATTCAGCTAATGATTAATAATCATATCTTTATCTACATGGATATTGTAATGTACACTCTTATTTCCTTAGTTGTATTATTGACAAACAAAAATAAGGTTGTAGTGTCCTGTACCTGTAAGAGTTCCTCAAAATGTTGTCATAAATAACATCAAAATCAAATGAAAACTATTAACAAACTTAACTATACTGGACAACCTGTGTATTCTAAGTGAATACCAGGGGGATCTAAGAGTGCTAAAAGAGGGTTTCAATAAGTATCTCTTCTAGATTGGACTGTAGGGCAGGGGCAGGGGTCGGTGTGGTTTCATACAACATAGTCCACTCTCCCCGCAGAGCCGCGGACATCAACAGCTCATGTTGCAAGAATGGCCTAAGAATCTGTTGCTGTATTCTAGGTGGCAAGGACTCTATAAGGACCTTCCATTTCTTTAGGAAATATGGCAGCCTATGGTTAGATTCCAATAGGACATTGTGTTGCTCAATAAATAGGTTTTTATATAGGAGTTGTTTAAATTGTATCAAAGAGGGCAGAGTTTTTAAGCACCACAGGGTTAGAATACATTGTCTGGCACTTAGGGTGATAAGGTTTAATAAGGAGTGTAATTTACTATGAATACTAATCCATTTGAATAAAAAGATGTTGTCAGTTGAAAATGTTAGTTCTATGGTTATCGTTGTTTTGATCCAATATTGTAGGCAATTCCAGAAGCACTTAAATTTTGGTCATTCATAGAAGTAATGGGTCATAGAGGGGTTGGGCTAGTGACATTTAACACATCGGTTTGGGTGTGTAGGGTTCCATTTTACCCATCTCCTAGGGATGATGTAGTCTATTTATTAGTCTAGTCTGTGCTTCTCTCAATGTTAGCGATAGGGTAGCTTTCTTAGCCAGTTCTAAGCTATTTTTTTTTTTTATTGAGGTTTTCAAAACATACAAGAATGGCTTTAGAAACATTGAAATTCTGAAGACATGTTACATTTCGGCCGATATGGGAAACTTCACGTCCATCTACATGTAAACTGACAGCATATGTAGCTCAGTTACATACACAAGAGTGTAACAATTGTCCTCTTAATTATAGAGATCATAGGTTGAAATATATAATCTACTAATAAAACATGACATGCAGGTTAGTATCAATAGCAGTACAAAAAGTAGCAGTCTATTATAATATTGAGCCTATGCAAATAGAACCTCATTTTCTGTAATATATATTGCATTAGGTAACTACTGCTCAGGTCTCTTATGGACCAGTTAGTTCAGAACGCTAATTTTTTTTTAAGTTTTTATTGAGGTTTTCAAAACACATATCATACATTGAAAACTCAATTTCCATTATTTTCAGGAGACATGTTACAGTAGAATATAGGACCATAATAAACAAAAATAAGAGCATATTACACAGTAGTCCTCATGTTAACTGTGAGAAAATTAACATATCTCCGGCTTGTAAGCAAATCATAGAAAAGATAAATAAATAATAAACTTGTATCAGTAGCTTTGCTTGCACTAACAGTCTACATCAAAAATTGAATTATAACAGTGAGACCTCATTTTTATTTATGTTTTCTACTATCTATTCCCCTTAGGTCAAATATGGTCCACTATGGGCCTATTTACTCAGATGCATCACAATAGAGGAAGTAGTAGATAAAATAGGGAAGGGGTTATTAATCGCCGCAATATTGATATAGATATATAATAAGTATTGGGGTAAATTTCTGTGGAATCTACGTTCCTTTGTTTCACCAGTAACCAAAATTCGGGGGGGGGGGGGGGGGGGGAGTAGCCACTATTACGGAAATGATGGTCTCAGGGCAAAATTTATAGATATACTCATAACAAAAATTTCCTAAATTATTATCTATCAGCCATTATCTAAGTCTGTAAGGGACAAGGTTCTTAGTGGAATAAGCTGAAAATAGATAAAACCACCTAGTATTAACCAGCAAAGCAATATGGCCTTTCATAATTATCGCCTATCAGGGATATCTCTTAGTAATATATTTTTTGCCTCTTGATATAGGATTCAATTTGCAAAGGTATAGCAAATCAAGTTGGGTTTTGAAACATAGCTAGCAAACCTCATAAACCATATATATTTTTACTTCACCTGTCCTGCAGTCAGCTTTCTATGGTCTACTACTTAAGACCGGCCCAAATCACCATGTATTATGGAGCTGAGCTGTAAACTCTATGGAATTATACTTGTGTGATATATATATATATATATATATATATATATATATATACTTATAGCCCAATAGATCTGTTCTAATCTGCTCCTCCCAGTATCTTACTGAACACATATAGTACATAATAGGTAGTCATATACATTATAGCATAACCATAACTATTGCACATTATCATATTATATATAGCAGATACATGAGCCATCTACCTAGTATATTTAAACTTTAGTATGACAATATATGACTCCAATGATCCTGAATCTCGCCCTAGCAGAGATTAAAATGACGGCTTGCCTATTAAGAAGCTATAAGTGACTATTATGGTTATATTGTAGAAATAGAGAAAAACATGTAATCTCGGCCGCAGATGGCACGTCAACATTTTGCAAAATTTTAATGCAACCATATCCGATAGTAAGAATATAATTATAGCCATTTAATGGAGAGTAGAAACTTGAGAATCATATGGATAAAACAGATTACAGGATCTTACCTATCAAGCCTGGGGAAGGATTTGCGGCTCCTATCTTATTGAGCATATTCCGAAATTAATAGGAGCATATATTGGTGTACCCCAATTGAATACATCTAAAAAGATCTCTGCAAGCGTATACTAGCTTTATATATAGAGAGAGAGTATAAAAAATTCTCAATAGTATACAATATTGCTCCATAATTTGTAAGGAAATTGGGTATCAATGTATTCGGGACAAAATAGGAACACTTTTTATACCTTACTGCATATATTAAAGGATTACTAATGAGCTGTGGTTGTAGCCATTTTCTTATAGCTGCCGCAATATAGATAAGTCAAACAATCATCCCCAAATATTAAAAGCACGACAGTAGTAAACCATCTTATAAGCCATTGCGTAACCCAGGACTCAGGAGGCTATTTAGGTAACAGTTGAACTATGAAGTACAGTAATGGATATATAATAACACAGAATCAATAACCTCCTTTTAGGAAACATTAAACTAGATATGACTGCCTCTGAAGTATTTGTATAGGAGCCAGTAAATTTTAACAACTATCATTCGGCTGCTTTCTATACTAAGTCTTATAGTAAATAGTAAAGATTCAATCTTAACACACTTGACTAGGAACCATGGGAGACTAGGGAAAACTGAACCACACTTAATTATGAAACTTTAGTCTGAGGAGAAAGTCCTGGCCTATATAATCCATCAGTAGCAATGTATGAGATGAACTTGTTGTTATCCCACTCCAGAGCGGTGGGTGGCTATCTACAGGTCTGTGGGGCCAGCCACTCACCCTCCATGACTGAACAGTCGCGGGCCTCATCAGACACTGTAGGGTAGGATCGAAAGAAGCATTTGATTTAACTGTCAGCAACCCCTGGATTGCCAACTGCAGGATCCGACCGGCTGTGTTCCATCCTAAAAGTCAATGTCATCAAACCGCTAACGCTACCGTCAGGTGAGTAGAGTTTCCCATGATTGGACATCAGGAAGGGGCTCTCTCGTTCAGTTTCTGGCCATATCTGTGTAAGCTTCATTTGATAATCCTCTGTAGCATGAAGCGAGCCCAACGCCATGCCTGTAAGGGTGTCAGTAGTTGCGACCATTGTAGCTTCTGGTATTCTATGTTCCCCTTGGGTAGCTTGGCTGTGCGGTAATCGGCTAGGTGTTGGTATCATTAGAGCTGCATCAAATTGCAACTCTACCTGCTGAAAGGAGGTTTCAAATAGTTGCAGGACTTTTTTTCCCCAGCCGCCGATAAATGCCATCTTCTTTGAGTTGCACTGTCTCAAGCAAAACTGTCAGTGTAAGATGGCTCAATTGACGTGTCCCAGGAACCTGGCAGAGACACATGTGTCCACTTTGGTACAGGGGATTGCAATGCTAAGTATATTTGCCCCTGAGATCAGTTCGATAGCGGCAGTAGATACTAGCCACGTGGCAGCTGTGAGGCACTTGGGCCCCAGTTTAATTCACCTCCCAAACATGAAACCTTAATGAATTGGACTAGTATTGAGGCAGCTTTGATAGTGTCCAGCATCTGCAACTCAAACAGCACTGCAGATTGTCAATTTGCCCCAAATAGTAGACTCAGCAGCTGGAGCTCAAGTATTATGCTTCCATCCATGTTGGCTGTTGGCTCCGCCCCCCAGAACACTAATATTAATTGGTAGTTACATACACAGTCACTTTTGGACTAATTAATAAACATAAAATTCAATGTAAACTTCAAAGTATGGTGAGCTGAATTATTGAGTGGGGTGTTGAGTGAGAGGGTACAGCCGCACTAATATTGATAGGGGGAGTGAATTAGCATCTGATATTTGATGATGAAAAGATAAAGGACTGGTGAGTTGATGATTATAGCCTTAGAGTTTAAAACCTGTGAATAAACTTCTATGATAGGAGAAAGACCTATATAAGCTCAGAGATGATAATGGAGGAGGATCTTCCTTACCAAAGAACGGGAGACTGTGATATCCAACTGTCACATGGAAGTGTGATCAAGTGGGATTATAGGGAATATATTTTCATAGGAGGGTACTCTAGCTTTACTGATAGGGGGCAATGGGTGACTATTAGATATGTGATATCTAATAGGAAAGGGAATAGGGGACTAACATATATGGCTTGATCGAGTTAAAAGGTACTAATTTTATTGGCGAAATGAAGGGCGATATTAATATATAGGGTTGTCTTATAATATACATTAAAGGAGAATTAAGGGGTGGTAGTATAGGATAAAGAACCTCCTTAGAGTAGATCAAATTATCTCACTACAAAAACTAGTATAATAGCCTGTATGGTTCCCTGTCTATAGTTCAAAGCTATGTCATTTGGTTAGTCAAACAGAGCAAGTGGATCTCTATAATCAGAAAGAATGTATGACAAGATTGAGCATATATCACATTTATATGCCTGGGAGAATCACTATTGTAAACCTATCAGTGACCAGCTAGATAATCATAGAAGTTTTGGGAAATACTTAATAACATAGAAAACAACATAAGTAAAAACATAAGTATAGCCATTTACAACAGTACACATGAAAGAGAGAAAAAAAGTCCATGGTATCATTTTAATATAAGTTTAAAAAAAATTTATGCTTAGACAGTAGGACCTAAATAAGTGGGTAACTGGGAACCTCGTAAAAGGCTTTTACTAGTGGTGAAGTCAACCAACACCTCTCTTGGATAACGAAACCGAGCTGAACAAACGACATGAGAGGAAGTCAGACAGATTGTAGGAAAGTGACAGTGCAAATTGTAAATGGGTATTTAAACCATATTTTGTGTCTGTCAGGGTGTCAGCTCTTCTTGTATGGTACAGAGTGTCTCTTCATTGTCTCTGTGTAGTGAGGGCCTGGTTGATGAAGTTTCATGCTCCAACCTGTGTCTTGTTACATACCCGGATGCCAGTCACTCCATCACGGGTTGCGGCTAAGGAGATTTCTGAATGTAGATCATTAGCACATTAACAGAGGTGTTAGAGCTGAGTCTAGACCAGGAAATTACAGGCTCTCTAGAGGGGGAGGCGATTCCCTATTCCTTCGGTAACTCTCTTGTCGCTAGCTTAAGTTCCGTTTGTAGGCAGACAAATGAATAAGTAGTTGTTCCACCCTGGAATAGATTCAACAAATTGGCACTACTCTTCCCGGTTAGCCATCAAACCGGGGGGGGGGGGGGGTAGTTGGTATTGTGAGCATTCAGTCTTAAGCCATCTGGCTTGTATCTTCTGCTTGAGGGATCTCAATAAAAGTAGTGTCTTCTGAGTCAGTAATGAATCCTTGATAAGTAGGTAGAATTAATGTGCAGGAAGCTGTAGATATAGCAAGATAGACTACTAGATTTTGAAATTGAGATCGTAGCTACATCATTATGCATCTGATCATGGCTGCAACTTTGTCACGCCCCCCTCTTAGTTATTCTTAATATCCTGTATTGTGATGTCAGCATTTATGTATGGTTGCAGTCGTTCCAATATTATATTTTGAGTCTTTTAGTGTGGTGTTTAAGAATGTCTTGGTAGAAACTTGTAACTTAGAAATGGCCAACACCAAACGCCATCCGGGAAGTAATGAATGGTGTGGGATTCCAAAAGGCTGGGTTTTTAGATATCATATATTGATATAATGTAGGAGCTGTAAGTATGCATAAAAATGTTTATTTGAAATGTCATATCTGTCTGTAAGCTCCTGGAAAGATCTGACAGTGTGTAGCAAAGGGTCTAGAGCATTGCCCACTGTTCTAAGTCCCTTCTCCTGCCAGACCTGTCGGAAAATCCTTGTTCCCTATCAGACATATGTATATAGGGTTGGGTTGTGAACAGTTTAACATTTTATGTGCTAGCGACCAAGCTCTCAGAGGGTCTTTATATAGAATTTTGTTTTTAAGAGATAATGGTAGCGTATTGGCTGTGCAGTATGACAGGGAAGAGAGGGCATAGGGTGCGGTTACCACATTCTCTAAAGATGGATCATAAAAATGGGCTGTGCCAAGATGCCAGTCTGTCACTAGCCTTAGCAAAGTTGCCCAGTTATAGTACTTAAGATTAGGTAGGCCTAGACCACCACATGTATAGGGGAGGTGTAGTTTAGATGCAGCTATCCTGGGTTTTTTCCCTCGCCAAAGGAACTGAGTGATTGTTCTTTCTAAATTTTGAATATCTTTTTTGGTCATTAGGAGAGACAACATGAGTAATGGGTACAAAAGTTTTGGGAGTAAGGACATTTTAAGAAAATTGACATGGCCAAAGAGGTTCAAGGGGAGATTTCTCCAGTTGGTGAGTAGAGTGTAGAGTAAGGTGCACTAGTTTGTAATGTTTAGGTCATAAAGTTTATTTTGGTTTCTATGCAATAGGATACCTATATATTTGAGTGAATTGGGTACTTCAACAAATGGTTAGGAAACGGCTGTCGAGGTACGTCGAGTTAACCACAGGATTTCTGATTTGGAGTTATTTATTTTGTTGCCGGAAAATTTGGCAAAAGTCTCCAGCTTCTCCAAGATTATTGGTATGTATTTCCCTAATAAGTCCACAAACAGGAGCATGTCGTCTGCTTATAGTGCAAACTTGTGAATGCTACCTTCATGGACACCCCCAGGAAGACTTGTCTCAATTTGACGGCCAGCCGCTCCAGTGCCAGGTCAAAAATCAAGAGTGATAGGGGAAATCCCTGTCTTGTGCCCCTCTCCAGGGTGAAATCTGGGGAAAATAATCCATTTACCAGTATCCGAGCTATGGGGGTAGAGTATAGAGTGCATTCAAAAAGGGGCCTTGTAAGTTATATCTGTTAAGCACTTCAAAAAGATAGTCCCATTCGACACGGTTGAAGGCCTTTTATGCATTGAGGGATAGAAGAAAGGCTTCGCTTTCAGGGGTTACTGACTCTGTTCCGTCTCTCTCCCAATAGTGATCAATGACGTGTAGCACGCGTCTTAAATTGGTCACCAAAGTACGGTGAGACACAAAGCCCATTTGGTTGGGGTGGAGTAGTGAAGGAAGGATATTCTTCTGACGTTCAGACAGAATCTTTGTGAAAATCTTATAATCAGTATTGAGGAGAGAGATAGGGTGGTATGACTCTGGCAGAGAGTGATTCTTACCGGGTTTGGGGATTAGGATTACGTATGCTAAGGAAAAAGTAGTAGATGGTTTGTCCTCTTCTTTTAGAAAGCCATTATATATTTTGGTTAGTATGGGGGGATATTTGGGGCTGTAACATTCGGTAGAATTTGTCTGGGAAGCCATCAAGTCCCGTCGCCTTGCCTAGTGCTAGGGATTTAATAGTGCTCTGAAGTTCCTCTGTGGAAACAGGGGCATTCAAAACCGTCAGCTGATCTTCTTCAGTCAGTTGTGGAAGTGTAATAGAGTTCCAGAACTCCACAGGTATATTGGGTGTTGTCACTGGCTGCTTAGTGTATAGGTTTTTTAAATAAGCTGCAAAACTATGGGCTATATCTGAGGGTTTTGTGTGCATGGTGCCCTGAAATCTCAAGGCTGCCACGATCCTATGTGTCATACGCTTGTTGACTAGAGAGGCTAACAATCTACCTGATCTATTTCCGAATCTGTGGAATTCACTCGCCGATTTTATTAGTGCTGATGCTGTTTTTTGTTTTAGGAATGCCTTTAGCTCCTCTTTAGCTAGGAGGAAAGAGTTGTAAACCACTCTGGTGTTAAAATTACAATATTTTCTATATGCCTGATCTACCTTTTTCTGTAGGTCATTATATTTTTGGTAGGTTCTGTGTCTAAGATTTGCTACATAAGATATTATTTGGCATGATAGGACCTCTTTAGCTATCTACAAAAATAATTGGGGGTTGTTAAGGTGTTGTCTATTGTCTGTATAAAAGTCATTCCAGCAATTTTGGAAGGCTACAGAGTTAAAACATTGTGTGGTTCGGGCTGTTATACTCGAAAGATTTCCTGTTACCTTACTGCTTCAGAATCTCTCATAAGCAGGCGCTATATTGGCTTTTTGGCTTATTAGCAGTCCCTCACGTGTATTGTTTGTGATGTGAGATTGCTTAAACAAAACTGCAATAAGGCAGTAGGCATAAATTATGATAGAAAGTTTTTCCTCCTTTCTTTCCCTTCTTGGTAATTTTTCCTCCTTTCTACCACAAGGGGGCAGTGGTGTATCCCAGTTAATGCAAGCAGAGTATGTGAAGAAAGTAGAACACAGAAAAAAACTGAAAAATAAAGAAACAAAAACACTTTTCCCCCCTTTTTTGTCTCAGCAGGCAAAGATTCAGGGTGTAATTCAGAGGTAATGGATTTCCATTATCTAGTGGAACAGATAGGTGCCCCAAAACTTTCTTTGATGTGGGGGTTAGGTTTGTATATCACCCCTGTATGCTACAATACCCAGGCCGTCTATCCACTTGCAGGCCCCTCACAACTCAACTACTGTATCAAGCTGATACAGTATTTATGTTTGCTACTCACAGTTCTTTTACAGCTCAGCCTGTGTAGCTCTGTTTATGGCCAGGCATCCATGTTGTTACTCCAGTGTGAAGTTTCCCTGGATGTCTCCTCACATAGAGTCTCTCCCTGTTCTTCAGGCAAGATGGCACTGGTGCTTTTGCGCTCCTGGTCTGTGCACTATGCGGAGGCTGAGGTTTTGGTTTCCTACCCCACACGCTCTTTTTGGCCGACACAGACTGCTCCCCTGATGTGAGTGGGGCTGTGGCTGCATAAGGAGGAAGGGTGGTAGCAAAATTGTTGATGAAAACAGCACTTATAATTGCCACTATACCGGAGCTCTCTGTCTTTGCGGCTTTGCCAATGCTCCGCCTACCAGAAGTCAACTGAGGTAGTCTTGGGGAACACAGTGATTTCTTAAAAGAGGCTCCCATTGGACCCGAAACGTTGACTTTTTTGCATGGTATTTAATAAAAGTATTGAACTTTATCAAGACCTGTGAGTTCCCGAATTCTTTGGAACTTTCTGTATGCATTTAACAGAGCACTTGTGCAAGTGTAGAGAAGTTACACTAGGTGGTGAGTGCATGAAAATATATGAATATATTTTGTAAAATATATATCTATTCATCTACATATACAAGTATAGATATATACAGATATATACTCTATATATAGTAGTATATATTTAAAAATACAAAGAACATTTTCTTCTAAGTAAAGAATGTTGAAATGTAAAATATTTACATTAAACAAATAGTAAAAGACATTTGGCTAGATTGCAAGTTATGGCGTTATGGCTGCTCGCTAATTTCATGTACGTTATTTTCACCGCTCATAGCACTGCTATTACAAGTTTGAAAAAAATGTCTTGCGTGGGCGATATGGTGGTGTTGAGCTCCATGCTTCACCCAAATACAAGCAGTGTTTTGACGTGCTCCTGCATGATTTCCCTATAGATATCGATGGGGAGAGACGGCAAAAAAAAAGCCTAACACCTGCAATCGCAGAATGAAAAGCTCCGTAACGCAGCCCCATTGATGTCTATGGAGAAAGAAAAAGTTACGTTTAAACCTAACACCCTAACATAAAAACCACGTCTAAACACCCCTAATCTGCCGCCCGCCACCTATATTACAGTTATTAACCCCTAATCTGCCGCCCTTCGACATCGCCACAACCTACATAAACTATTAACCCCTAATCTGCAACCACCTACAGTACAGTTATTAACCCCTAATATGCCGCCCCCAATGTTGCTGCCACTATACTAAAGTTATTAACCCCTAAACCTCTGGCCTCCATCATCACTAACACTAAATAAACCTATTAACCCCTAAACCTAACCCTAACCCTAAGCATAACCCTAAGCATAACCCTAACACTCCCTAACTTAAATATAATTAAAATAAATCTAAATAAAACTTACAATTATTACCTAAATAATTCCTATTTAAAATTAAATACTTACCTATAAAATAAAACATAAGCTAGCTACAATATAACTAATAGTTATATTGTAGCTATTTTAGGTTTTATTTTTATTTCACAGCTAAGTTTGTATTTATCTTTACTAGGTAGACTAGTTAGTAAATAGTTATTAACTATTTACTAACTACCTAGCTAAAATAAATACAAAGTTACCTGTAAAATAAAACCTAACCTGCCTTACACTAAAAACTAACATTACAATAAAATAAAATTAATTACATTTTTGAAATACAATTTTCTAAATTACAAAAAAAAATAAACATTAAATTAAAAAAAATAAAAAATATTATCAAAAATATAAACAAATAACTTCTAATCTAATAGCCCTATCAAAATAAAAAGCCCCCACCGCCCCAATAATAAAAAAATCCTGCCTACACTAAACTGCCAATGGCCCTGAAAAGGGCCTTTTGTGGGGCACTGCCCCAAAGAAATCAGCTCTTTTGCCTGTAAAAAAAAAATACAAACAACCCCCAACAGTAATTGGAATGAAGACCTGCTGGCTTCGATGAGGACTTCTGCAAGCTTGGATGAAGACTTCTGCCAGCTTTGATGAGGACTTCTGCCCGCTTGGATGAAGACTTCTGCCACCTGGATGAGGATGGATGTCCGGTCTTCAAGAACTGTAAGTGGATTGTCGGGGGTAGTGTTTTTTAAGGGTTTATTGGGTGGCTTTAATTTTTAGCTTAGGGTTTGGGCAGTAAAAGAGCTAAATGCCCTTTTAAGGGCAATGCCCATCCAAATGCCCTTTTCAGGGCAATAATTAGCTTAGGTTTATTTAGATAGAATTTTATTTGGGGGGTTTGGTTGTGTGGGTGGTGGGTTTTATTGTTGGGGGGTTGTTTGTATTTTTATTACAGGTTAAATAGCTGATTTCTTTGGGGCAATGCCCCGCAAAAGGCCCTAAGGCAGGTTAGGTTTTATTTTACAGGTAACTTTGTATTTATTTTAGCTAGGTAGTTAGTTAATAGTTAATAACTATTTACTAACTAGTCTACCTAGTTAAAATAAATACAAACTTACCTGTCTAATAAAAATGAAACTTAAAATAGCTACAATGTAACTATTAGTTATATTGTAGTTAGCTTAGGTTTTATTTTATAGGTAAGTATTTAGTTTTAAATAGGAATTATTTAGGTATTTTTATTTAGATTTATTTTAATTATATTTAAGTTAGGGGGTGTTAGGGTTAGAGCTATGCTTAGGGTTAGGTTTAGGGGTTAATAGGTTTATTATAGCATATGTGTGGGTGGACGGCAGATTAGGGGGTAATAATATTTAAAAAGTGTTTGTGATGCGGGAGGGCAGCGGTTTAGGGGTTAATACATTTTTTATAGTTTTTGCGATGCGGGAGGGCCTCCGTTTTTGGGGTTAATAGGTAGTTTATGGGTGTTAGTGTACTTTGTGACAGTTTAGTTATGAGTTTTATGGTACAGCTTTGTAGCATAAAACTCATAACTACTCACTTTAGATGGCGGTACGAATCTTGTTATTTTAGGCTGTACCGCTCACTTTTTGGCCTCACAACAAAACTTGTAATACCGGCGCTATGGAAGTCCCATTGAAAAAAGACTTTTCTTAAAGTGCGGTACTGACGTTGTGTGACGGCCAAAAAGGTGTGCGGTACACCTATTCTGACAAGACTTGTAATAGCGGCGTTAGGGAAAAGGCATCGTTATGAAGCATAACAACGCTTTTTTCACTCATAACGCAATACTCGAGCTGACTATCAAATATTAAAAAAACATATTGCAAAATATTACAAAAGGATTTTGCAAGTTTAAGGTATTTGAGTGGAAAGGGCCCCAAAGTGTACATATATATTTATATATCTATATACATGTGTATATATGTGTTTATATGTGTATATATAAACACACAAATACACATGTATATACATATATGTACATATTTATATATATGCACCCATATTTTATACTGTATATACAGTATATATATATATATATATATATGTATATATATTTCATTATAGCCCTTTACATTTACATATTTACATATTTATTTGAATACTTTTTATTAGTGTATTTATGAGTTTTACCCTTTATTTTTATGCACTTATATTGTACTTGGTGTATTACCCAGCAATGCAGTTCAGACATTTTTTCATCCCTTGTTCCTCCTTTATAAATGATTACAAAGCAGGCAGTCAGGAAGGAACTATGGACTGATATTTTCTTTTTTCCTTCCTGCTATAGTTTTGAGTAACGCAGGGAAGGTCCCCACCCCTAACAGCACTAACAACACTAACAACACTAGCAAACAGTAGTTGGTTTCTTGTTGAGGGAGGGTGGTATGTGCACAATCATTTTTAAAGTTGAGCACTGTGCAGGCTCTCAGTGAAAGCTTTTTGAAAGCAATATTAGTGCTCCACTTTATAATACCAGCGCACCATAGTGTTGTGATAATGTGCGCTGGTATTACAGGTTAGACGCAATTGGTAGGAAGCATTTCACTCACGAAAGCGCTCTTCTATAGGCTCCTATTGGTGTCTCGTTCTGATGCCGTCACAGATTGCATCAGAACTTCAGCACCAGTGAAGGTTGTAAGTAAGCGCTCTACTTGTAATCTAGCCCACCATAAGAAAAACCTTCAGTAGAAACCGGGTAACAGGAATAGAAACAATTAGAGAAATGAAGTGTGAATGAGACAGAAATAATTTGAGTAGTTGTGGATTAAGTTCCAATTAACATAATGTTAAGGGTAAAAGCACATTAAGTAATATATAGTACAATACTCACAGCAGTTGTATTTATACATGATCTGTCCTACTGTCCAGCAGTAAGGAAAGAAGGATTATGGGTTTTGATTCACAAAGTTTGGTTTAGCACACCTTAGAAAAAGAGTTTAAATACATCTTCGGGAGTGCAGCCAATGAGACCAAATAGTTAAACAAAACAGAGGGTTTTGGCTCTACTTGCAAAAACAACACATTTTTTAAAATTGCCCGTTTGCGGGATCGCAATAATTTACCACTCCTTTTGTAATCTAGCCCAGTGTTTACTATACCTTATTGAGCTTTTACTATTACACAATTTTCTATTGAAATCGGTAAAGTTATCCTTCTGTCTCTATTTCATCCAGACGTAGCTGGATTATCAATTCTTATGCCAATAGTGTTCTGCTTAAAGGGACATTATACACTAGATTTTTCTTTGCATAAATGTTTTGTATATGATCCATTTATATAGCCCATACAGGGTTTTTTTTAAAGTATCATTTTGCTTACTTTTAAACATTGCACTGATTTTCAGACTCCTAACCATGCCCCAAAGTTTTAGGAGAATACTGATGTATACCTACTCCAGCTTGCTCCTGTTTGTCTAAACTGTATTTTCATATGCAGAGGAAGGGGGAGGGTCTTCTTTTTTGCTATAGAACCACTTGTAGTGGGTGTTCCAGCTAATCTTTTTAACAGAGCTAACCTGGGAGCTCCTAAGTACGTTTTTAAACGGTTTTATACTGGATTTTTATAACAGTGTCTGTGTATCTTATTATTTAAATTAGTGTCTATTACATGCAGTTAAATGAAAATTGGTCTATACTGTCATTTTGAACACAGCTTCTTACCCAGAGAGTTCCCTACCTTTCCCTCCCTCCAAAGTTTACTGCTCTTTCCTTCCTTTCAGTCACTGAGTCGGGTCACGCTCCTGCAGCTTCCCACCCTTTTCTCTGCCTCCCCAATCAAGAGATACATTTAACACTGCAGCTCTGGACAGGGTGTTTTGGAGCATATTCAACAATAGGGGCTGCAGCTTTCTAAAGCTTCTAAAGCTTTTATTAACTTGGTATCCCTACAAGACATTCTTAAAGGGACACTGAACCCAAATTTTTTCTTTTGTAATTCAGAAAGAGCATGCAATTTTAAGCAACTTTCTAATTTACTCCTATTATCAATTTTTCTTCATTCTCTTGCTATCTTTATATGAAAAAGAAGGCATCTAAGCTTTTTTTCTTGGTTCAGCACTCTGGACAGCAGTTTTTGATTGGTGGATGAATTTATCCACCAATCAGCAAGGACAACCTAGGTTGTTCACCAAAAATGGGCCGACATCTAAACTTACATTCTTGCATTTCAAATAAAGATACCAAGAGAATAAAGAACATTTGATAATAGGAGTAAATAAGAAAGTTGCTTAAAATTGCATGCTCTATCTGAATCACAAAAGACATTTTTTGGGTACAGTGTCCCTTTAAGACAGCAACTTAAGACAGCATTCATAAACAGATCAGACACTTTTTCTTTAAACTTATCTCTCACCCTGCTCTGTTTCTACTATCTTAAAGGGACATTAAACAATTTGAAGTGGTAATATAAAATGATACATCCTTTATATAAAAAATTCTTCTATATACCTTCTTTATTTATGTTGTCCCTTTTATTGTAATTCCATTCTGAAATTGTGAGCTTTTCAATTCCAGTTAGAAATGGAAGTGCAGAACACTGTTATATTCCACACAGCTATTGGCTGCACACTAATTATTTTATTAATCCTGATACTAGATTTTTATTAACTTTTTAGTCCAATATAATTGGACTGAGGTCTAATTCTGAATTGAGTCCCTTCGGATGAAGGGTTCCCATATTGGTTTACTTGGAATAATTCCATATTAATTAGTTTGTATCTGTTGGTGTGTTAAGCTGCTTAAATGGAAGTGAGAAATAATTAGTTAGTAAGGAAGACTAAAAGTGCTAGACTTATAACCTTGTGTGCTAATTAAGGACTCGTGTCACCACTAGTCTGGAGAATATGTACAAAAAAAGGTGGAATCAACAGTGCTATAAAGTACTTATTGTACTAGAGAGCTAGGGTTATACAACAAACAGTACACAACTATAGATCTCTTAATGTAGACTTCTACACACAAATATATTATCTCAGAAATAAAATCTCCCACACTATCTCAATATTTCAGCAGGATTTAATATAAAAATATCTAAAGCACAAACATTTCTAAAACACATAAATTCCTAAAATATATTTCTCGAAAAAAAAAAAAAAATTAGAATAAGCAATGAACAATATATATTTCTAAAACATATATCTCATAAAATGTATATGTGCACAATTAGCTATTGGGTACACAAGGACGTCTCCTCTTATGCAGCGATAGTAGGAAGCGATAGTTAATTGCTAAAGACCACCTTAAAAAACGCCTCACGGTTTAGTAACTATAATTCACAAGTGTTCATCTGCTTTATGTTTAAAACTTCTCTTGCCTGTGATAATGAATAGTTCATATGTTCAATATGATTGGCAGTTCATATATTATAGTAAAGTAACAGTCCACTGATTTGGTGTATCAACAGGTCTGTGAAAACTTCAAGGTTTACGAGTCACAATTCAATATTCTATATTAGATTAGTAACAGTAACAGATTATTATGTTCAAAAATTGGCAACAATATTAACACGAGATAACTTGGTGGGGATACTTTACCAGTCCCTTCGCCACTTAGGATGTCTCATCTCAGCTCAGAACTTTCCAATAGCTGCCGATAATCACTGCTTGTAAAAACGCTGTGCCTATGTTCCTATACGCTATCGGTCTTTTCTCTGACATTTAGGAGTGTGACTATGTCACAGCAAAATTATCGATAATAAAGATCCTACCAATGTTGTACATCTTACGTAGGTGGAGGATTGTACAGGGCTACCGGTTTCTTTTACTCCCACTTTGGCATATATTCGTTCGTTGCAAGTAATGGCATCAGCGGTTTCCTTCTTACTCTGCACAGAGAGTCAGCTTGTGCTGGTAAAGGTGCTTGTATTTCTTCAATGGTGTTAATGCATTTCACCTGTAACTAGGCTTTTTCAAGTCTGATATTCATGGGGATATTTGCTGAATTTAAATACCCCTCCTTGAGTTTTCATTTGTTGAAAGTTCACCAATTATTTCTTTGAAATTTAAGGTGGTATTGTCTCCTTATTTCTTTAACGTGGTATTGTACTGATGTTTTATAGCCTTATTCGTCAATTATTTAAAATTTAAGGTGGTATTCTCTCATTGTTCATTTGATGTGATATTATACTGTTATTTCTTAGCTTTATATAACTTAACAACTTCAATAACTTAAATATACTTCCTATACCTGTTTTAAATTGTTATATATTATACATACTTAAACATTATCCTTATATAATTGTGATACCCCTATTTTTTATATATTTGTGTATGCTGTATTTAGAATTAGTTATTACACTAATACTACTTATAAATTAGATAGTCGCATATATAGATATTAACTGGCATGTAGCCAACTCGTCCATAACTTAAAACGGTTGATTATACATTACTGGTGTAAACTATTTGTGCATATATACATACAGACATCCAAAATTCTTCGATTAAATAAATAGACCTAAGTAGCTCAGCTGTATATTTGCTTGTATGTCAGAACATTTAATGTTGCTAAAACTATATCCCTCATTAATAAAGAGGGATCTAAATATATATATATATATATATATATATATATATAAATTGGTTTCAATTTATTGAAGGCTTTATTTGGCTTGCAGAGTATATCCATATTTAGCTATATCAATTTTAAATGATGTTAGTAAATATTTATTTTATTAATCCTGATACTAGCTTTTTATTAACTTTTTAGTCCAATATAATTGGACTGAGGTCTAATTCTGAATTGAGTCCCTTTGGATGAAAGGTTCCCATATTGGTTTACTTGGAATAATTCCATATTAATTAGTTTGTATCTGTTGGTGTGTTAAGCTGCTTAAAGGGAAGTGAGAAATAATTAGTTAGTAAGGAAGACTAAAAGCGCTTGATTTATAACCCCGTGTGCTATTTAAGGGACTAGTCTCACCACTAGTCTGGAGAATATGTACAAAAAAGGTGGAATAAACAGCGCTAAAAATTTACAACATGGCAGCTCCCTTTGTTTTATAGACACAAAAACTTTACACTTATTTTGTTGATATTTAGGGCTCCATGTACTAAGCCGTCAATTCATCCGTCATTGTAGACGCGGATAAACTCGCTGTTACTCGCCACGGGCAAAATGGTGTCCGCTGTTGCTATGTACTAATAATCCCACAATAAATAGACACGTCTAGCCCGCCGCAAGCAGTGGCGGAATATTGATAAATTTGACGCCTCGCTCGCCGCGACTAAGCTGATGTACTTAACTTTCAGTTGAATTGTCTAGCCAATTGTTAACACGTGACATGCAAGGTGTCACGAAACATCATAGTAGTCGCGGGAATAGAATTTTGCTCTTATAAAAGTACAACTTTTCTAAACAACTTTATTATTGTTCCAAAATTTTTGTAGAGTGATTACAGAGCGTTATTTTTTGTGATCTTTATTTACAAATTCGATATGGCTTCATCTGGATCTGAAACCGCTTCAAAATCCAAGAATCCTCACTTTTCGCATCAGCAAAACGTCGTTTTGATTGACATCAGCTATGGAGGGATTACATTACACTAATCACATTATGTAAAAGAGTGAGAGCAGCTATAGACACTAGTGTGATGTCACAAAGACAATGTATTACCTATAATATATTGTCTGTAATAACTTTGATCATAAACTTTATTTATTTGAAACCTTTGATAATTGAAGAGCAACAACTGTTATGTATTTAACTGTTTATCATGAGTGATTTTTAATAACCTTAATTCTTAAAAAAAAGTAGAAGATTGATCAACTGAAACTTTAATCTTAAATCTTTAATCTTAAAAGTAGAAGACAAGTTAATAAAGAAGGTAATAAAGAAAGTTTTTTTATTGATCAACTGAAACTTTAATCTTCAAAATATTGTTCGGAAACCATGTCCCTTGTTGCCATACCACACCTATTAGCTTGTTCTACACATATGTCTTCTGTTAAATCATCAGCATCTATGGTATTTTCATCTTCTAATGGACAGCCTCTTTTTATTGCTATATTGTGCAGTATGCAGCAAACCAATATAATTTTTGCAACTTTCTCTGGTGCATACTGCATAGCACCACCAGAACGATCAAGACATCGAAACCGCATTTTCAAAAGAAAGAAAGTCCTCTCAATAACCCCCCTGGTAGATCGGTGAGTTTCATTGAAACATACTTGACTTCTGGTCTGTGGGTTGTTATAGGGAGTCAACAGCCATTCTGTACATGAGTACCCTCCATCTCTTAATAGAAGATATAATAAATATAAATATTAATATAAAAATAATTTTAAAGATTGAGAACTATACAATACAAATTTAAAATATACAGATTACAGTTGACAAATGGGGCGCAATTTATGTACATTGAAATGAGAGACAAATTAGACTCCTAGAAGCCATCCTTCAGGCATATTTCCGTCCTCGAATTTCCGATATAAGCCAGTCTGCCTTAAGATGTAAGAATCATGACAGGAGCCAGGAAAGTTAGAATGGACACTGATAATCCTCATGTTGGGGTCACAGACCATCTGGACATTCAAGGAATGGAAATGCTTTCTATTCCTATAGATCTCCTCACAAGCTTGAAGTGGTCTTACAGCAACATGGGTACAGTCTATGACACCTAGGACATTGGGCATCCCAGCCATCCTATAGAAATTGGATTTTATAGATTGCCATTCTTCAGGGGTAGATGGCAAGCAAACATATCGATAAAAAATAACCATCATAGCCCCAATGACTTTGGATAAGTGGCGTGAAAAAGCAGATTGACTCATTCCAATAATGACGCTAGAAACTGCCTGAAAGGAGCCTGTTGCCATAAAACGCAATGCAGCTAATAGTTTCAGAAGTCCCGGAATAGCTTGTGAACGAGCCGTCATCGGCTCCAAATGATCTTCAATCTCTCGATACAGGTGTAATATGGATTCATGATCAAGCTGGAATCTTTGTATGATCTCTTGGTCAGAAAGGCCGTGCAAGCCAACCCGTGGAAGGAATACATGGGGGACACGAACTCTCCTTCTTCTAACCATTCGATTAGCGACATTTCCAGTATCCTGTCTTCTAGCCCGGATTTGCATCACACGGAGAATAAACAAATACAGAATTCTCTCCATAGCTGCTGAAATGAACAATGTAAGTACAATGCTGATATTACTGCCTTTTATATATGTCTAGACTGGCGTCTAGAGTGACTATCCTATTGTTTTGTACCTTGCCCGCCACATAAAAAGTGGCGAGACAAAAATAACGAGGTGGGAGCGGAAATTGTCGTGAGCGGACAAATAGATTTTTTAGTACATTCGTTTTTGGCGAGTTGGTGGTCAAATGTGTCTAATTACAGTGAAAAATGGAGAGGTAGTGAGGTTTGGCGGATAAGTACGCTCGCAATTTTAAAGATGCAAGTTTGAACATAGTTGACGGCTTTGTACATATCAGTTTGCGAGTTTTGACGCGAGATTTGTTGCGGGTAGCTCGCTGACTGCTTAGTACATGGAGCCCTTAAACAGCTAATGAAACTTTAAAAAATGCATCTACATGTTATTCTCATGCTAATCTTTTCTTTGAATGCATCATTCTATCTAGCATTTATTTAGTGTTTAATGTCCTTTTAAGTTTAAACTAGCAAATATGAGTCTCTAATCTAATAATATTTAGATTATCCTAGCTAGCTTTGTAAAGGTATAATTCTTCAGATGGAAACTAACCATCCTTGTGGTCCTTCACTGTTCTCATTTCTGGTTTACAGAAGAACTTACTTTTTTATCTTGGAACTTATCTTTTTAAAATTGTTTATTAAACAACAGAAAATAGTTATTAAAGGGAAAGTTAATTTTGAACACTCAAAACACAGCACCTCATTATCCCCATGTATATAAACATAATCGCCGTTTTTTTTTAATAAAAAATATTCTTATTTTCATTTTATTACTAACGTTTCTTTCCAGCCGTTTTCGTCCTGAATCCTCCCATCTTATTCTTCCTGCTTTCTTAGTCATTACGTATAGAGTGGTCCCACCCGCTCTATACGTATCATCCATGCATGATTTCAGTATGCGAACCGCAATGCGCATGCGATTGACAAAACAATCAATAATAAAAGTAAAAGTATGAAAGATAGGATCGTCATCAAGCTTATATTATATTCAATCTATTGATGCTTTTTTGTTTAGAAATGGAGTTAGTCACTTACTTTGTATTCCAGTGTTAGAGCAATCCGCTTCAATGTTGCAAACAGTGTTGTGAATCCTCAGAAGATTATGCGCATTAAGGTGTGGATGCTGTGCGCATGTGCTAAATGGCCACAAGCTTTGGTATGTTGAATATGCAGATTAGATGTGATGCATGCGCAGACGGACCAATATCAAGATGACGTAGCGTCACGGCCGCCTAACGACCAGGATTTCAATTGGCACTTAGAGATACGTCATGAGGAAGTAGAAATATCAGAGAAAAATGGGTTGTTATTACCGGAGACGATATTGGGATTTATAAATAGGAAAAACTTTGTTTTAAAACAAATGTAATAAATTTGATGAATGAAAGTCCTAATGAATTTAAATATTTAACTTAATTCTGTAGATCAAACGTTTAAACTTTACCTTCACTTTAAGTTCAGAAAAAACAAAGTAAAAAACTACATAATTTGTGGTATAACAGGATTTCCAATTAACTTCATAGAGGCAAAAGTTGAAGCCAACGTAAACTGTGCATGTGTGTAAATCGAGTTGACAAGCTCTTTTTCAAATTATTTATTGTTATTTATAGTTCTATTGTGCGTAGTAAATTTATTCAGCTTGTAGATTGGTTATGTATGCTCTGGTTTAACAAGGGCCAAATGGCCCCCAATTGCCCTGTTTCCACATGAACCTTCAGGCTAGCCAGAAACAGCAGTTAAGAAGCAGCGGTCTTAAAACCGCTGCTCCTTAACGCATCCACTGCCTCTGAGGCTGCGGACATCAATACGCCCGATAGTATACAATCGGGTTGATTGTCACCCCTTGCAAGTGGGTGATTTGCTGTGAATCTGCAGGGGACAGCATTGCACAAGCAGTTCACCAGAACTACTTGTGCAATGTTAAATGCTGACAGCATAACATACGATCCGCCGGTCTCAATCCGACGCAGATCGATGCTTACGTCATTACAGATGTTCCGAATACACATTCGGCTCTATCTGACACTTTTTCCCATTTACCAAATAGTTAGTTACGCTCGCGGCTATTCCGGCCTAGCGTACCTGGTTTTCAATCCGCCACCCTGGAGACCACAGATGCCAAGGAAATCAATGAAAGCAGCAAAAGCTTATGTTCGATGCTGCCAGATATCCAATTGATTTATATGGTAGAAAACAAGTGACGTTTACACCTAACAATCTAACATAAACCCCAAGTCTAAACACCCCTAATCTGCCGCCCCCGACATCGTCGCAACCTAAATAAAATGTATTAACCCCTATTCCGCCACTCCCCGACCCTGTCGCAACATAAATAAAGTTATTAACCCCTATTCTGCTGCTCCCGACACCACCCCTAAACCTCTGGCCTCCCACATCCCCACCACTAACTAAACCTTTAACCACTAAACCGTCAGCCCCCCACATCGCCATAAACTAGATTAAGCTATTAACCCCTAAACCCGCTATTAAAATTACAACATCCCTATCTTCAAATAAATTAAAACTTACCTGTAGAATTAAAATAAACTATTTTAAAATATTAATTAACCTACCCTAACTATTATACTACAATTAAATTAAACTACCAATTAAATTAACTAAATTACATATTAAAAAACCCTAACCCTAAACATTATTAAAAGTACTAAATTACAGAGAAAAACAAACACATAGGCCTAGATTTAGAGTTCGGCGGTAAAAGGGCTGTTAACGCTCCGCGGGTTTTTTTCTGGCCGCACCATAAATTTAACTCTGGTATCGAGAGTTCAAACAAATGCTGCGTTAGGCTCCAAAAAAGGAGCGTAGAGCATTTTTACCGCAAATGCAACTCTCGATACCAGAGTTGCTTACGGACGCGGCCGGCATCAAAAACGTGCTCGTGCACGATTCTCCCATAGGAAACAATGGGGCTGTTTGAGCTGAAAAAAAACCTAACACCTGCAAAAAAGCAGCGTTCAGCTCCTAACGCAGCCCCATTGTTTCCTATGGGGAAACACCTCCTAAGTCTGCACCTAACACCCTAACATGTACCCCGAGTCTAAACACCCCTAACCTTACACTTATTAACTCCTAATCTGCCGCCCCCGATATCGCTGACCCCTGCATTACACTTTTAACCCCTAATCTGCCGCTCCGTAAACCGCCGCCACCTACGTTATCCCTATGTACCCCTAATCTGCTGCCCTAACATCGCCGACCCCTATGTTATATTTATTAACCCCTAATCTGCCCCCCACAACGTCGCCGACACCTGCCTACACTTATTAACCCCTAATCTGCCGAGCGGACCTGAGCGCTACTATAATAAAGTTATTAACCCCTAATCCGCCTCACTAACCCTATCATAAATAGTATTAACCCCTAATCTGCCCTCCCTAACATCGCCGACACCTACCTTCAATTATTAACCCCTAATCTGTCGACCGGAGCTCACCGCTATTCTAATAAATGTATTAACCCCTAAAGCTAAGTCTAACCCTAACACTAACACCCCCCTAAGTTAAATATAATTTTTATCTAACGAAATAAATTAACTCTTATTAAATAAATAATTCCTATTTAAAGCTAAATACTTACCTGTAAAATACATCCTAATATAGCTACAATATAAATTATAATTATATTATAGCTATTTTAGGATTAATATTTATTTTACAGGCAACTTTGTAATTATTTTAACCAGGTACAATAGCTATTAAATAGTTAAGAACTATTTAATAGTTACCTAGTTAAAATAATTACAAATTTACCTGTAAAATAAATCCTAACCTAAGATATAATTAAACCTAACACTACCCTATCAATAAAATAATTAAATAAACTACCTACAATTACCTACAATTAACCTAACACTACACTATCAATAAATTAATTAAACACAATTGCTACAAATAAATAAAATTAAATAAACTATCTAAAGTACAAAAAATAAAAAAGAACTAAGTTACAGAAAATAATAAAATATTTACAAACATAAGAAAAATATTACAACAATTTTAAACTAATTACACCTACTCTAAGCCCCCTAATAAAATAACAAAGCCCCCCAAAATAAAAAATTCCCTACCCTATTCTAAAATACAAATATTACAAGCTCTTTTACCTTACCAGCCCTGAACAGGGCCCTTTGCGGGGCATGCCCCAAGAATTTCAGCTCTTTTGCCTGTAAAAAAAAACATACAATACGCCCCCCCCAACATTACAACCCACCACCCACATACCCCTAATCTAACCCAAACCCCCCTTAAATAAACCTAACACTACCCCCCTGATGATCTTCCTACCTTGTCTTCACCATGCCAGGTTCACCGATCCGTCCTGGCTCCAAGATCTTCATCCAACCCAAGCGGGGGCTAGACATCCACTGAAGAAGTCCAGAAGAGGGTCCAAAGTCTTCCTCCTATCCGGCAAGAAGAGGACATCCGGACCGGCAAACATCTTCTCCAAGCGGCATCTTCTATCTTCTTCCATCCGATGACGACCGGCTCCATCTTGAAGACCTCCAGCGGGGATCCATCCTCTTCTTCCGACGACTAGACGACGAATGACGGTTCCTTTAAGGGACGTCATCCAAGATGGCGTCCCTCGAATTCCGATTGGCTGATAGGATTCTATCAGCCAATCGGAATTAAGGTAGGAATTTTCTGATTGGCTGATGGAATCAGCCAATCAGAATATAGTTCAATCCGAACAGCCAATAGAATGCGAGCTCAATCTGATTGGCTGATTTAAAATACGTTTATTTAGGTTGCGGCGGGGTCGGGGAGCAGCGGGATTGGGGTTAATAACTTTATTTAGGTTGCGGCGGGGAGCAGCGGGATAAGGGTTAATAACTTTATTTAGGTTGTGGCGGGGTCGGGGAGTGGCGGGATAGGGGTATATAACTTTATTTAGGTTGCAGCAGGGTCGGGGAGTGGTGGGAGAGAGGTTAATAACTTTATTTAGGTTGCGACTGGGTCAGGGAACGGTGGGATAGGGGTTAATAACTTTATTTAGGTTGCAGCGGGTTCGGGAGGCGGCGGGATAGGGGTTAAACATTTTAGTATAGTAGCAGCGTTTAGTGACAGGGTATAAATAAAGTTTGGAAAAAGCTGAATAGACGCAAGATCGATGACTGCTAGTTAACAACAGTCCGATGCTCATCTCCCCATACTTGGTGCTCGTCTTTTTGCCAGCTTTTTTCATAACTAAGGAGAGCGTATTGAGATACGCGGCTGCAATGTTAGGCGAGCGTGTTGATGCCAGTGAATGCAAAACATTTGACCGCTTGACAGATACCCCCCTCTGTCTCAATTATGTGATTGGCTGGAGTTAGTTTAAAGCTGTACTTTGGAGTTGTTACGCTTTCTATGAGTAAGCACGAAACATGGAATATGTTTTTACTATACACCTCCCGTGTCTGTTTTAATATATATTAATACATTTTGGACTTTTATAAGAGCTTTTGAAGCGTGCAGCTTTTTTATGTTGGCTTTGTGACTAGCGGTTTGGTTCCATTGTCTTCTACTTGCACCCCCGTAACTACGAGCTGACAGTATAGTCCAATTTCTGTAATCTGTTACCGGGTTTCCTGTGTGACGTATTCATAGAAGTACCATAAACAAATAATTAGATTTTTTTTCATTCCTATTTTGTTTGACATCCTTAAATAAGAACAAATAAATAATCAAATAAAATAAGTGATGTGATAATGAAATGTATCTTCAACTTTTCAGGCTTGAACCCAGAAGCCGAATAACAATGATGAAATAAAGGCAAATTAAAGTCAAAATTAAACTTTCATTAAAAAAAACCTAACCAATTTACTTACAGTATATTATGTTCTTTGGTATACTGTGTTAAAGAGCATGCGTGGGTATGCTCAGTAGATATGCTTTTAAACAAAGTAAGAAAATTAAGTTATTGTAATAACAGTCCCTTATTTCCCTTTAAGAAAAATCCTCTAAAAAAACTAACTCATCTGAAAAGTTGGCCACAGACAAAGGGAAAAGGTACAGCCACAATTTCATCTCTAATGCTGAATGCCAGTTAAATCCTTCATCAATACATTCTGTTGCCTTGCATATCTAATGAAATCCAGATTGTAAACTAATAAACAATGGAACTCTGATTACAACATTCTAACCAGCAATGATCTTGTTATTTCTTCTAATTAAAATGTCTATTCAGCCTTGTTTTCTATGGCGAGTATTGTCACGGCTGCTATTTTAATGTAGAGCGGTTGATACTACATTTTATTTCCCCTTTTCTCTTTTTTAATCAATGCTGGCTAATGAGACCCTTACAGACAGGTTCCTGCATTTATAGCTCTGAATGCATAATTAAGTTACTGTTGAATTCAGACAATTTCAGCACTCTGGTTAGCAGCTAATATAACATTAGGTAGCAATCACAGGCACTAGGCAATGGGCAGCAACATCAACAGGCACGCACGATGATAAGTTTTGTTTTGTTCTTTTCTTCGAAATAATACATAGACATCAATGGACAATTTAACTGAAAGGACTGTTTTTGTAATGTAATTAGATGCATATTTTAAACTGTTGAACAATTGAACACTAATTACAATTTTCAAACCTGTATTTTAACATACTATCTATACAGAAATAGGGAATAACAGATTATTGGCTAGATTACAAGTAGTACGCTAACTGTTGAACGTGAGCGGTATTGGCTTTTTGTGTGTGACGGGAAGAGCACTTGTATTACATGTTGAAACTAAATGCGATCGCGAGAGCGCAATTGTATTTTACGCTCATCAGGTTAGCACAACTGAAAACCTTGCATAAAGGGTAGTGCATTAAAAAAACTTAACATAAATACATTGAAAATTACAGTTACACTCATATAAACACTATCTGATCAAAAATATTCGTATAAATATAAAAAGTTATAAAGGTTATATGAGAAGTTGTATATTGTTGTATATATACATGTATATTCTTGTCCAATATGTGTATGTATGTATATATATATATATATATATATATATATATAGATAGATAGATATCTGTGTACATATGTAGTTATCTGTTTTACTGTATATTTACTGTACATATTTAACATACCAATGTTCCTCACAAACAGGAAAATGTTACTTTTATTGTAAATATATATTTCTATATATAAATCTGTATATACCTATACCTATATATCTATTCCTATAGATATATAAGTATAAATATCTATTTTACATTAACATTAAAATTGTATTCTATGTGAAGAACATAGGAATGTAAAATAAGCTTTGTGTTTCATGCTTTAGGACTAACGCGGTGTCTGGTTAGCGCACATGAAGAATTTGTAATCTTAAAGTGCGTTCTTGAAATATTAATTAATACAAAATATTAATAATAATTATTATAAATTTTTATACTGTAAAAAATTCTAAATAATTAAGGTTTTATATATATATATATATATATATATATATACATACATACACACACATATATATATGTTACGGGTAAAGTCAGGAATCTGGGTAATCCTAGGACTACCCGGGTAAAACAGACATTACCCAAGTGGCTGTGGGTAAAGCCCGATGTAATGTAATTACCCCCATCTACACTATTTCTTTTGCCAACGCCTAAGGGGTTCAAGGAAGGCGCCCTGCCAATCCTCTGGCATCCACCCCGAGTGAACCTTGGGTAATGAGGTTTACAAGGGGGGCCCCCTTGAACCCCCCAGGCAGTGGCAAAAAAAATAGTGAAGATGGGGAATTATAGTGCATCGTATATATGTTTGATGCAGTGACTCGATTTAGGATGTTACATCAGGCTTTACCCACAGCCGCTTGGGTAATGTCCATTTTCCCTGGGTAATGCTAGGATTCCCCAATATCTGACTTTGACTTTACCCGCAATATATATATATATATGTATTTATATCTGTATATATGTATTTACAGACATATATACATATATAAACACATAAATAAATATGTATACATATATAGACATATATAAGTGCATTTGAGCCCTTTGCAGTTAAAGTAATTGTAAACTTATCTTCTGATATTTTCAGCTTGTAATGCCAGAACGGTAAGCGCCAATCCTCCACCCGCCATATTTGTCAGTTGATTGACTGATGACTCATCTGCAATCCACTAATCATTGTCCCCCCCCCCCGGGCGTGATGTTTGTGCAAACAATGATTTGTGGATTGCAGATGAGTCATCTGTCAATCAATTAACGAATAAGGCAAGTGGAGGAACGGCGCTTACCATTCTGGCATTACAAGCTTGAAATATCAGAAGATAAGTATATTCTACTCATTTCATGAATGAAAGTCTCATTCATTTTTTAAATTCTTTCCTATGACTTGAGCGACTATGCTCAAGTTCACAATCACTATAAGTAGATGAAAACATGAAAAAAACATATTAATGCAATATTTATTTTTAATAAAGGTTTTAACTATGTATTTACTGTAAATATTTCACATTCCAATGTTTTGTACATACCGGTAGCAGAACATGTTCTTTATTTCTAAATAGATATTCCCATATATATCTGTATATATCTATACGTATATATAATCATGAATATATCTATATATATAAATAGGTATAGATATATATTGTACCAAAATACCATCAGATATATGTAGAAATATGTATTTATGAATAAATAGAACATATTCTTGTATGTGAAGAACATTGGAATGCAAAATATTAATATGTTCATTTCGGGTTAGCTCACATTAGAATATGCAATCAGGTTTACACGAGAGTGAGGTGAACGCACATGCGATATTCTAAGTTCAGCCTTTTGCGCTGGTTGGGTCAGCACCAAGGGAAAACAGCTTACTTTCAACTCATTATATGAGCGCAACACAACGAGCGCCAAAAACCTACTTCTAGTGCAATTAACGCTCGAGCTGTAGCATTAATTAGCACTCCACTTAATCTGCCCCTAAATGCAAAGATGGCCAGTATACCCATCATATCTTTATATAAATGGCATTCATATTGTTTACTAGTTATCAGTATAGATTTGGATTACAATAGGTTATTTTTACATATGTAAATAATGATTTCCATTACTCACTGTACAAAGGGGTTAATTCAAAACAACTGTAGTGTAACCTTAAGAGGTTTGAAACAGTCTTTGTGTATGTCAGTTTTGGTCGGATTACTCGTTTTAAATCGGATAGCAAGTACCTAGCAACTGTAAACACACAGGGTAAATTACAAGTGGAGCTTCCGTTTGAGTGCAAACACCACTGCAAGTAATTTTTTTATTTGGGTGGGTTAACACGTGTGTTACAAGTTGAATGTAAATTGCTCGCGAGTGAAACCCCCAATTGCACAAAATTTAGGACTTTGAATATCGAGATCGCGTTAACTTCTTCTCCCCATAGACTTTAATTGAGAGGGTTAAAAAAAACAAAAACTAACACGTATCACTCGCATGCTAACCCAACTCCGCATTATATCATTTGAGCTAAACCCAAGGTAAGTTATTCATATTTTACATTCCAATGTTCTACCCTTTTTCTTATTTTACATTTATGGTCACATTTGTTTTATTGAATTTCATTTGAAATTTTTATTTTGCACTAACTCTTGTCATGATATTTTGAACAATGGGAATAATTATTTTTCCATTACCTATGATTGGCACTTCATGGGTTCATTTTCTGGATGCCACATTTTATGTAGATCCTGTTTACAAACCTTTACAAACTAAGTTTTTTTCACAAACCCATCTCCAGAACACTTAATTACATTTCACTATTGCACATAATAACCATGTTTTTAAAGGCATAACTAAGAGCCAGAATAATTTGTTCTGGGTAACATCGTTTTAAAGCAGAGAGTTAAAATAGAAAATAACTTTTAATACACAGAGGATATTTTCTTAGGGTCATGGAAATATCTTTGACTGAGATTATGCCACTAAGACTTACTGAAATCTATATCCAGTACTAAGAAAAGTGGACAGCCTCTTTTCATCACTCAATATTCATCAAAATGTCATATAATTAGGAAATATTTTCCTCTTTTATATGCCGATGATGCACTAAAAATGTAGTGGAGGGGGGCTGTCACTTTACCTTGTGAAATTTACTGTCCCCTAGTCAATTACCTATTGTACAAAACACAAGTTCTTGGCTTTATTTGAATTATACTTACAGGTGTGGGAACACTAAATGTAAATTGGTTGAGAATTGTAATCATATATTACTGGCCAGAAGTTTCAAACAAGGGGCTGCATAAATAGTTTGACCCCCTTAAGTTGTGATAATGCCTGCTCATCATTAGCTTTACACTTTTTAGAAGTAAATAGGAAGAATGTTGATTAATTTAGGTGGTGTGCTATTGAATCCATTACGTGTTGAATTAGCTACACAAGTCCCACAAGGGTTCATTTCCAGATTTGATTATCAATTATAGGGAGTGACTATCTGGGTTTACTTTTACCCTATAACCAGGGCCGTCTTTAATATTGACTGGACCCTGGGCAAACATTTTCTTGCCCCCCCCTACCCCATGCAATTTCGCTCTCCACCCCAACATCCCAAAAAACAACTAAATCAATTTATTTTTTATTTTTAATTATTAGCCCAGCGGTGGATCATCCACTGCTGGGCTAATCATTTTAAAAAAAAATGAAATAAATTGCAATATGTGAAACTGGACCTAAGCAGTACTAATAAGTAAATAAATATATAAACTCCTCCACTGTGGATTCATTTAATATTCTTTTGAATGTGATTCTGGTGTGAGGTTAGCTGGTTAAAGAGATTTAGGGCAGCCAACAGGAGCAAAGCAAGGTAAAGACTGAGGAGGAAACATGGAGGTGCAGACACATATAAGTTTACTGACTAGAACAGCAGAACTACTATGGGAAGCTGTAAAATCTGAGACAGAGAGAAAATAAAAACTATAAAAATAAACCTTACATTAATGTGTGAAGTATCAGCATGACACTATACATCAGCCACAGCAGCACATGTCACTTCTTTGCTAGGAACAAGTTCCCTCTCACCCTGCACTAGACAATGCTGCATGGGGAGGGGCGTGTGTGCACTCACTTATTCTTCCCACTGACACCTCTCTACAAAGCACTGTTCCCCTAGAAAACTTCAGTTAGTTGATCTTAGGGCCACAGCAGAAAGAGCAGGGCTAAGGGGACCAGCAGACTGGATGCTGTCTGTACAAGGTTGCATGGATACAGTGTGAGATGAGTCACACAGCCTCAAGACTGAAGAGAGCAGTGTATGCAGCTGCACAGATGCTCAAATCCTCACGTGCCTGCCACTCCAGCTTTCTGCTGCATGTGCCTACAGTCAGCCCTACCCAGACACAATCCCCACAACCAGAGCAGTTACCTGGTAACAGGGGTAACCCCAGTGGGACCTTTTCTGATGCAGTGGGAATGGCTGGATGCCGAGTTAGGGCTTTGCATTCAGTGCTACACAGTGCACATCTAAAACAGCACATGGCAATAGCTTGGCATGTCACATGACACCGGCACGGTCTGGCACAGTTTAAAAAAAATATATATAAGCAGAGTACTTTTGACTGTGACAGTATTAGGACTGAATGTGTGTGTTCCCCATGTCACATAAGCAGTCGGGTATGAACCATAAATATATAAAAAAAAATTAGGACTCTTGGGCCCCTCAACAGAGACTGGGCCCTGTGCAGCTGCCCCTTTTGCCCTGTGTTAAAGACGGCCCTGCCTATAACTTGCCTTCATGCTTACTGTTATATTGTAATTGAGTATTAAGACAATTTATGTGCCGATACTCACTGAAAATGTATCTTTTGAGATTTGATTGAAGCCAGTTATCCTGTAAACAGCCTTATTTATATATTTAACTTTTAGGTGTATGCCAGTGCTATTGTTTTCCTAAATGATTAAAAGGAAAATCTAAATAAGTAATTTAATACAATTAAGATTAATAATACTATTAAAATCTCAGTAATGATTTATTGATCTAAATCATTATTAAATGCCTTTTGAGCAAAAATATTAATTTAAAGGATGTCATTATAATATATTTTGTCAATAAAGCTATTCCTCTATTTATGATAACACAGTTTTTGCATTATGTTTGAAAACACAAATCATTTAACCCTTCAAAAATGCTGGTCATACCTTTCCTTATAAAATATACATTTTTACAAATCCTTGCTGCATGTTGGAAACTTTTGCTTTCCTGAGGTTACTTATTCCTTTCTTCAGTAATTTACCAGAATGACAAAGAATTATCTTTTGAAACAGAAGGTTTTTTTCTCAGTCAAAGTTCATTAATGTTTTTTTTCTTCTTGTTTTTGTAATATTGGAGAAATTACAGGATAAAAAGACTCCTTGTAAGGACTAAGGTATCCCTGTAGCGAATAATGTCTGCCCGGCATACTCTGTCGGCATTTAACATTGCACAAGCATTTCTTATTAAATGCATATGCAAATCCGCCCCCTGCACATTCGCGGCCAATTGGCCGCTAGCAGGGGGTGTGAATTATACCCTAATGACTTCTGGGACAGAACATTCTTAGACTTTGGAAACTTAAAAGGGATACTAACTCCAAATTCTTTCTTTCATGATTCAGATAGAGCAGGCAATTTTAGGCAACTTTCTAACTTACTCCTATTATCAATTTTTCTTCTTTCTCTTGGTATCTTTATTTGGAAAGCAGGAATGTAAACTTAGGAGTCGGACCATTTTTGGTTCAGCACTTGGTTGCGCAGTGAAACTATATTCACCTGGGTGGCTAAATTAAACTATATTCTGGATATTATACTTAAAGAAACATAAAAGCCAGAAAATAAATGAGCATGAGGGCATTTTATTTTTGAATAGCAACATTTTTTTTATTATACTTGAATTAACCCCTTAATGACAACAGCACTTTTCCATTTTCTGTCCGTTTGGGACAAAGGATATTTTTACATTTTTGCGGTATTTGTGTTTAGCTGTAATTTTCCTCTTACTCATTTACTGTACCCACACATATTATATACCGTTTTTCTCGTCATTAAATGGACTTTCTAAAGATACCATTATTTTCATCATATCTTATAATTTACTATAAAAAAATTAATAAATATGATGAAAAAATGAAGAAAAAAAAAAAAACACTTTTTTTAACTTTTAGCCCCAAAATCTGTTACACATCTGCCACCGCCAAAAAACACCCATGCTAAATAGTTTCTAAATTTTGTCCTGAGTTTAGAAATACCCAATGTTTACATGTTCTTTGGTTTTTTTTGCAAGTTATAGGGCCATAAATACAAGTAGCACTTTGCTATTTCCAAACCATTATTTTTCAAAATTAGCGCTAGTTACATTGGGACACTGATATCTTTCAGGAATCCCTGAATATCCCTTGACATGTATATATATTTTTTTAGAAGACATCCCAAAGTATTGATCTAGACCCATTTTGGTATATTTCATACCACCATTTCACCGCCAAATGCGATCAAATACAAAAAATTGTTGACTTTTTCACAAATTTTTTCACAAACTTTTGGTTTCTCACAGAAATGATTTACAAACAGCTTGTGCAATTATGGCATAAATGGTTGTAAATGCTTCTCTGGGATCCCCTTTGTTCAGAAATAGCAGACATATATGGCTTTGGCGTTGCTTTTGGTAATTAGAAGGCCGCTAAATGCCACTGCGCACATACGTGTATTATGCCCAGCAGTGAAGGGGTTAATTTGGGAGCATGTAGGGAGCTTTTTGGGGTAATTTTAGCTTTAGTGTAGTGTAGTAAACAACCCAAAGTATTTATCTAGGCCCATTTTGGTATATTTCATGCCACCATTTCACCACCAAATATGTTCAAATAAAAAAAAAACTTTACATTTTTCACAATTTTAAGTTTCTTACTGAAATCATTTACAAACAACTTGTGCAATTATGGCACAAATGGTTGTAAATGCTTCTCTGGGATCCCCTTTGTTCAGAAATAGCAGACATATATGGCTTTGGTGTTGCTTTTTGGTAATTAGAAGGCTGCTAAATGCCGCTGCACACCACACGTGTATTATGCCCAGCAGTGCAGGGGTTAATTAGGGAGCTTGTAGGGAACTTGTAGGGTTAATTTTAGCTTTAGTGTAGTGTAGTAGACAACCCAAAGTATTGATCTAGGCCCATTTTGGTATATTTCATGCCACCATTTAACCGCCAAATGCGATCAAATAAAAAAATGTTTTTTTCCTTTTTCACAAACTTTGAGTTTCTCACTGAAATTATTTACAAACAGCTTGTGCAATTATGGCACAATGGTTGTAAATGCTTCTCTGGGATCCCCTTTGTTCAGAAATAGCAGACTTATATGGCTTTGGCATTGCTTTTTGATAATTAGAAGGCAGCTAAATGATGCTGCGCATCACAAGTGTATTAAGGCTAGCAGTAAAGGGGTTAATTATGTAGCTTGTAGGGAGTTTGCAGGGTTAATTTTTGCTTTAGTGTAGAGATCAGCCTCCCACCTGAAACATCAGACCCCCTGATCCCCCACCCCACCCCACAATTGTTCCCGCCATCTTAAGTACTGGCAGAAAGTCTGCCAGTACTAAAATAAAAGGTATATTTGGTTTTTTTTGTTTGTTTTTTTTTAGCATATTTACATATGCTGCTGTGTAGAATCCCCCCTTAGCCCCCAATCTCACGGATCCCCATCAAACAATTCTCTAACCCTCCCCCTCTAGCCTAATGGGTGCCATCTTAGGTACTGGCAGCTGTCTGCCAGTACCCAGTTTAGTAAAAAAAAAAAATGCTTTAATTTTTTGCCCTTTTCTGTAGTGTAGCTATCCCCCCCACCCCCCTGAACCCTTTGATTGTTTTATAAATTAAAATTCCCCCCCTTTTCTCCCAATTTTTTATTCAATTTTTCTGTAGTGTAGCGGTTACCACCCACTCCCGCCCCGTGCACGCGCCCGCCCGCCGCCCCCATGCACGTGCACGCAATCCCGCCCCCCTCCACATGATCACAGGCCCTTGTCTATCACGCAAGTTGAACAGGATTGGTCAATGTACCTTTTTAAGGAAATCCCGGGTAGTGATCGGGTTAGCCTTTGATAAAGCATATGCTGCTGCTCTCTTTAATTTGTCTTAATAAGAAAACGGGGAATAACTTCATTTTGGGAAATCTTTATAACAAATGGTAATTGGTTGGCCCATATTCTGGGCATTTATATAAGTGTTGCAAGTGGAGCTGGGACGGCTATACTGGGGAGTGTGGAGACAGATTCTTATTGACTTAAAGGGACATGCCACCCACATTTTTTCTTTAATGATTTAGAAAGAGAATGCAATTTTAAACATCTTTCTAATTTACTTATATTATCTAATTTGTTTTATTCTCTTGATATTCTTTGATGAAAAGCATATCTAGATATGCTCACTAGCTGCTGATTGGTTGCTGCACATAGAAGCCTCGTGTGATTGGCTCACCATGTGCATTGCTTTTTCTTCAACTAAGGATATTTAAAAAATGAAGCAAAATAAATAAAGGAAGTAAATTGTAATGTTGTTTAAATTTCTATGAGTTATTTCCCCATAGAAGACACTTTCTTTGATACTACGGTTTATAGGAGGTGACTCCTTTACCAGAGAGCATACAGTGCAATTTTATTTTTTTTAATTTTTTTTTTAAATATTTTTTATTGAGGTTTTGTATAACATACATAAAACATAAAACATAAACCGCCTTCTGATAATAGAAAATGATACAAACACAATTGAACAACATATTTCAACGAGTATACAAATCACAATAGATAGGCAGATGAAACCTCAATTTTATGATGTATTAGCATATGTGTCTGACCTATTGTAACCTTAAGTTTTAGGCCAAATGGCTCGTGCATGTAGTAAATAGCTGAAGGTCAGATAGATAGCTCTTTATGAGCTGCAAGAAGAGAAGGAATGGGGGAGGGGGGATTCAGCGGATAAGCACCGCTATCAATATAAGGGGAGGGTTGGAGGGCGGAGCCTTACTAAGATATATATCAGCATTCAGACGTTCTAAGGTACATAAAATATATCAGGACTTCTCAGAGACTGTTATTGGAGAGTTAGTTTTATGAGATAATGTCAATGAAGGGCATATTCCAATTGACAACTTGGTATGTCTAGGGTCCATAAGAGAGTGCGGCAGCAGGAGTTGGGAATATATACATAGGCTAGTAACTGATATGTACGCATATTAAGATATTAAGGATTAAGTTTGACAAATAGAGATGCGCTATAAACACATATAATTGCCACTATGATAGAGATATGTTGAGCAGAGTATCCTGGTCTAACAGTAAGACGTGGCCAATGAATCCAGATTCACATGTTACTCTGCTTGAGCAGTGACTTCGGCTAATATAGGTTTCTATAATTGACATATAATAATATTATCTTATTCTACAAGTTAGGTTATTATATGCTGGTAATTCACAGTTAAACTTGAAGTTAACACAGGTACCTGGGAAAACAAGAGAACAAAAATCCTACATCAAGGTGACATAACCTGCCTAGTGAATATAGTAAATCTAGGTTCAAACATGCGAATATCTAGAATAATAATGTTCGTAACCTTATTGCGATATAGGTGTACAGTAATTTTAGACCTAGAATATCCCAAACAGGCGGTAATGCCAGTTTATTATGTAGAAGTCTATTAAACGTTCAGTATATTTATGCTAAGATAGTTTAAGTTAACCTCAGAGGGATCTAGCTAATATCACTGCTCCACAGCGTCAATGCTTAGATAAGGCGTAGTTGCAGCACCTATCGGTCCTAGAGTGTTAGTAGAGAGAGAGTTTCAACAAACAGCTGTTATCTTACTTCGGTTTAACTAAGTATTGCATTAACATGACTTCATATAGTCTAATTAACCTTATGTTGGAATTTTTAAAGTATACAAAGGCAAATAGGGAAGTATAAGTAACCACGCTAGGGGAAATTTGGATTTAGGTAGTCTGAGAGATAGGTATATAAATAAGGATAACGACCCTATGTAAGCGAACATAAGATAGCCTATGACACAAATACATTTAACGTAGATGAGTCATTAAACATGAACTAGGCATATTCCTCAAGTATAGTCATTCTTATTAAAGTGTCCCAAAACAATTGTCATAAAAATATAGCCCAAAGTATAGTTTCAAGGACTGAGTGGCACAAGTACCAAAGTTTGTGGATTGGAGTGTGTATTGCCCTAATAAAACTCCATAACTACTAGAACCCTATTAAAAATAGAATGCATATGGGAGTGTAAAGAACATTGATAACAACATCAACCAGAATATTGTGAACTGGCACTATATATCATAGCATTTGGGGTCTAAGCAGTATCAATCCTGCTGTGTAAATATAAATCGTATACATGGCATAATAAGGTTCGCTGATTGGAGAACAGTGAAATTACATAAGTAATATGAGATCCTACAACTGGTGAAAGGAGGCACAGTAGACTCAAGTGATGTCTAACAGGACTAATACAATTGTCACGAAAATACTGCACAATATATAGTTTCAGGGACTGAGTGGCAAAGGTACTAAAGTTTGTAGGTCGGAGTATGTATTACCCTAATAAGACTATGGGACTATTAGAGCCATATTAAATGTAGCATGCAAAGTCAGGGCTCTATGGATCAATTTAAAAGTAGGACTTAGATATGATTCCCGTCCTGATGAGCCTGGCAACCTCATAAGAAATTCTAGTGTGACCTCAAAAGCTGGAATAAGATATAGGCAGTCAGTATTGCAAAATGAACCCTGAGGGATGAGACAGTATACAGTTCTACACCCGTGTAAGGCATCTGGAGCCCAGAGACCCACATTACAGACACAATAAAAACAAGTATATAACTGAGGTGGGTAAGGCAACAAAAAGATGGCTAAGTAGCATTCTAACATTATATGTGCTTTAGCCACAAACCCTCAGATAGTAACTAAAGAGGATGGTTATAAGTATAAACTATGAGGAGTTTAAATGGTACACTTATATAATCTGTGAATATATACAAAAGACAGTTGAAAACAAAAATAAAGGTACATATACACACTCTTATATGGCTAAAGGTTCTCTATAGTCTGTGCGTAGAGAGGACCATATAGGTGAAAGTGCAAATGCAAAACTGTTATAGATATATAGTGAGACTAGGCTCCA
This sequence comes from Bombina bombina, assembly GCF_027579735.1. Lineage (NCBI taxonomy): Eukaryota > Metazoa > Chordata > Amphibia > Anura > Bombinatoridae > Bombina > Bombina bombina. Next base: position 723,740,503 of record NC_069502.1, on the reverse strand, counting down.
TGAATCTATACATTACTAGGGAGGATTAACTTGAAACAACTGACTAGGGGAACAACTGTCATGTAGCTAACATAACTTAAGAGCAATATAGTAAGGTCCAAGGTCATGAGTTCACATACTTCAGGCCCAAAGGCCATCATCAAAGATATTAGTCATCTAGTAATCCATGGCCAAGGGTCTCCCAATGTAAATCCAGACAGGTTAAGGAAAAGGCAGTGATCTCCAGAGTCATACAAGAGGCCGGTCAAGAGTGTTAGAAAGTCAGCCGACTCCAATTCTGAGTTGGGGCAGCGCTGTAGCTGATGATCTAAGGAAGGGTACAGCGGGAAATGCAGGACCTACTTTCCCACTGACAGCATATGCAGCATGGCTCGCATGACAAGTGAGGCCATCTGTTCCGGAGAGGGTCATCTGGGCTCTCAGTGGAAGGACCGGCCTTTTCTCCAACCGGTAGGTGCTGATTGACTTCAGTAACGGACCATCCGGGACCCGCTCACAGCAAGGTAGATAAAATGACCTCCTGACATCCATGCATGAAATCGGATCACTCAGATCCTTCTGCCTACCCAATCTCACTAAGTCAGTCCCTTCCTCCAGTGCCTGGGTGCGAGAGTGGGTTACGGAGGTAACAAGTGGGGAGGTCTCTGTGAACCGGCCAAATTCGCTGACTGTTAGAAACAGCGGGGCTGATCTTGGCTCATCCTCTATTCTCCATAGTGCCGAGTCCTTTTCTGCGCCACTGTTTCCTCCGATTAGTACCGGATCTGAACACTCAGGCTCCTCTTTTTGCGGCTCAGATAGGCAGGTCAGAATCGTTATTAAGTCTTTGGTTAGACTCCAATAATGTTCCTCCAGGAGTCTCTGTGTTCTCAGCTCCCATGTTTGCAGAGCGTCTATAACAGTCAGCGTAGATGCCTGGAAGTTGTGCTCATAAATTCCACGTGGCATAATGAAAGGAAGTTTTTTCTGTAGAAATAGCTTAATGAAGAACAATCTGTCCTTGCTTTGTATGTAGATCAGCCAGGATTAATATTCAGCTGAACAGTAAAGTGATTTCAGGCTCCATAATATAAATTAAATGCTATATTTTTAACTAAAAGCTAGGAGCTTCCCAAAAGTACGTCTGGCTGCTGCAATAGCTGGCTCTGCCCCCCTATTTTATTTTTCTTACTTTTTCTTTTCATATTAATTACTTTTTCTTATATAACACAGTTTGATGAATTTTTAACTTAAAGTGGCATGGTCCACAACACAGGGTTTATTTTATTAATTTATATAATAAACATTAAGTTTTAAACCAATTCATTTTTCTTTACAATGAACTCACTTACCCTACTTCTATGAGATGACAATCCCCTCAAGTGTGCCATAATAATGCTTCTGCTCCTTTCCTCTTTAAATATTTAACTATACCTGGCATTAGGCACTACCTTATCCTATACAAAGGTTTATTAGGACTTAGGTTTGTGGATTATTATCTCCAGTTCTTTACCACCTATCCCTTTAGGTTAAAAGGGAATTTTTTCATGATCACAGGCCCATTGCAGGCCGCCCACCCGCCTCCCTGCTTTGCTCCCACCTACCAACAATGCTCCGGTGTGGAGAGGGCCACAGAGTGGCTCTCTCTGCATCAGATGCTTGTAAAGGGGTATTGCAGGATGCCTCCATATCAAGGCATCACTGCAATACCCTCAGAGCTGCTGGAAGCGATCGCGATCGCTTCCAGCACTCTGTTAGACAACTGACGTATCTGGTACGTCAGTTGTCATTAAGGGGTTAAAGGGACATTAAACCCAATTTTTTTCTTTCATGATTCAGATAGAGAATACCATTTTAAACAACTTTCTAATTTACTTCTATTAGATATTAGATATGCTCAGTAGCTTCTGATTGGGGGCTGCACTTATGTGATTGGCTCACTTGTGTGCATTGCTATTTCTTTAACTAAGGATATCTAAAGAATGAAGCAAATTAGATAATAGAAGTAAATTGGAATGTTGTTTAAAATTGTATTCTCTGTCTGAATTATGAAAGAAATTTTTTGGGTTTAATATCCCTTTAAGAAACTTTTTTCTAGTAATCACTGTTTTATGGGCATGTTCATTACACCTGCGTCTAAACACTGCACCTGCTCAGAAACCAGTGCTGGTTGTTTGGTATCAAAGCATGCCCTCGAGACAATAATAACGTTTACTAAAAGCAATTTGTCTTATATAAGTATATTGAAGATATGCTACTATTTTAAATTATCATGCACTCATGTTCATGTTCCTTTAAATGGACATTTTGCTTTGTTCCGTGTAAAAGTGAGTATTTAAAAATGTATAGCAGTACTTTTTTAAGTGAGCAATCTAGTAGTAAATAAACCTTTTCTGCGGGAGTTTGTCAACCAGTGAGCAATACGTTCTTAGGTATGTTACTCTTCCTGATAGTTTCACTTTAAAGGGACGAGAAACCCCAAAAAATGATTTCATGATTCAGACAGAACATACAATTTTAAAGATGTTTCCAATTTATTTCTATTTTCAAATTTCCTTAGTTCTTGTGGTATTTTTTGTTAAAGAGATACCTAGATAGGTAGCACTACATGGTAAGAAAACGTGCTGCTATCTAGTGCCCATGCATATGTTTAGCATTCATTCAAAACTGTTACCATATAGTGTTGCAGGCACTTGCACGCTCCTGAGCTTTTCGGCCTGCTTTTTAACAAAGGATACTTAGAGAAGAAAGAAAATGTGATAATAGAAGTAAGTAGAAAAGTTGTATGAAACTGCATGTTCTATCTGATTCATGGAAGAAAAAATCTGGGACTGACAATAATAAATTGACAATATTTATTCATTTTCTTTAAAAATGCAGACCAATAAATACACAATTTAACACTGGCCCTGTCTACCACAATGGGAAATATAAAGCACATCAGAGGCTACTAAATATACAAGAGTCTCCAGCTCCACCAATCTGTATTATTCGGTGCAACTGGTTCACTAAACCTTTCTCTTCTGTTCATTCTTTAGTGAATTTGTTTAATAAAATAACATAGAATTTTTTTTATTATAGGCTAGATTACAAGTGGCACACTAACATTAGAGCATGCAATATAAGAATATCATAGGTGTGTTAATTTGCACTAGTTTTAACAAGTTGAAAGTAAATGTGAATAATGGCTTGTAATCAAATTTAAAGCGCCTCTGGTTAGCACTGTTGAAGATCTTGCGTAAAGATTTAGGGATAAAATATAAGTTGCCCCTAAACACAATATAAATACATTACTATATAATGTTACATTAATATAAACACTATCTGATAAAAAATACATTTAAAAATGGTTGAGATACATTTCTGGCTAGAACCAGAATTCCGGGATATGATTGCTTGTGTTAAACGGGTCACCTTTTTAATGGGATTAATTTAAGATCAACTGGAGCTTTTGTTGCAGATAAATTAAGATTTGTATAGTTTAAACATGATAGACTTCAGTCTTTATTCAACATCATCTATCCTGTTACTATGTTAAATCTGTCAGACGAAGTAGGGAGAACCCCTATGAAACACGTAAAGCCACGCCCACCGTCTTTACGTTACTGCAATCAGCTGTTACACTTAGCCGGCTCATTTAAGTGTGTGCAGCGGAGTTGTGTGTGGCAGTTTATTTCAAAGTTTTAATATCATTTGGGTCATTTGGTGATCCGTGGACTCCTTTGAGGACTTGATCCCTTCCAGTGAGCATAGGAGGTGCTGTCGCGACATCAGTCGTACGGCTGTGAGTTCATCCAACTCTCCTGGGACTCTGCCACTGATGCACTTTTGGGGGATTTCATTTTGAGAGATCTACACGGTTTTCCAGTGCCCATACCATACCTCATATGTGTTTGAGGTTGAAATTTGTGAGTGTTGATTTGTGATTGCCAATAAATTATTTGTGTGATTTGACTTACTGCGCTTAGAGTTTTGTTTTCTATCATTTCCTGTTTTAGCTATTACCCGGTCTCCAGTGCCGTGATATATATGAAGCAGCAACTCTAACCAACAGATTCTGCTTATCTCCAACAAGCAGAATATCCTTTTGTTTGTATTTCAATGTTATCTATTGGGACGCTCTTTAAAGTGTGTTTTTTATGATATATATATATATATATGTGTGTATGTGTGTGTTTCTGATAATGTTAATGTAAAATGTATATATACCTAGAGCTATAGGAATAGATATACAGGTATAGTTATTTAAAGAAATAGGTATTTATAATAAAAATAACATATTCCTACACGTGAAGAACATTGGAATGTGAAATATGAATTACTCATGCCGGGTTAGTGTGGGAGGAATGTGTTTTTTTCTTCTTCTATGTTCTCCATTAAAGTATGGGGTGAATTGCGATTGCAATATCTGAAGTCCTGAAGTTAGCGTGCAATGGCTTTTGTTAGTGTGCAAACATTTTACTTTAAACTTGTAACAAGTGCGCTAACCGATGTGTGCAAAAAGCTTACTTCTAGCGAAGTTTACACTTGAGCGGGCGAACAAAATATCACTCCACTTATAATCTAGCCCTATATTTTTCACAGAGTTCATTGTATCAAACTATTCTAATAACAGGTAGAACACTTTAGTCTTTTTAAGATTGTTCTGTGTAATGATAATTCTTGGCATAATTTATTCATTTTAAAATATATTTTAACATTGTAATTCATAAAGCATTTAAAATGTAAAAGAGTGAGAGAAAGGGGCATATTTATCAAGCTCCGTATGGAGCTTGAAGCGCCGTGTTTCTGGCGAGCCTTCAGGCTCACCAGGAACACAAATTATGAAACAGCGGTCTAAAGCCTGCTGCTCCATAACCTGTCCGCCTGCTCTGAGTAGACGGACAGAACTCGCAAGAAATCAACCCGATCCAATACGATCGGGTTGATTGACAACCCCTGCTAGCGGCCGTTTGACCGCGAATCTGCAGTGGGCGGCGTTGCACCAGCAGTTCACAAGAACTGCTGGTGCTAAAATAAATGCCGACAGGGTACGCTGTTGGCATTTATCGATGTGCGGCGGACATGATCCGCAATATTGAATCATGTCCATCCGCACCTTGTTAAATAGGCCCCAAATTGTTCACTTCAAAAAAATTAACAAAGAGGCAATAGCCAGTTCACATTTGAAACAAGTCATAACCTTGTTTATTAGTTGTAACAATAAAATATTTACTTAAAGGGACCTGAAACCCACATTTTTTCTTTCGTGATTTAGAAAGAGCATGCAATTTTAAACAACTTTTTAATTTACTTCTATAATCTAATTGGTTTTATTATCTTGATATTCTTTGCTTAAAAGCATATCTAGATATGCTCAGTAGCTGCTGATTGGTTGCTGCACATAGAAGCCTTGTGTGATTGGCTCACTAATGTACATTTCTATTCCTTCCATAAAGGATATCTAAAAAATGAAGCTAAATAAATAATAGAAGTAAATTGGAATGTTGTTTAAATTTGTATTCTCTATCTGAATCATGAAAGAAAAAATTTGGGTTTAGCGTCCCTTTAACATATATTGATATTGGAAAATCATTTTAAAATTGTATTTAATAAATGATATATTAATGAATTTAATATCCATTCACTTAGCAATGTTTTGCTTATCTCTGATGCACTGTAAAACCTGAAATTACTGCCATAACATCATTATGGTTTGAGCTCAAATAGTGCAAAGGGAAAGTGACAATGGGTTATAGTTCAACAAAAGCTGTCAAACGGAACTGCCTGATTTATAACAATTATAGCAATTATAGCTGCCTTTTCATTGTCAGGAAAGCAAGAAGTATACTGCAATAAAAAGGCTCACACCATTATGAGTTTCAACACTAACAATTACCAGACATGGATAATGCTTACAAAAAGTATGCTTTATAAATAATGCATGTTTTTTATGCAAATTGTTCTAAGAATTATTTGTAGAATTAGTCAGTGCTTACATTAAATCTTTAATGTTACTATGTTTAGGAAAAGCTCTTTAGATTTTTGGTGTAGAGCAACAACATATTTTGCATTTACAGTAGATTGGTCAAATTTTATGGATACAAATTATTCAGCTGATAATCTTTTGAAAGATTTTTCCATGAATTTACTGGACAATCTAAATATATAGGACTCGATTATGAGTGGAATGCTTATTGTTGGACGCGATCAAAAAAGGGGTTTATTGCGGGTGTTTGCTTGTGTCGGAAGTAGCGTATGTATTAGTTGAAAATAAACGTGTTACCTTAAGCGCAATTGAATTTAATGTGCATCTATCCTGATGCCCGTTAAACTCAATGGCGCTCAAGTAAACAAGTTTATTTTCAACTATCCTACGCAACTTCAGAGCTCTGTTTAACTGTTATGCTTGCACAAAACACTTTAAAGATACATTTAAAAGTACAGTTACACTTATAATAGCACCATCTAATAATGTTTTATTTTAAAACATGCAAAAAAAGTTATAAGGCCTAAAAGACATGAGGTGTTAGGGAAAAAAAAGGCTGCAAAGGGCTTTAACACAGAGATACATACATACACATGTCTAAATATGTATATATATATATATATATATATATATATATTTATATATATATATAAATGTGTGTGTGTATATACTGTACAACATATATATATGTTTACATGTGTGTACATATGTATTTATTTGTATATGCATATATGTATTTACAGACATATAAACACATAAATACATGTGTATACATTTGACAATCAGCCAATAGGAATACAAAGGAATCGTACATTCAAGCTTCAGTGTGCGGTGGTGACTGCATGAAGACGGTTCGGTGGAAAATAATAATAAGAAAATAAAAAGAATTGGATGGAAGATAGAAGACGGAAGAAGACCCGCCCAGTGGAGCGCCGTCATGGATTATGAAAGAGGAGGAGCGCCGCTGTAGGTGATCAGCTAGGTGCCAGATTCAACTATGGTGAGTAACAATTTTGGGGTTTAGCGATAGGAGTTTTTTTTTTTTTAGTTTTTGGTACAAAAGAGCTGAAATAATTGAGGGGCTTTTTTTGGGGCGATTTTTGGCGATTTTTTTTAAATATAGTAAAATAGCTGATATCGCTTTAGGGCAGTGCCTTACCAAATGCCCTTATCAGGGCAATTTTTAGAGTAGGTTTTATTAGATAGGCTTTTTTGGGGGTGGTACTTTAATTGTAGAATGGGATTGTATTTTTTTTTTTTAGAAAAAGAGGCTTCTAAGGGCTATTGCTACAATTCCTTTTAGTTTTAGTGTAGGGCTTTTATTTTGGGGTGTTTTTTATAAGGGGGCTTTGGTTTTAGAAAAGACTTTGCTGTGTGTTTTTTATTTTTGGTATTTTTTTATTTTCTGTAATGGTAGGTTTTTCATTTTCTGTAATGTTAGTTTTTTTTTTATAATGTTAGGTTTTTAAAAATTTTTTAATTTTACCTTTTTTCTGTAATGGTAGTTTTTTAATAATTTTAGCTTTTTTGTTTATGTAACTTTAGCTTTTTTCTGTAATGGTAGTTTTTTTTTTTTGGGGGGGGTAACTTAGGGGTGTTAGCTGGGCCAACACAACAAAAAAACATGAAATCAGTAAAAATGATTTAATGTGACAAATGCAGTGACAGGAAAAAGATGAAATAAATCTGAGGCATGTATGTATAATATAGCACAAAGCTTTCAAATATGGAAAGTTTGATTATTTATTAACAGCTCTTAGTTATATATTGCAAACAAATTTGTGTTTGATTCATGTGCATTTAGTGCTTGGTATGGAATTATTATAGATGAACTGTAAATGGGTTGGTGGGAGCGGTCCCACGTCTATGCAGAGAGAAACCCCTACAGGAAGTACATCAAAGTGTATAAAAGATACATAGATGATTTACTGTTGATCTGGACGGGTACACAAGCTGAAGCACGAGAATTTGTTTGCTTCTTGAATGACAATAGAGTTAATTTGGAATTTACTTTTGAATACCATGGGTCTCAAATTCCTTATCTTGATATTATCCTTATGGGAGATGTGTCCAGTGGCCAAATTGATACAACTCTGTATCGCAAACCAATTGCATCTAATGCTTTCTTGCATGCCCGCAGTAACCATCCCCCACACACAGGATTTGGTATTGCCAAAGGGCAGTTTATCCGTATTAAACGGAACTGCTCGAGGGATCTTGACTTTGAAAATGAGAGCATTATCCTAAAAAACCAACTAAGAGAACGAGGGTACAAAAACAAAGTAATTAACAGAGCTTACCTTGAAGTAAGCAGGATGCCCAGAAGTGACTTGATACATGGAAGTTGCTATGGACAAGTTACCAATAAGTTTGATAAGGATAAACCTACTTTTGTTACCACATTTAGTCCTCAGTTTGGGGCTATCTGTGAAATAGTAAACAAACATCTTCCCATACTGTCGGCAGAAGACAGTTTGAGGAACTATACCTCAGAAGGATGTAAATTTATTGCCAAAAGGGGTTGCACCTTAGGGAATATACTCTCACCGAGTATGTTAAAGATTGACAAAACATCTGCAAGTAGTTGGCTTCAAGTAAAAGGTCATTACAAATGTCCCTATAGCAAGTGCATAGCATGCAGCTATGCAAAGACTACACGCACCTTTCAGTCCAAAATGACTCAGAGAGTGTATAATATTCTTGATCTGACCAACTGTAGAACCACACATATTGTGTATCTTGTAGAATGCTCTTTATGTGACAAGCAATACGTTGGGTGCTCGACGAGAGAAGCACGGACACGTATACGTGAGCACCTAAGAAATATTGAACTATCAATTGAATGCTCAGGCTTGACACAGCATTTTATACAAATGCACAATCAAAATGTGAGCAGTTTAAAATGGCAGATCATTGAGTATATTAGACCCTCTTTTAGGGGGGTGACAGGGCGCAGAGACTTTTGTTTAGAGAAGCTTACTGGATTTTCCAGTTAAAAACTCGCAGACCAGGAGGGCTGAATATAGACCACGATGTCATCAACTTCTGGCAAAGAAGATGATTTGAGTATTCAACTTAAGACATTATGCTTCTCACGTATAGCTTAGGGTCAATTCATTGATTATAGCTAGGAGATATGTATATAAAAAATATAGTACCATAGAGTAGTTTTGGTTGTGAATCTTAAAGTTGTGCACACATACATGCATATTGGTGGTATATATATGGTGGACTTTAAAATATTTAGGTAGAGTAATATGTAGGTACAATCAATAAGGTTAATAGTTGAGTATATATTTGAATATTTAGGAAGGAAGGGTTGGATTTATTTTGAAATAGTAGCATTTCATATAATGTTTTTCAAAATCACCCCTAAATAATCAGAGTGTAATTGTAAGGATTACAACGTGACCCTAATATAGTTTTGTTCCTAGTATAGAATTAACACAGTTACGTTTAGGGATAAGATACCTTTTTTTACTTAACCATTGTATTTTACACAAACATATAACCTCTTGTATATCTTTCCTTTCTGTAAATATGCAGTATGGTGATTTGTGTCATAGGAGTATTTGCCTCTCAATGTATATGGTGTGGTCCCTTTAAATATGTTCATGATCACAGCAGGACTGGGATTTTCAATCAGCTTAGGGCTATTTAAGCCCTGAATGGTTGAGAGAGATTATGTCTATGAGTAAGGCTAGTTGGAAGCCGAAACGCGTGAGACTACATTACTAGTCCTGCTGTGACTTTTTGTTTTATATTTGTTTTAGCCTGTTTCCTTTTTTCCTGCAATAAAAGAGACTTTCTTTCAAAAACGCCTGGAGGTTTGCCGGATCTTTTGTTTCTGCAAGAACTGTAAATAGGGTATGTTTGTTTTTAGCTTGCCCTTTACTTTTAATGGATAGCACAGGGAGTGTTATTAGCGAGCATACTGCACTTGTATTATAAGTTATTTCTTGTGACTGAGCGCAATCCAATTCTATATGATAGCGCTCCCCAGACTATTACTCATGCAATAAAAAATTACTTCGAACTTTTAATATGAGCACAAAAATAGAAGTGCTATTGATTGTACTCAATCAGTGTTAAATGGACATAAATCCCAATTTGTTCTTTCACGATTCAGATAGAACATACAATTATAAGCAACTTTCCAATTTACTTCAATTATCATCCCCCCCGTTTTTTGTTATCTTTGTTGAAAAGCAGGGTTGTTTGCTTAGGCGTGTGCACGTGTCTGCAGAACTATTTGGCAGCAGTTTTGCAACAATGTTATGCATTAGCAAGAGCACTAGATGGCAGCACTATGTCCTGTAATGTAGTGATCCAGACATGTGCACACTACCTATCTAGATATCTCTTTAACAAAGAATAACATAAGAATGAAGTAAATTGGAAACTTTTCTAAAATTGTATTCTCTATCTGAATCATGTCCCTTTAATGCACAATAGAGCTAATGTTTTTGTTTTCCACTTGTAATCTAGGCTATAGTTTTATGCAAGCAATAGTTCAATAATGATTATATCATTTTCTTTTTGCACTTTTATGGCTCTAATCAATTATAAAAAGTATTAAATGATTATCATCAAAAAAACACCATTAAAGTATATGGGCCTTATTGTGATCAATCTCTAAATTAGTAAAACCTTTTAAATTACAAACCTGATTTATCTGGAAATTGAGGTTAAACACACAAAATACAAGAAAAAACCAGGCTTTGCAATGGTGAATGTAAAATATAGTCATTATTTCATTCAATGTGGATAATGAATCCCTAATGTGTTTGAATGCAGCTTTCTTCAGCTAGCCTTTAGTATCTGTTCAAGTAATTTTGTGTAATTTTTATAATTGACTATTTTCAAACAACAAAGACTTTTTGCAATTGTTAATAACCATTTTAATGTTTGTATTTAGGTTGTACCCATTGGAAAAAGCCATGTAATGTCACCTGCAAAAGGCCAAAATGAGTTTTAAAGAGTTCAAGGCTATTGAATTATAAAAGTTCCAAAAATCATTTGAAAAGATGCTGAAAAGTTTTTCCCACAAACACTGCACTTTCACTTTCTATATAACTATCCTTATATATTTTACTGCTATAAAACAACCATATTTATGTTTAGTGATATCCCACAAGTAAAACAGTACCCCCTTGCCATGATGGCATACTATTTGCAAAAGTAGATAACCCAGGGTATTCCAAAAGCGGTGTGTCCAGTCTTTTTTTGTAGCCACTTAGTCACAAAACAAGGCCAAATTTAGTTCGTTTTTTTTTGTCATTTTTCACACAAACACTGTTGCTGTTTATATCATCATCCTTGTATGTTTTACTGCTAAAAAAACACCCTTATCTGCGTTCAGTTATACCCACATCTACAGGTTTTATCGGGTTTTGGGAACTTGCAGTGCCAAATATGGGACAGTTCGGCAGCCTAGGAAAGAAAGTTTCCCCCATGACAGCATACCATTTTCAAAAGTAGATTACCCAGGGTATTCTAAATTAGGTATTTTGAGTTGTTTTTGGAAGCCACTTTTCCATGACCTTAGAGTGGCTGGGAGTAATCTAAAAAGGGACCGGCCAAGGTCAGGGAGTCCATGAAAGAGTAGTTGGTATAACAAGCCAATAAGTTGGTACAGGCAGCTGGCAAAAGTGATCAGGACAAGGTCAGAAATACAGAATAATCACAAATAAATCAAGAACACATATTGGGGCATATTTATCAATGTGCAAGCGGAAATGATACGAAGTAACGTATGATGTCCGCCGCACATTGATATATTCCGACAGCATACTCTGTCAGCATTTATTATTGCACCAGCAGTTCTTGTGAACTGCTGGTGCAATGCCGCCCCCTGCAGATTTGCACTAGCATGGTGTGTCAATCAACCGAATCATATTCAATCGGGTTGATTTCTTTCCGCGGCCGCAGAGCAGATGGAAAAATTATGGAGCAGCGGTCTTTAGATCGCTGCTTTATAACTTCTGTTTCTGGTGAGCCTGAACGCTCGCCGGAAACAAGGGGCATCAAGCTCCGTACGGAGCTTGATAAATATGCCACCCAGAGTCAGTTGAATCAATAGTTTACTTATGTATGGCGAACTCTAAAACAGTCTGTAATGCATATACCAGGTAGAGATGGGCAGGAAGAGCAATAATAGTCCCTCATAACTCATTTTTGTAACAGACTCTGCACTTTTTCTGGGGTGACTTTTTGCAGGCTTTATATGGGGGGTCCTAAAAGGAAAGTTTTTGCTGCAAAGTCTCTGGACATTCTATTATTCAGATGTGGGAGGATAAGAGGGCTGGCTAAACAAAATATCTGATAAAAGCTTTGGTGTAAATTCTAGGAAAGTGTATGTCTTCCCTATCCTGTTTTGTTTTGTACTGGCCATATGAATTATAGACTGCTATTTGTCTTAAAGGGCCATAATACCCAAATGTTTAAACACTTGAAAGTGATGCAGCATAGCTGTAAAAAGCTGATTAGAAAATATCACCTGAACATCTCTATGTAAAAAAGAAAGATATTTTACCTCAAAAGTTCCTCAGTAGCCCCCTCCCATTGTAAAGGATTTCTAAGCAGCATTTTAGTGTGTTTGTCCTGGGACATCTGAAGGGACTAGCATCGTGCACTCTCATATTATTTCACCAATCAGGTAAAGGAAGTTTACTATGAAATCTCATGAGAGTTAAGTCAAATCTCATGAGATCACAGTAAGAGTTCATGACCTCAGCACTGCTGATGCTGATTGGCTGCTGTTCATTTCTTCATTTTTTTTTATTTTTTTACCTGCAGCTGGGAGCAGCTGAGTATAACTTTTTACACAGAACTTACTCTGCTGAGCTGAGGAAATTGTGAGGTAAAATATCTTCCTTTTTTACATAGAGATGCTCAGGTGATATTTTCCTGTCAGCTTTTTACAGTTATACTGCATCAGTTTCAAGTGATTTAGCATATGAGTATTATGTCCCTTTAAGTACAAAACAACAGAGAGGGTTGGCGCACATCTAAATACTTGAATCCACATGTTTATAACATTTACAAGCAAAATTAAATTTAATTTTTGCTGCAAGACTTTAAGTCTATATATCTTTAAATAAAGTTGGGATCTTAGTCACACAATATGGCCATATTCTGCTAAGCCAGTCTACCACTTACAAGGTGTCCCAAAGTCAGACTGGTCCTAACACTAGTCTGTTTAGCTTTGCTGGGCTGAGTCATTCGATTCTAATATTAAATACAGAATTCCAAAATTGCAGTGCTATGCCTCAAATCATGACTGCACAGAATGAAACTCCCTAGCTTTATATGTATATATATATATATACCATAGTCACATTATACTAGTCAGTTTACCTTTGCTGGGCTGAGTCATTCGATTCTAATATTAAATACAGAATTCCAACTTTGCAGTGCTATGCCTCAAATCATGACTGCACAGAATGAAACTCCCTAGCTGAGTATATATATATATATCAAGATCACATTATATGGAATACACCTGGGCTCCTGGGCTGGGTGGTGTGCATTAACCAAAGGGATTTGGTCAACTCCCTATTATAGAATCAAACACAAGGGGGGGTTGGTTAAGCACACCACAAAAAACCATTTTAAAGTTTTTAAAATACTAGCACACATATTGTGGGAGTGCTGCCAAAAAGACCAAAACAATAACAAAACAACAGAGAGGGTTGGCGCACATCTAAATACTTGAATCCACATGTTTATAACATTTACAAGCAAAATTAAATTTAATTTTTGCTGCAAGACTTTAAGTCTATATATCTTTAAATAAAGTTGGGATCTTAGTCACACAATATGGCCATATTCTGCTAAGCCAGTCTACCACTTACAAGGTGTCCCAAAGTCAGACTGGTCCTAACACTAGTCTGTTTAGCTTTGCTGGGCTGAGTCATTCGATTCTAATATTAAATACAGAATTCCAAAATTGCAGTGCTATGCCTCAAATCATGACTGCACAGAATGAAACTCCCTAGCTTTATATGTATATATATATATATACCATAGTCACATTATACTAGTCAGTTTACCTTTGCTGGGCTGAGTCATTCGATTCTAATATTAAATACAGAATTCCAACTTTGCAGTGCTATGCCTCAAATCATGACTGCACAGAATGAAACTCCCTAGCTGAGTATATATATATATATCAAGATCACATTATATGGAATACACCTGGGCTCCTGGGCTGGGTGGTGTGCATTAACCAAAGGGATTTGGTCAACTCCCTATTATAGAATCAAACACAAGGGGGGGTTGGTTAAGCACACCACAAAAAACCATTTTAAAGTTTTTAAAATACTAGCACACATATTGTGGGAGTGCTGCCAAAAAGACCAAAACAATAACAAAACAACAGAGAGGGTTGGCGCACATCTAAATACTTGAATCCACATGTTTATAACATTTACAAGCAAAATTAAATTTAATTTTTGCTGCAAGACTTTAAGTCTATATATCTTTAAATAAAGTTGGGATCTTAGTCACACAATATGGCCATATTCTGCTAAGCCAGTCTACCACTTACAAGGTGTCCCAAAGTCAGACTGGTCCTAACACTAGTCTGTTTAGCTTTGCTGGGCTGAGTCATTCGATTCTAATATTAAATACAGAATTCCAAAATTGCAGTGCTATGCCTCAAATCATGACTGCACAGAATGAAACTCCCTAGCTTTATATGTATATATATATATATACCATAGTCACATTATACTAGTCAGTTTACCTTTGCTGGGCTGAGTCATTCGATTCTAATATTAAATACAGAATTCCAACTTTGCAGTGCTATGCCTCAAATCATGACTGCACAGAATGAAACTCCCTAGCTGAGTATATATATATATATCAAGATCACATTATATGGAATACACCTGGGCTCCTGGGCTGGGTGGTGTGCATTAACCAAAGGGATTTGGTCAACTCCCTATTATAGAATCAAACACAAGGGGGGGTTGGTTAAGCACACCACAAAAAACCATTTTAAAGTTTTTAAAATACTAGCACACATATTGTGGGAGTGCTGCCAAAAAGACCAAAACAATAACAAAACAACAGAGAGGGTTGGCGCACATCTAAATACTTGAATCCACATGTTTATAACATTTACAAGCAAAATTAAATTTAATTTTTGCTGCAAGACTTTAAGTCTATATATCTTTAAATAAAGTTGGGATCTTAGTCACACAATATGGCCATATTCTGCTAAGCCAGTCTACCACTTACAAGGTGTCCCAAAGTCAGACTGGTCCTAACACTAGTCTGTTTAGCTTTGCTGGGCTGAGTCATTCGATTCTAATATTAAATACAGAATTCCAAAATTGCAGTGCTATGCCTCAAATCATGACTGCACAGAATGAAACTCCCTAGCTTTATATGTATATATATATATATACCATAGTCACATTATACTAGTCAGTTTACCTTTGCTGGGCTGAGTCATTCGATTCTAATATTAAATACAGAATTCCAACTTTGCAGTGCTATGCCTCAAATCATGACTGCACAGAATGAAACTCCCTAGCTGAGTATATATATATATATCAAGATCACATTATATGGAATACACCTGGGCTCCTGGGCTGGGTGGTGTGCATTAACCAAAGGGATTTGGTCAACTCCCTATTATAGAATCAAACACAAGGGGGGGTTGGTTAAGCACACCACAAAAAACCATTTGTGGTGCAAGACTTTAAGTCAAGACTTTAAGTCTATATATCTTTAAACTGACTAGTATAATGTGACTATGGTATATATATATATATACATATAAAGCTAGGGAGTTTCATTCTGTGCAGTCATGATTTGAGGCATAGCACTGCAATTTTGGAATTCTGTATTTAATATTAGAATCGAATGACTCAGCCCAGCAAAGCTAAACAGACTAGTGTTAGGACCAGTCTGACTTTGGGACACCTTGTAAGTGGTAGACTGGCTTAGCAGAATATGGCCATATTGTGTGACTAAGATCCCAACTTTATTTAAAGATATATAGACTTAAAGTCTTGCAGCAAAAATTAAATTTAATTTTGCTTGTAAATGTTATAAACATGTGGATTCAAGTATTTAGATGTGCGCCAACCCTCTCTGTTGTTTTGTTATTGTTTTGGTCTTTTTGGCAGCACTCCCACAATATGTGTGCTAGTATTTTAAAAACTTTAAAATGGTTTTTTGTGGTGTGCTTAACCAACCCCCCCTTGTGTTTGATTCTATAATAGGGAGTTGACCAAATCCCTTTGGTTAATGCACACCACCCAGCCCAGGAGCCCAGGTGTATTCCATATAATGTGATCTTGATATATATATATATACTCAGCTAGGGAGTTTCATTCTGTGCAGTCATGATTTGAGGCATAGCACTGCAAAGTTGGAATTCTGTATTTAATATTAGAATCGAATGACTCAGCCCAGCAAAGGTAAACTGACTAGTATAATGTGACTATGGTATATATATATATATACATATAAAGCTAGGGAGTTTCATTCTGTGCAGTCATGATTTGAGGCATAGCACTGCAATTTTGGAATTCTGTATTTAACATTAGAATCGAATGACTCAGCCCAGCAAAGCTAAACAGACTAGTGTTAGGACCAGTCTGACTTTGGGACACCTTGTAAGTGGTAGACTGGCTTAGCAGAATATGGCCATATTGTGTGACTAAGATCCCAACTTTATTTAAAGATATATAGACTTAAAGTCTTGCAGCAAAAATTAAATTTAATTTTGCTTGTAAATGTTATAAACATGTGGATTCAAGTATTTAGATGTGCGCCAACCCTCTCTGTTGTTTTGTTATTGTTTTGGTCTTTTTGGCAGCACTCCCACAATATGTGTGCTAGTATTTTAAAAACTTTAAAATGGTTTTTTGTGGTGTGCTTAACCAACCCCCCCTTGTGTTTGATTCTATAATAGGGAGTTGACCAAATCCCTTTGGTTAATGCACACCACCCAGCCCAGGAGCCCAGGTGTATTCCATATAATGTGATCTTGATATATATATATATACTCAGCTAGGGAGTTTCATTCTGTGCAGTCATGATTTGAGGCATAGCACTGCAAAGTTGGAATTCTGTATTTAATATTAGAATCGAATGACTCAGCCCAGCAAAGGTAAACTGACTAGTATAATGTGACTATGGTATATATATATATATACATATAAAGCTAGGGAGTTTCATTCTGTGCAGTCATGATTTGAGGCATAGCACTGCAATTTTGGAATTCTGTATTTAATATTAGAATCGAATGACTCAGCCCAGCAAAGCTAAACAGACTAGTGTTAGGACCAGTCTGACTTTGGGACACCTTGTAAGTGGTAGACTGGCTTAGCAGAATATGGCCATATTGTGTGACTAAGATCCCAACTTTATTTAAAGATATATAGACTTAAAGTCTTGCAGCAAAAATTAAATTTAATTTTGCTTGTAAATGTTATAAACATGTGGATTCAAGTATTTAGATGTGCGCCAACCCTCTCTGTTGTTTTGTTATTGTTTTGGTCTTTTTGGCAGCACTCCCACAATATGTGTGCTAGTATTTTAAAAACTTTAAAATGGTTTTTTGTGGTGTGCTTAACCAACCCCCCCTTGTGTTTGTCCCTTTAAGTATATGGCTAATTTTTTGTACCAGGTATTGGTCTTTTGGTGAACCAGATATGGTTGTATGCACTGATCAGCTAAATTTATATCCCACCAACTGCACTAGAATCAAGCTTTGCGCGTGTTGCGTAGCGCACGTAGTTGAAAGTAAAAAGTTATTGTTCGCATGCTGACCCGATGCACACAAAAAGCCGGAGTTACAATATTGCATGCGCGTTAATGCATTTCCCTATAGAAATGAAAGGAGCAAAAAAAAAAAAACACCCTACTTGCGTGCTAACCCCATCACATATTCTCAAGTGTGCTCACCGGACATGAAAATATGAATATTTCACGTAGAAGAATATGTTCTATTTATTCCTAAATAAGTATTTCTACAGATATCTGATGGTATTTTGGTACAATATATATCTATACATATATATTTTATGTATGTTTATGTATATGGGTTTAAGTGCACCCCGGAGGTTGTTGATATGTCTTGTGAGTTCTGGATCCACTTGGGAATATATATATATATAATTATAAAACATATTCATATATAAAGATATATATATATATATATATATATATATATATATATATATATAGTCCAAACAGGACAGCACAATCTCACCCATAAATGACAATTGCCATGGTGCACTGCTGTAAGCGTATCCAAACCATCCAGAAATGCAGGCACTCACTGGTCTTTTTTGTATAAAAAAAAATCCTTTATTGGTTCAATTTAAAATCCATACATAACGTTTCGGCACATCAAATGTCAAAGGAACAAGTACATCAAAGCACCTAAAACTAATGACAAACATTTAAAAATACATTCCTTATATACATACATAGTTACCGCCATACACCCACTCATGTCACTATCCGACACGCACCATTGACGTCATAGTAGCGCGCCATCGTACCTGGCGTCATGATGTAAGTGCCAACGTAACCATAGCAACGTCCATAAGCTTATACGAGGAGATGCGGTAACAGGCAACTGATGAAAACATACAGATCTAATGCGCACGCACACACGGAAGTTTGTGTTAGGTGGCAATGTTGTCAAGACAACCAATGTAAACAACTGCGCATATTGTCACAAGTATGTATACACCAGACGCCCATCTAAGTAAAGTATATGAGTGAATCAAACGGTAATTATAACACAGGTATACCGGGCTATGAATGTCGAATCACACTAAAGTGTCATGTAAACTTGATTCAAAGAGAAACATTAACAAGCCCTTACCTAAGTTACAAAAATACCGCTTGAAGCACACAAATACAGAACATCAATAAAACCATTATTATTGATTACAGTGCATGTAAATGGCATGAAAATGGCAAGAAAAACACATATCTCGAGTGGAAAAAAACACACAACATTAATAATATAATGTGTGAAAAGAGATTTACACAATAAAATGATGTTAACCAAACATAATAGTCATCGCATCATGTCTACATGATGTATGTTAGAAAATTTATTAAGTAGCAAGAGCTCATCAACATGCATTTACTGGAACATGGGATAGGAGGCAGGATCCTAAAAGTTTATATGGATCTAAGAGGCACTTAGTAGAACAAGCTAAAATCCAAAGACGTGTTGAGACCCCTTGGTGCCAGCGTGTCCAGTCAGTAGATCCACCTGCTTTCACATTGTAGTAGCCTCTTGGCCCTGTTGCCGCCTCTAGTCAAAGGGGGCACATGATCAATTAACATTGATCTTATGCTTGAGACAGCATGTTTATGGTTAGAACAGTGTCGTGCCACTGGCTGATCTGATTTGCCTTTTTTCAAGGCCTCACATATGGCACACCTGTGATTGGCCATTCTTTCCGGGAAGGTGGTAACCGTTTTGCCGACATAGACCCTAGAACATGGGCATATCAATATGTATATGACAAAGGTACTTGTACATGTTAATCAATGGTTAATTTTGAATCTGTGATTATTGTGCGGGTGCTGGAATGTATCACCCCTCAGCATACCGTTGCAGGTAATGCAACTACCGCACGGAAAACAGCCCATTTTTGCTGATTTTAGCCAGGTCTCCTTCCTATAGTGTTTAATGGGATCAGACTTGACCAATACATCTCTCAGGTTTATTAGCCCTGCGATATACCATCCTAGGTGCCGACATTCTCTGAAATAGCCGTTCACATTTAGGGGAAAATGTTGTAACCATGTTCAGTAGTCCCGGGGGACTCCTAGCCACAGCACCGGTGTCCACAGTAACATTTGTATTAAGCAGCCTCTCCTGGATGTCATATATCTCATTTTTTGCATAGCCTCTTTTCATCAATTTCTCACCCATTTCCTTCATTTGGATTTGCATTATGGGTTTCTCGCTGTTGTTTCTAATGATGCGGGTGAGTTGAGAGGTGAGAATGCCCTTCTTTTGATGCCTGGGGTGAAAGCTTCTTGCGTCAAGTAATGATTTACGGTCAGTGGGTTTCGTGTACAATGATGTCCCAAACCGCACTTCACCGAAGGATTCAACCTTAAAGACATTTAAATCTAAGACATTTAAACACCCACTCACGCAACATCCCCTCGCTACCTCTCCATATCATGAAGACGTCGTCTATATAGCAAGTATAGTATTTCACATTTGGATGATCAAATGGCTTCATCAATTCCTGCTCATACCAGGCCATATAGATGTTTGTGTAAGTGGGTGCCACATTCTAACCCATGGCAGTACCTGCCACCTGTAAATAATAATCATTTTCGAAATTAAAGTAATTCCTCTCCAAACAAAAAGTCAATAATTCACACAGAAATTCAACAGCCGGGCCATTGTAGTGGATATTACCATTCAATAATGGTTTTAATAATGGTTTTATTGATGTTCTGTATTTGTGTGCTTCAAACGGTATTTTTTAAACTTAGGTAAGGGCTTTTTATTGTTTTTCTTTGATTCATGTTTACATGACACTTTAATGTGATTCAACATTCATAGCCCGGTATACCTGTGTTATAATTACCATTTGAATCACTCACATACTTTACTTAAATGGGCGTCTGTGTATACATACTTTTGACTATATGTACAGTTATTTACATTGGTTGTCTTGACAACAGTGCCACCTAACACAAACTTCTGTGTGTGCGTGCGCATTAGGTCTGTATGTTTTCATCAGTTGCCTGTTACCGCGCCTCCTCGTATAAGCTTATGGACGTTGCTATGGTTACGTCGGCACTTACGTCATGATGCCAGGTACGATGGCGCGCTACTATGACGTCAATGGTGCATGTCGGATAGTGACACGAGTGGGTGTATGGTGGTTGCTATGTATGTATATAAGGAGTGTATTTTTAATTGTTTGTCATTAGTTTTAGGTGCTTTGATGTACTTCTTTCTTTGACATTTGACAAAGGTACAAGAAATGTGCCGAAACATTATGTCTGGATTTTAAATTGAACCAATAAAGGAATTTTTTTTATACAAAAAAGACCAGTGAGTGCCTGCATTTCTGGATGGTTTGGATACGCTGGGTGAGATTGTGCTGTCCTGTTTGGACTGATTACGCCTATGGCTTTTGGGACAAGTACTCCCCATATATAAACACATGAACTGTGGACTTTGATTTAGTGCTCTATACCTGGAATTAGTTTGTGACAAACTTTTTTAACTTGTGTGTTTTTTTACTGTTTTGCACTCCCTCGTACAGTGCAGTTTAATAATGGCAGAAGCTGCAGTGAACATGGAAAACCTATACCATGACGAGGATTTTAACACCGATCCCCTGGCGTTCACTGATGAGGACGCTGAAAGGATAAGGATCTCTGATGAGCTGAGTGAGTTGAGAGGTAACACACCCATTAATGTTTATCATAAAATGTTAAACCTGCGCAGAAAAGAAATTGATTATCACTTGCATGCCGTATTTTTGTCTGGTTACCATAGAAAAAAGTTCATACCTAGGGGTTTTAGGGTCAAAAACATTCCGACCGTAGGTAGGCAGAATGTTGATTTCTGCAGGAGATGGTGTTCTATATTAAACAAATGCTCATATGATCTTATTCTCCTGGTGATTGAGGAGGTCACCAGACTGGAGTCTAAGATCAAAAGTGAGATTGATGCCATCAAGGAACATAGTCTACATATACTTATTCATGATGTGAGCCAGGAATGGGTATCTAAATTGGATAGTCTGGGAAATAAATATCGCAGTGATCTAATTGCGTTTAAAAACAAAAAACTCAATAATGTTGAAAATGACTATAGGGAGAAAAGGGTATAAAAATGGTTGTATGGAAAGGATGAGACCACATTTACTAGACGCTGCAGAAATCTGCGGTCTAGGAACACCTTAAGTGTGGTTGATAGCAGTGGGGTTGACACTTCAGGCAGTGAGGTAGCTAATAATGAGAGATCACTTACTGAAAATGCCCAAAATACACAGTCTTTTTTAGGGGTGACCACACGCTCTACCACAAAACCCCCAGTTATGTCACACGTCAAAAAAGGACCAAGGGACATAAGATAGGGACATAAGATAAGAAGTGGAGGGTACAAGTCAAAATCAAAAACAGACAAAAAAGAAATAAATATTGTATTCAATTTGAGCAGTAGACCATTAAGTGAAGTGGAGAATACCTTATTAAACCGTGGTCTATCATTTATTCCTACCCCCAAGTATGACTCTTTTGACAAACTGATAGATGTACACAGGTTTCAACACCAACTTAAACTCAGGGATCATTTTAGGGATCAGACTTATATGCCTGAACCTTTCAAAAAAGCCTCTACTTTTGAGCCACCTAACACCCACACTTCTATCAGAAGTTACACACGGCTACTTACTAACAACATTAAGGCAACATCTCAGAAACATACTTACCCTAATCTCAGTACTGCTGAAACTAAGGCCCTTATAGACCTCAGTAATGATACGTCCATCATTATCTGCCCTGCTGATAAGGGCGGATCTATAGTATTTCAGGACTACACTGACTATTGACAAGAGGCACCTAGACAGTTATCTGATATAAATACTTACATCAAATTGAAGGGTAATCCTACTTCTAACTATTGACAATTTTCTCCAAAGCAGCTTTGAAGCAGGTATATTGAGTGAGAAGGAATTATCTTTTTTGATTACGGATTATCCAATTATACCCGTCCTGTACTTACTCCCCAAGGTTTACAAAACCTTGATCACTCCACCTGGCAGACCGATAGTGTCTGCCCGTGGATCTTTGTTAACCAATTTGGCCATCTATGTTGACTCCCACCTTCAAGGTGTAGTTAAGAACACCAAAGCTTACCTGCAAGATTCGCCAAGTTTGCTAAAAATACTTAAGGAATATACTGATCTGCACGAGGAGGATATCCTGATCACCATGGACGTGGACAGTTTATATACTGTGATCCCCACATTGGAGGGGTGGAGGCTGTCAGGTCCATGGTGACTGGTAATATACACTACAATGGCCCGGCTGTTTAATTTCTTTGTGAATTATTGGCTTTTTGTTTGGAGAGGAATTACTTTAAGTTCGAAAATGATTATTATTTACAGGTGGCAGGTACTGCCATGGGTTCGAACGTGGCACCCACATATGCAAACATCTATATGGCCTGGTATGAGCAGGAATTGATGAAGCCATTTGATCATCCAAATATGAAATACTATACTCGCTATATAGACGACGTCTTCATGATATGGAGAGGTAGCGAGGGTATGTTGCGTGAGTGGGTGTCGCGTTTGAATTCCATGGCAAACCCTATCAGGTTTAAACTTGAATTTCATTTGAACAATATACATTTCTTAGATTTAAATGTCTTTAAGGTTGATGCCTGCAGTGAAGTGCGGTTTGGGACATCATTGTACACGAAACCTACTGACCGTAATTCATTACTTGACACAAGAAGCTTTTACCCCAGGCATTAAAAGAAGGGCATTCTCACCTCTCAACTCACCCGCATCATTAGAAACAACAGCGAGAAACCCATAATGCAAATCCAAATGAAGGAAATGGGTAAGAAATTGATGAAGAGAGGCTATGCAAAAAATGAGATATATGACATCCAGGAGAGGAAGCTTAAAGGAACACTAAACCCAAAAATTTTCTTTCATGATTCAGATAGAGCATTCAATTTTAAGCAACTTTCTAATTTACTCCTATTATCAAATTTTCTTCATTCTCTTGCTATATGTATTTAAAAAGCAGGAATATGATGCATAGGAGCCGTCCCATTTTTGGTTGAGAACCTGGGTTATGCTTGCTTACTGGAGTGTAAATGAAAGCATCAAATAAGCAAGCGCTATCCATGGTGCTGAACCTAAAATGGGCTGGCTGCTAAGATTTACATTCCTGCTTTTAAAATATAGATATCAATTTTTATTCATTCTCTTGCTAATAGGAGTAAATTAGAAAGTTGCTTAAAATTTCATGCTCTATCTGAATCATGAAAGAAAAAATTTGGGTTCAGTGTCCCTTTAATACAAATGTTACTGTGGACACCGGTGCTGTGGCTAGGAGTCCCCCGGGACAACTGAACATGGTTACAACATTTTCCCCTAAATGTGAACGGCTAACAGAGGCGGTACGGAGACATTGGCCGGTGGTTGAGACTGACCCCACACTTCCATTTCAGAGAATGTCGGCACCTAGGATGGTATATCGCAGGGCTAATAACCTGAGAGATGTATTGGTCAAGTCTGATCCCATTAAACACTACAGGAAGGAGACATGGCTAAAATCAGCAAAAATGGGCTGTTTTCCGTGCGGTAGTTGCGTTACCTGCAATGGTGTGCTGAGGGGTGATACATTCCAGCACCCGCACAATAATCACAGATTCAAAATTAACCATTGATTAACATGTACAAGTACCTTTGTCGTATACATCTTGATATGCCCATGTTCTAGGGTCTATGTCAGCAAAACAGTTACCACCTTCTGGGAAAGAATGGCCAATCACAGGTGTGCCATACGGAAGGCCTTTCAAAAAGGCGAATCAGATCAGCCAGTGGCACGACACTGTTCTAACCATAAACATGCTGTCTCAAGCATAAGATCAATGTTAATTGATCATGTTCCCCCTTTGGCTAGAGGTGGCAACAGGGCCAAGAGGCTACTACAATGTGAAAGCAGGTGGATCTACCGACTGGACACGCTGGCACCAAGGGGTCTCAACACGTCTTTGGATTTTAGCTCGTTCTACTAAGTGCCTCTTAGATCCATATAAACTTCTAGGATCCTGCCTCCTATCCCATGTTCCAGTAAATGCATGTTGATGGGCTCTCGCTACTTAATAAAGTTTCTAACATACATCATGTAGACATGATGCGATGATTATTATGTTTGGTTAACATCATTTTATTGTGTAAATCTCTTTTCACACATTATATTATTAATGTTGTGTGATTTTTTCCCCTCGAGATATGTGTTTATCTTTCATGACATTTACATGCACTGTAATCAATAATAATGGTTTTATTGATGTTCTGTATTTGTGTGCTTCA
The DNA here is from genome assembly GCF_027579735.1 of Bombina bombina. Classification (NCBI taxonomy): domain Eukaryota; kingdom Metazoa; phylum Chordata; class Amphibia; order Anura; family Bombinatoridae; genus Bombina; species Bombina bombina. The sequence goes on along the minus strand of NC_069502.1, from coordinate 723,715,471 downwards.
AGCGGTATTTTTTTAACTTAGGTAAGGGCTTGTTATTGTTTTTCTTTGAATCAAGTTTACATGACACTTTAGTGTGATTCCACATTCATAGCCCGGTATACCTGTGTTATAATTACCGTTTGATTCACTCACATACTTTACTTAGATGGTCGTCTGTGTATACATACTTTTGACAATATGCGCAGTTGTTTACATTGGTTGTCTTGACAACATTGCCACCTAACACAAACTTCCGTGTGTGCGTGTGCCTTAGGTCTGTATGTTTTCATCAGTTGCCTGTTACCGCATCTCCTCGTATAAGCTTATGGACGTTGCGTGCTACTATGACGTCAATGGTCAATGGCGTGTCGGATAGTGACACGAGTGGGTGTATGGCTGTAACTATGTAGTATGTATATAAGGAGTGTAATTTTAATTGTTTGTCATTAGTTTTGGGTGCTTTGATGTACTTGTTTCTTTGACATTTGACAAAGGCACAAGAAATGTGCCGAAACGTTATGTCTGGATTTTAAATTGAACCAATTTTTTTATACAAAAAAGACCAGTGAGTGCCTGCATTTCTGGATGTTATATATATATATATATACTGTATATATATAGGAATATGATCTATTTATAAATACATATTCATATGCATTTATATATTTATATGCAACGTGCAGAACATTAGAATGTCATATATTTACAGTAAATACATTGTTTAAACCTTTATTGAATATGAATATTGCAGAAATATGTTTTTTTCAGATTTTCCTCTTCTTGACTGAAAATGGCTCCAATGCACTTATATATATATGTCTGTATATTGTGTAGATATGAATTTATGTGTTTATATGTGTATATATGTCTGTACACACATATATAAACATATAAATACATTATACATATATACACACATATAAACTAGGGATGGGTGAATCTGTTTATATTCAAATTTGAATGTTAGAACGAATGTTATTGTAGAAATTTGATTTACATAATAGAATGTTGATAAGAACGAATATTCTTAAAAATTCTTTCATCGAATGTTATTTACTGTTTTCAAATGTCACTTTCGAATTCGAATGTGATATTCAAAATTGAATGTCACATTCAAATTTGAATATTGCATTTATAAAACACAGTTGTAGACTAGAAATACTATTTCGAATTTAAATGCTACATTCAAATTTGAATGTCACATTCAAATTCAAACATTATATTTAAAAAATGCAGTATTAGACTAGAAATACTATTTCAAATTTGAATGTGACATTTAAATTCGAATGTTGCATTCAAATTCGAATATTACATTTATTAAACACAGTTGTAGACTGGAAATACTATTTCGAATTTGAATGTGACATTCGAATTCGAATGTGACATTCGAATTCGAATATTACATTTAAAAAACAGTGTTAAACTAGAAATACTATTTCGAATTTGAATGTCACATTCAAATTTAAATGTCACTATCGAATTTCAATATTAAATTTAAAAAATACAGTATTAGACTAGAAATACTATTTCAAATTTGAATGTGACATACAAATTCGAATGTCACTATCGAATTTGAATATTAAATTTAAAAAACACAGTGTTAGACTAGAAATACTATTTTGAATTCCAAAGTGACATTGGAATTCGAATGTAGTATTCGAATTTGAATATTGGATTTATTAAACACAGTTAGAGACTAGAAATACTATTTCAAATTCGAATGTGACATTTGAATTCGAATGTCACATTCTAATTTGAATATTACATTTCGAAATTGAATGAATACATAGCTAAACATTCGAAAATAGAATGTTAGAATGTTATATAAACATTCAAAATTCGATTCGAACGAGCGAATTAATGTATCCAAATTTGTCTTAAATTTCGAGCTTTTCAAAACATTCGCCAATCCCTAATATAAACACATATGAAAAAAAAAATATATATATATATATATATAAACATACATATACTGTACATATTTAGACATGTATATGTATGCATTTCTATGTTAAAGCCCTTTGCAGGCCTTTTTTTCACTAACACTTGAGACCTCACATCTTTTAGCCTTTATAACATTTTTGTACAATAATTTTTATTAGATGGTGTTATTATGAGTGTAACTTTACTTTTACGTTTAATTTTGATGTGTTTGGTGCAACTTTTTATTTGAGTGTAACAGTTAACCAGACCTCTGTGGTCGCCCTAACCTGACACATGTTAACTTTAATTGCGCTCATGCAATCGCATTTTCTTTCAACTTGTAATACGCTCTCTACTTCCAACTAGTGGAAACAGGAGCGATAATCCTGATATCGCTCGGGCAAAACTGTTAACACACCAAATGTAATCTGGCTCATATTTGCTGTACTTAACAATGTACTTTTGTTTTTTGGATTTGTGCATCCTTTCCCTTAACAGACACTAGCACTGTAATTTTATCATGCATTGAGGAAAGCATGTACATGACTTTTCTGTCAGTGTACCGAGGGGCCAGCACTTCATCATGGCGTAAAGCTGATGTTGCCTCTATGGTTTTTGCCATATGTCAGCTTCTGGGGGATACATGTGGGATGTTTGAACACTGTGCCACAAGTTAGGGTTGCAAAATAAAATTAATTTTTAAACATCTATGCTGCCATAGTATTTGTTGACCTATAGATAATATTCTTTGTTTAGCAAGGGTAACAGGAGATCCCACACAATCTTGCTACTTGTACCAATAGGATCTGGCAAACCAGGTGGATCGAGATGGCTATCTGTCCCATCATAATTGTGAAATGCCCAGGTATAACCTGTAGTGCATTTGCACAGTTTATAAAATGTTATTCCATAGCCTGAAAGATGTAATATATTGCTTAAAACAATATTTCTTGGGGGGGCGACACTTTTTGCATCAGGGCCTGACACTCACATTAACAACTGCTCATTTATTGTTGTGCAGAGGCTGTCCTGTCTGAGCCCTACATATACAGGTCCCAGGCTTTACTGCTCATAGAGTAAGTCTGACTGCTAATTGCACTACCGACGCTGTGCTGCTTCATGCCTAAGTTGCCTGCAGGATATCGTAATAATTGGACTTGCCTCCCTTTCTCTGGCACGTCACTCCCAGTTCTCCGACCACTATTTTTATATCAACATAGAGGAGGAACAAGTGAGGGTGATGGAGGAGAAAAAGTAAGCTGATCACTGACTTTAGCAGTTACAATACTAAGTTGAGTTATTTAAATCAGACGGCCTCTTATTAATATTATTATTGCCGCTCTGACAAGCATACCATAGAAAACAAATAACAGCAGCTTACTCAGAGTGCCAGTGCCAGTGAAGACAGAAACTCTGCATAGTCTCCAAAACCACAAATTGAAGAAAATGTCCACAGTGCTGTGTATAAATTATTTTCACTTTTTATTGTAATACAGACTTTGGCATCTATTTATCAAGCCGTCAACCGCAAATACGCTGGAATTCCGCAGCGTATTTGTGGCAAGCCTGATTCCCCTTAGTTATCAAACCCTAAAGACAGGCAAAAGTAGAATTTTATGACGTAACATACGATCCGCTGGACTCAGTCCGACACAGATCGATGCTTACGTCATTACAGATGTTCCGAATGCAAATTCGGCACAATCTGACTACTTTTGCTAGTTATCAAATTTCTACCAGGTACGCTCGCCACTATTCCTGCCCAGCGTACCTAGTTTTCAATCCGCCGCCCTGGAGGCGGCGGATACCATAGGAATCAATGGGAGTCTAAAAGCAGCGAAAGCTCATGTTCGCTGCTGCCCGATATCCCATTGATTCCTATGGTAACGTTTACACCTAACACCCTAACATGTACCCGAGTTTAAACACCCCTAATCTGCTGCCCCCTACACCGCTGCCACCTACATTATACTTATTAGCCTCTAATCTGCCGCCCAGACACCGCCGCCACCTACATTATACTTATTAACCCCTAATCTGCCCCCCCTACACCGCCGCTACCTACCTACATTTATTAACCCCTAATCTGCTGCCCCCAATGTCGCCGCCACTATATTAAATTTATTAACCCCTAAACCTAAGTCTAACCCTAACCCTAACACCCCCTAACTTAAATATAATTTAAATAAATCTAAATAAATATTCCTATCATTAAATAAATTATTCCTATTTAAAACTAAATACTTACCTGTAAAATAAACCCTAAGATAGCTACAATCTAACTAATAGTTACATTGTAGCTAGCTTAGGGTTTATTTTTATTTTACAGGCAAGTTTGTATTTATTTTAACTAGGTACAATAGTTATTAAATAGTTATTAACTATTTAATAACTTTCTAGTTAAAATAAATACAAATATACCTGTAAAATAAAACCTAACCTAAGTTACAATTACACCTAACATTAACTAAATACAATTAAATACAATGAAATAAAATTATCTAAAGTACAAAAAAAAACAACACTAAATTACAGAAAATAATAAACAAATTACAAGAGTTTTAAACTAATTACAACCCCCCCAACATTAAAACCCACCACCCACACAACCAACCCTACTCTAAAACCCACCCAATCCCCCCTTAAAAAAAACTAACACTAACCCCTTGAAGATAACCCTACCATGTGAAGTCTTCACCCAACCAGGCCGAAATCCTCAACGAAGCCAGCAGAAGTGGTCCTCCAGACGGGCAGAAGTCTTCATCCAGACGGCATCTTCTATCTTTATCCATCCGGCGCGGAGTGGCTCCATCTTCAAGACATCCGACGCGGAGCATCCTCTTCATCCGACGTCTTCTTCTTGAACAATGACGGTTCCTTTAAGTGACGTCATCCAAGATGACTTCCCTTCAATTCCGATTGGCTGATAGAATTCTATCAGCCAATCGGAATTAAGGTAGGAAAAATTATATTGGCTGATACAATCAGCCAATAGGATTGAGCTTGCATTCTATTGGCTGATTGGAAGAGCCAATAGAATGCGAGCTCAATCCTATTGGCTGATTGGATCAGCCAATAGCATTGAACTTCAATCCTATTGGCTGATTGCATCAGCCAATAGGATTTTTCCTACCTTAATTCCGATTGGCTGATAGAATTCTATCAGCCAATCGGAATTGAAGGGACGCCATCTTGGATGACGTCACTTAAAGGAACCGTCATTGTTCAAGAAGACGTCGGATAAAGAGGATGCTTTGTGTCGATATCTTGAAGATGGAGCCGCTCCGCCCCGGATGGATGAAGATAGAAGATGCCGTCTGGATGAAGACTTCTGCCCGTCTGGAGGACCACTTCTGCTGGCTTCATTGAGGACTTTGGCCCGGTTGGGGGAAGACTTCTCACGGTAGGGTGATCTTCAAGGGGTTAGTGTTAGGATTTTTAAGGGGGGATTGGGTGGGTTTTAGACTAGGGTTGGTTGTGTGGGTGGTGGGTTTTAATGTTGGGTGGTTTGTAATTTTTTTTACAGGTAAAAGAGCTGATTACTTTGGGGCAATGCCCCGCAAAAGGCCCTTTTAAGGGCTATTTGTAATTTAATGTAGGGTAGGGCTTTTTTATTTTTGGGGGGCTTTTTTATTTTGTTTATTTTGTTAGGGGGATTAGATTAGGTGTAATTAGTTTAAAAATCTTGTAATTTGTTTATTATTTTCTGTAATTTAGAGTTTTTTTTGTTGTACTTTAGATAATTTTATTTAATTGTATTTAATTGTATTTAGTTTAGGGAATTAATTTAATTATAGTGTAGTGTTAGGTGTAATTGTAACTTAGGTTGGGATTTATTTTACAGGTATATTTGTTTTTATTTTAACTAGGAAGTTATTAAAAAGTGAATAACTATTTAATAACTATTGTACCTAGTTAAAATAAATACAAACTTGCCTGTAAAATAAAAATAAACCCTAAGCTAGCTACAATGTAACTATTAGTTATATTGTAGCTATCTTATGGTTTATTTTACAGGTAAGTATTTAGTTTTAAATAGGAATAATTTATTTAATAATAGGAATATTTATTTAGATTTATTTAAATTATATTTAAGTTAGGGGGTGTTAGGGTTAGACTTAGGTTTAATTTAATATAGTGGCGGCGACGTTGGAGGCTGCAGATTAGGGGTTAATAAATGTAGGTAGGTGGTGGCGGTGTAGGGGGGGCAGATTAGGAGTTAATAAATATAATGTAGGTGGCAGCGGTGTAGGGGGCGGCAGATTACGGGTTAATAAGTATAATGTAGGTGGTGGCGGTGTAGGGGGCAGCAGACTAGGGGTTAATAAGTATAATGTAGGTGACAGCGGTGTAGGGGGCGGAAGATTAGGGGTTAATAAGTATAATGTAGGTGGCCGTGGGCTCCGGGAGCGGCGGTTTAGGGGTTAAACACTTTATTTAGTTTCGGCAGGGTCTGTGTGCGGTGGTTTAGGGGTTAATACATTTATTAGAGTTGCGGTGGGCTCCGGGATGGCGGTATAGAGGGTAAAACAGTATAGTATAGTGTGGGTGTTTAGTGACAGGGTACCAATAAAGCTGTGAAAAAGCCGAAGAGCAGCGAGATTGATGACTGTTAGTTAACAACAGTCCGATGCTCATCGCACCGTACTTGGTGCGTGGCATTTTGAAAGCTTTTTTGGTAATTTTGGAGAACATATTCAGGTCCGCGGCAGCAATGTTAGGCGATCTTAGGGGAGCGTATTGGTGCCGTCAAATGCATGTAAGTTAACGGCTTAAGAAATAGATATACAATATATATAATATATTACAATAAGAAGAGAAAATCATTTATACACAGTGCTGTGGACATTTTCTTCCATTTGTGGCTCTGACAATCATACTGCTACCCATGCTGCTGGTTCCACTGTGATTGTCACGGAGTCCCAGCCGTTGGTGCCACCTCATCCACAATACCTACTGTGCACAGTGCAATTTAAGAAAATGTGCTGCTTGAATAAGTTGCCTGTTTAGTGCTAATTTTTTGTTTTTTCTCTGCTTCAATAACCTATCCCTGCTGTTGAGTGCTCCAGCACTAATGAAGAAAACAACACACACAGGCTAAGCAAATAAAGCACACAAAAACAATAGATTAGTTACCAGGGAACTTAAGAGAGCAGCACACTTTCTTAAAGTGATCTTAAAATCTTGTTTCTCCCCCACCCCCTCATTTGTTCGTCCTTTATGTTGATATAAAAATAGTGGGAGGAGAGGGAAGCACAATTATTACAATCTTCTGGATTGTGAAATCCCCAACAAGAATCAAAGGCTAGCGAACATTTAATTTGTTAATGCCATGAAAAATAAAAAATATTACACCCTGACCAAAAAAGGCCTAAAACCATTATTTGTTTTTGTGTTCAGGGAAGGGGGGTGGGGCAGCAGAATTTTGAATGCCTAGGGCCGCACAAAACATAAATACTCCACTGTGTCATAGATCCTGGCTTCTCGACAGCTGGGTCACAGCCCAGTACAGGGCCTTGACAGCCCTCCTGGTGGGAAACAAACTGAAATGCCCCCAATGCAAGCTGTGACAGGCCTGCTGCTCCACACATAAGACCTGGCATGCCTGTAAGAGTGCCAGTGCACATTTAGCGGCCGTTCAGTGGGAGGACAGCATAGGATAAGGAGCAGATAGGACTGGACCTGGGCACTGCAGTTAAGTGATACCAGCCCACTGACACCAATGAATGTATATATTTTCTTCCCACACTTACACCAATGGACACGTCTGGTTTAAATTTACCAGGCCAGGCCTTGAGTATATTTGGGTTGAGAACCACTGACCTAGATAACACAAAAATGCACCTCAGTTTTCTTAGCCTTGGTGAAAGCTAAATCCCAAAATGACTTTATGACACTATATAATACAAGCAATGTGTCACTTTTGCTTATGTACCATAGCATGTATGACACAGCCTAAGATTCATTGAGTAGTGGTATAGTGAGATGCTAGGCAGAGTAAGAACTCAACAATGCAATATTTTGCTTGTCTATACGTGAAGCTTAGTATCAAACTGTAGGTTTGTAAAGCGGATCTGACCTGCCCAGGACATTGTTCTTTCAGAGGCTCTGTCAGACGCATTGTGGTCCTGTCTAATCAGCAAAATAAAAAACAAAGTTATAATTATTAATATTCAGCATTCTTTGTTTGCTTTTTTATTATAAACACATTAATAACCTTCCCTTGTAATCATTAATTTTATATAAGACAAAAGTCACAATGATTTTAGTTCTATTTTGATAAGGCCTATCTAATCATCATCATATTTAACACTATAAAATATACATCAATCTCTTCAATCCGTCAAGGAGAAAGAATCAAAGGGAATTTAGAAGAATTAATCAATATACAGGTTGCCCTTAGCTTAGATTTAGATGTAAAAAAAAAATGAACCTACTTCTTAACATTAACATAAGCAATGTAATATGTTGGTAATTAAAGCTCTGACACATGTTTCAAATGTAAAAAAAACTAGTTCTTGTGATAACTGATAAAATCTAAAACTATTAAATCTATGCACTATATAGAAACTTAAAATATACTTGATGTCTCCAAAAACCTTAAATGTCAAAATTTTGTCACTTTGGGGTAGATTTAACAAGCAGCAGATGCTGCAATCTACCCCCGTAGTTTCCAAATCACTGGAAACAAGAGTTAAGAAGCAGTGATCATAAGACCGCGGCTCCTTAACTCGTCAGCCACCTCTGAGGCGGAAGACAGCAATCATCTCAATTGAATACGATCAGGATGATTGACACCTCCTGCTAGCGGGATTGGCGGCTAATCTGCAGGGGGCGGCATTCCACAAGCATTTCACTAGAAATGCTTGTGCAATGTTAAATGCCAAAAGCGTATTTAACGATGTTGGGCGGACATAATCCACTACAGCGGATCATGTCTGTCCGACATTTAATAAATCGGCCCCCTAAAGTACTCTTCAAATCCTATGTAAAAAATGCCTTAATAACTTTTTTTTTTTGGAACTTCAGCTAGATGTGACATGCCTTAAACCTAGCATAGAGACAAGAAGTAGAAGGTATGATACACTGTCACTATAATACAGCTAAGAGTACAATAATATAAGAAATGCTCTCATACAGAAGAGTGTACAAAGAGTAAATAGCTTACAAAAAAAAAAGGACAGTTGTATCTAGGATGAAGAGTTGGATTCAAATGAAATGATCCATTAATATTATCTTTAAGGGACAGTCTAGTCAAAATTAAACTTTCATGGCTCCGAAAGGAGCTTGACGGCCCCTGTTTCTGGCGAGTCTTCAGACTCGCCAGAAACAGCAGTTATGAAGCAGCGGTCACAAAGACCGCTGCTCCATAACCTGTCCGCCTGCTCTGAGCAGCGGGACAGACATCGCCGGAAATCAACCCGATCGAGTACGATTGGGTTGATTGACACCCCCTGCTCATGGCCGATTGGCCACGAGTCTGCTGGGGGCGGCGTTGCACCAGCAGCTCTTGTGAGCTGCTGGTGCAATGCTGAATACGAAGAGCGTATTTCTCTCTGTATTTAGCGAGGTCTGGAAGACCCGATTCGTACTGTCGGATCAGGTCCGCCAGACCTTGATAAATAGAGGCCATAGCATGCAATTTTGAGCATCTTTCTAATTTACTCCTATTATCAATTTTTCATCATTCTCTTAGTATCTTTATTTGAAAAAGCAAGAATGTAATGTTTATATTCCGGCTCATTTTTGGTTCAGCACCTAGGTAGCTTGCTAATTGGTGTCTAAATGTAGCCACCAATCAACAAGTGCTACTTAGGTTCTGAACCAAAAATGCTCCAGCTCCTAAGCTTACATTCCTGCTTTTTCAAATTAAGATACCAAGAGAACAAAGAAAATTTGATAATAGGAGTAAATTAGAAAGATGCTTAAAATTGAAAGTTTGATTTGAATCATGAAAGTTTAATTTTGACTAGACTATCCCTTTAAATCTACTCACTGGCAGCTTGATTTGTAGATGCTTGTTATGCCACTGAGTGGTCTTGATCCTTAGGTGAGATCATGTCCAAAGTTCAATAAGGCTCATTTAATCTAGCTTTTCTGTGTAAATATACAACAAACCAAACAAAATCACAATTAAATATAACAAAAAAAAGTATACACAACATTAATATTGTGATATTTATCTAAAAAAAAACTCAAAGTTGATTTACTGTTGCTTGATGTTTTCTTTATAATTTCAATAAATACATTTTTATCCTTTTACCAGATGTGTGGCTGGTTATGGGTTGACCATAACACTACTGTGAAACGTAATGGCACGTTAATAGCTCTTTAACACATGAGTAAATCCACTTGGAGTTTGTTTTTTTAGACATCACAGGACTGCACTATTTCCTTTTTTTTAGGAAGACTAGAAAATATACCTTGTCATTAAAAGATACAGCACCTGGATTACAAGTTTAGTGCAATGATATTACCGTTATCATTTATTAACATTGCTCGAATGCAAGCAATAGCACGTATATTTTTATTACAAGCTCAATGTTATTTTTCATTGCTCGAGTAAAAGCCTTGCTGCCATATTAGGTACTGGTAGCTGTCTGCCAGTACCCAGTTTTCTGCAAACTTGGCTAATTTTTAAAATAATAAAAAAAGACCTATTTTTCTGTAGTATAGTTGCCCCCACAGAGTGGCCCTCTCTGCATCGATAATGCTGAAAATCTATTTCTGCAGTGCCCCACTCGTGGGGCATGCAGAAATAGCGCAATCTGACTATTTTGAGCGAGATTGTGGAGAGAAAAGCCCAGGACTGCAGAGACGTACAGGGCACATCGCTGGTCCTTAAGGACATAACGACCAGCGTCGTACCGGGTATGACGCTGGTTGTTAAGAGGTTAAAAACAACTTTCTAATTTACTTCTATTATCTAATATGCTTCAATATTTTGATATCCTTTGCTGAAAAGAATATCTAGATTATAGGCTCAGTAGCTGCTAATTGGTGGCTGCACGTACAGGGAGTGCAGAATTATTAGGCAAGTTGTATTTTTGAGGATTAATTTTATTATTGAACAACAACCATGTTCTCAATGAACTCAAAAAACTCATTAATATCAAAGCTGAATAGTTTTGGAAGTAGTTTTTAGTTTGTTTTTAGTTATAGCTATTTTAGGGGGATATCTGTGTGTGCAGGTGACTATTACTGTGCATAATTATTAGGCAACTTAACAAAAAACAAATATATACCCATTTCAATTATTTATTTTTACCAGTGAAACCAATATAACATCTCAACATTCACAAATATACATTTCTGACATTCAAAAACAAAACAAAAACAAATCAGTGACCAATATAGCCACCTTTCTTTGCAAGGACACTCAAAAGCCTGCCATCCATGGATTCTGTCAGTGTTTTGATCTGTTCACCATCAACATTGCGTGCAGCAGCAACCACAGCCTCCCAGACACTGTTCAGAGAGGTGTACTGTTTTCCCTCCTTGTAAATCTCACATTTGATGATGGACCACAGGTTCTCAATGGGGTTCAGATCAGGTGAACAAGGAGGCCATGTCATTAGATTTTCTTCTTTTATACCCTTTCTTGCCAGCCACGCTGTGGAGTACTTGGACGCGTGTGATGGAGCATTGTCCTGCATGAAAATCATGTTTTTCTTGAAGGATGCAGACTTCTTCCTGTACCACTGCTTGAAGAAGGTGTCTTCCAGAAACTGACAATAGGACTGGGAGTTGAGCTTGACTCCATCCTCAACCCGAAAAGGCCCCACAAGCTCATCTTTGATGATACCAGCCCAAACCAGTACTCCACCTCCACCTTGCTGGCTTCTGAGTCGGACTGGCGCTCTCTGCCCTTTACCAATCCAGCCACGGGCCCATCCATCTGGCCCATCAAGACTCACTCTCATTTCATCAGTCCATAAAACCTTTGAAAAATCAGTCTTGAGATATTTCTTGGCCCAGTCTTGACGTTTCAGCTTGTGTGTCTTGTTCAGTGGTGGTCGTCTTTCAGCCTTTCTTACCTTGGCCATGTCTCTGAGTATTGCACACCTTGTGCTTTTGGGCACTCCAGTGATGTTGCAGCTCTGAAATATGGCCAAACTGGTGGCAAGTGGCATCTTGGCAGCTGCACGCTTGACTTTTCTCAGTTCATGGGCAGTTATTTTGCGCCTTGGTTTTTCCACACGCTTCTTGCGACCCTGTTGACTATTTTGAATGAAACGCTTGATTGTTCAATGATCACGCTTCAGAAGCTTTGCAATTTTAAGAGTGCTGCATCCCTCTGCAAGATATCTCACTATTTTTGACTTTTCTGAGCCTGTCAAGTCCTTCTTTTGACCCATTTTGCCAAAGGAAAGGAAGTTGCCTAATAATTATGCACACCTGATATAGGGTGTTGATGTCATTAGACCACACCCCTTCTCATTACAGAGATGCACATCACCTAATATGCTTAATTGGTAGTAGGCTTTCGAGCCTATACAGCTTGGAGTAAGACAACATGCATAAAGAGGATGATGTGGTCAAAATACTCATTTGCCTAATAATTCTGCACTACCTGTAGATGCCTTGTGTGATTGGCTCACCCATGTGCATTGCTATTTCTTCAATAAAGGACTTCTAAAGACTGAAGGAAATTAGAAAGAAGTAAATTGGAATGTTGTTTAATATTGTATTCTCTATCCGAATCATAAAAGAAAAATGTCCCTTCTGAAACGCACAATGTGCAATTCTAGCACAATGAGCACTATAATAGCGCTCTATGCACTGTTCATTAAAAGTGTACTAAATTTTTTTTTCTGTGTTAAGGGGCATTGGTTAAAATATTTCTGATGAAATGATTGTGCAATGCCACCAACTGCACATTCGCAGCCCATCGGCCGCTAGCAGGGGGTGTCAATCATCCTGATTGGATCCGATCAGAACGATTGCTGTCCATCACCTCAGAAACTTTGGGGGTAGATTGCAGTATCCGCTGCTTGATAAATCTACCCCTATATAAAGATAAGGGTCTGGTCTGGTTTTTTATGCTCTCTATGAATATATGTGACTTCACTAATAAAAATATTTAGGCAGTTTGTGTCCAGTGGTTTGTGAGATAATTGCCTTGAGTAACCACTGTACATTATTCCTTTGTATTTTGCCATCATGTCATAAATGTTTATACTTTGTTTTTGTGTAATTTGTTTTCAAATAAAAAAAAATGTTCTAAAAAGCAAACAAATATATATAAAAAATTATTATTAGTCAAGCGGACATGATTCGCTATAGCGACTAATATTTGGGACTACAATCTCACAGTCCCACAATCCTCTTCTGACTAATGCTACTAAGTGAGCATGTCTTTACTTATATTTTTAAACATTTATAAATCAGAAAAAACTTCCTTCTATACAACATAATATACCTTGTATGCCAAATTTTATAAAGATTGATGCATTAGGTTTAACTGTAAGTTTGTCTAATCTTTTTCAGTTGTAATAGATGGAAAATATTACTTTTTTCATTATTTAATTACTGTTAAAATACTATACCAATTTACCTGAAAAACCGGGTTTAACTTTGAACATTGTGTTGTGTATCTAAACTATATAATCAATAATCAAGGTGAAATACAGGTCACATACACAGTTTTAATGGTTCTCATTTATTTTATACTATTGCTAAACAGCTGTACCTATAAATAAATCTAAATTCTAATATGGAAGTTTCAATTTTAACTATTGCTATAACTACTTACCCTACAAAATTCAATTTCATAACAATATTATAATTATCATTATGATTTGACCTTGTCTAATATTACATGTTAAACAGGAAAGTTTATTTAAAGGGGCGCTAAACACTAAGGGCTAGTTTATAAGTGAAGCGTAAAATTAAGTTTTTTTGTTTGTCGGGTAGTGCGCGTATTACAGAGGAAAAGTAACCTGATGGGTGCAAAAAGCCAAACTTTGAATATTAAGACCAAGTCAACGTATTCCCCCATAGAGGCCAATTTATCAAAAGTCTGTCGGACCTGATCCGACAGTGCGGATCAGGTCCGGCAGACATCACTGAATGCGGAGAGCAATACGCTCTCCAAATTCAGCATTGCACTAGCAGCTCTTGTGAGCTGCTGGGCAATGCCGCCCCCTGCAGACTCATGGCCAATCAGCCGCCAGCAGGGGTGTCAATCAATCCGATCGTACTCGATCGGGTTGAATTCCGGAGATGTCTGTCTGCCTGCTCAGAGCAGAAACACGGGGCGTCAAACATCATTCGGAGCTTGATAGCGAAAAGTGGGAGGAAAAACAAGTTGCATAAACTCAATTGCGTTTTATCAAGTGCGCTATCCTGACATGAAATATTAATATTTCACATTGTAATGTTCTTAACATAGCAGAATATGTTCTTTTTTTATTAAATATATATTTCTATAGATATCGCTAATGTTTTTTTCGTTAAATATATATCTATACCTATATTTATATATATATATATATATATATATATATATATAAAGGTATAGATATATACAGATATATAAGAATATCTATTTCAAAATACTTAGAACATATTCCCTATGTGAAGCACATTGGAATGGGAAATATTTACAGTAAATACACAGTTAAACACTTTATTAAATATGAATATTGCAGAAATATGTTTTTTTCTTGTTTTCATCTACTTGGCTGCAAAGGGCTCAAATTCACTTAAATATATGTCTATATATATATATATATATATATATATATATATGTGTGTTTATAAATATTTACAGACATACATACATACATATATAAAAACACATATAAATTGCTAAATATGTATATATATATATATATATATATATATATATATATATTTCTTTCATGTAATTAGCAAGAGTCCATGAACTAGTGACGTATGGGGATATAAATTCATACCAGGAGGGGCAAAGTTTCCCAAACCTCAAATTGCCTATAAATACACCCCTCACCACACCCACAAATCAGTTTTTACAAACTTTGCCTCCTATGGAGGTGGTGAAGTAAGTTTGTGCTAGATTCTACGTTGATATGCGCTCCGCAGCAGGTTGGAGCCCGGTTTTCCTCTCAGCGTGCAGTGAATGTCAGAGGGATGTGAGGAGAGTATTGCCTATTTGAATTCAATGATCTCCTTCTACGGGGTCTATTTCATAGGTTCTCTGTTATCGGTCGTAGAGATTCATCTCTTACCTCCCTTTTCAGATCGACGATATACTCTTATATATACCATTACCTCTACTGATTCTCGTTTCAGTACTGGTTTGGCTTTCTACTACATGTAGGTGAGTGTCCTGGGGTAAGTAAGTCTTATTTTCTGTGACACTCTAAGCTATGGTTGGGCACTTTTATATAAAGTTCTAAATATATGTGTTCAAACATTTATTTGCCTTGACTCAGGATGTTCAACGTTCCTTATTGCAGACAGTCAGTTTCATATTTGGGATAATGCATATGAATAAATCAATTTTTTTCTTACATTAAAATTTGACTTTTTTCCCTGTGGGCTGTTAGGCTCGCGGGGGCTGAAAATGCTTCATTTTATTGCGTCATTCTTGGCGCGGACTTTTTTGGCGCAAAAAAATATTTTCTGTTTCCGGCGTCATACGTGTCGCCGGAAGTTGAGTCATTTTTTGACGTTTTTTGCGCCAAAAGTGTCGGGGTTCCGGATGTGGCGTCATTTTTGGCGCCAAAAGCATTTAGGCACCAAATAATGTGGGCGTCTTTTTTGGCGTTAAAAAATATGTGCGTCACTTTTGTCTCCACATTATTTAAGTCTCATTATTTATTGCTTCTGGTTGCTAGAAGCTTGTTCACTGGCATTTTTTCCCATTCCTGAAGCTGTCATTTAAGGAATTTGATCAATTTTGCTTTATATGTTGTTTTTTTCTATTACATATTGCAAGATGTTCCAGATTGACCTTGAGTCAGAAGATACTTCTGGAAAGTCGCTGCCTGGTGCTAGATCTACCAAAGTTAAGTGTTTCTGCTGTAAACTTGTGGTATCTGTTCCTCCAGCTGTTTGTAATGAATGTCATGACAAACTTGTTAATGCAGATAATATTTCCTTTAGTAATGTTACATTACCTGTTGCTGTTCCATAAAAATCTAATACTCAGAGTGTTCCTGTTAACATAAGAGATTTTGTTTCTAAATCCATTAAGAAGGCTATGTCTGTTATTCCTCCTTCTAGTAAACGTAAAAGGTCTTTTAAAACTTCTCATTTTTCAGATGAATTTTTAAATGAACATCATCATTCTGATTCTGATAATGATTCCTCTGGTTCAGAGGATTCTGTTTCAGAGATTGATACTGATAAATCTTCATATTTATTTAAAATGTAATTTATTCGTTCTTTACTTAAAGAAGTCTTAATTGCATTAGAAATAGAGGATTCTGGTCCTCTTGATACTAAATCTAAACGTTTAAATAAGGTCTTTAAATCTCCTGTAGTTATTCCAGAAGTTTTTCCTGTCCCTGATGCTATTTCTGAAGTAATCTCCAGGGAATGGAATAATTTGGGTAATTCATTTACTCCTTCTAAACGTTTTAAGCAATTATATCCTGTGCCATCTGACAGATTAGAGTTTTGAGACAAAATCCCTAAGGTTGATGGGGCTGTCTCTACTCTTGCTAAACGTACTACTATTCCTATGGCAGATAGTACTTCCTTTAAGGATCCTTTAGATAGGAAGATTGAATCCTTTGTAAGAAAAGCTTACGTATGTTCAGGTAATCTTCTTAGACCTGCTATATCTTTAGCGGATGTTGCTGCACCTTCAACTTTTTGGTTAGAAGCTTTAGCGCAACAAGTAACCGATCATAATTCTCATAGCATTGTTAATCTTCTTCAACATGCTAAGAACTTTATTTGCGATGCCATCTTTGATATCATTAGAGTTGATGTCAGGTATATGTCTCTAGCTATTTTAGCTAGAAGAGCTTTATGGCTTAAAACTTGGAATGCTGATATGTCTTCTAAGTCAACTTTGCTTTCCCTTTATTTCCAGGGTAATAAATTATTTGGTTCTCAGTTGGATTCTATTATCTCAACTGTTACTGGAGGGAAAGGAACTTTTTTACCACAGGATAAAAAATCTAAAGGTAAATTTAGGTCTAATAATCGTTTTCGTTCCTTTCGTCACAAAAAGGAACAAAAGCCTGATCCTTCAACCACAGGAGCGGTATCAATTTGGAAACCATCTCCAGTCTGGAATAAATCCAAGCCTTTTAGAAAACCAAAGCCAGCTCCCAAGTCCACATGAAGGCGTGGCCCTCATTCCAGCCCAGCTGGTAGGGGGCAGATTACGATTTTTCAAAGAAATTTGGATCAATTCAATTCACAATCTTTGGATTCAGAACATTGTTTCAGAAGGGTACAGAATTGGCTTCAAGATAAGGCCTCCTGCAAAGAGATTTTTTCTTTCCCGTGTCCCGGCGAAGGCTCAAACATTTCTGAAATGTGTTTCAGATCTAGAGTTGGCTGGAGTAATTATGCCAGTTTCAGTTCTGGAACAGGGGCTGGGGTTTTATTCAAATCTCTTCATTGTACCAAAGAAGGAGAATTCCTTCAGACCAGTTCTGGATTTAAAAATATTGAATCGTTATGTAAGGATACCAACATTCAAAATGGTAACTATAAGGACTATCCTGCCTTTTGTTCAGCAAGGGCATTATATGTCCACAATAGATTTACAGGATGCATATCTGCATATTCCGATTCATCCAGATCACTATCAGTTTCTGAGATTCTATTTCCTAGACAAGCATTACCAGTTTGTGGCTCTGCCATTTGGCCTAGCAACAGCTCCAAGAATTTTTACAAAGGTTCTCGGTGCCCTTCTCTCTGTAATCAGAGAACAGGGTATTGTGGTATTTCCTTATTTGGACGATATCTTGGTACTTGCTCAGTCTTCACATTTAGCAGAATCTCATACGAATCAACTTGTGTTGTTTCTTCGAGATCATGGTTGGAGGATCAATTTACCGAAAAGTTCATTGATTCCTCAGACAAGGGTAACCTTTTTAGGTTTCCAGATAGATTCAGTGTCCATGACTCTGTCTCTGACAGACAAGAGACGTCTAAAATTTATCTCAGCTTGTCGAAACCTTCAGTCTCAATCATTCCCTTCGGTAGCCTTATGCATGGAAATTCTAGGTCTTATGACTGCTGCATCGGACGCGATCCCCTTTGCTCGTTTTCACATGCGACCTCTTCAGCTCTGTATGCTGAACCAGTGGTGCAGGGATTACACAAAGATATCTCAATTAATATCTTTAAAACCGATTGTTCGACACTCTCTGACTTGGTGGACAGATCACCATCGTTTAATTCAGGGGGCTTCTTTTGTTCTTCCGACCTGGACTGTAATTTCAACAGATGCAAGTCTGAGAGGTTGGGGAGCTGTTTGGGGGTCTCTGACAGCACAAGGGGTTTGGGAATCTCTGGAGGTGAGATTACCAATCAATATTTTGGAAGTCCGTGCAATTTCCAGAGCTCTTCAGTCATGGCCTCTTCTAAAGAGAGAATCGTTCATTCGTTTTCAGACAGACAATGTCACAACTGTGGCATATATCAATCATCAAGGAGGGACTCACAGTCCTCCTCTGGCTATGAAAGAAGTATCTCGAATACTGGTATGGGCAGAATCCAGCTCCTGTCTAATTTCTGCGGTTCATATCCCAGGTATAGACAATTGGGAAGCGGATTATCTCAGTCGCCAAACGTTACATCCGGGCGAATGGTCTCTTCACCCAGAGGTATTTATTCAGATTGTTCAAATGTGGGGACTTCCAGAAATAGATCTGATGGCTTCTCATCTAAACAAGAAACTTCCCAGGTATCTGTCCAGATCCAGGGATCCTCAGGCGGAAGCAGTGGATGCATTGTCACTTCCTTGGAAGTATCATCCTGCCTATATCTTTCCACCTCTAGTTCTTCTTCCAAGAGTAATCTCCAAGATTCTGAAGGAATGCTCGTTTGTTCTGCTGGTGGCTCCAGCATGGCCTCACAGGTTTTGGTATGCAGATCTTGTCCGGATGGCCTCTTGCCAACCGTGGACTCTTCCGTTAAGACCAGACATTTTGTCGCAAGGTCCTTTTTACCATCAGGATCTCAAATCCTTAAATTTAAAGGTTTGGAGATTGAACGCTTGATTCTTAGTCAAAGAGGTTTCTCTGACTCTGTGATTAATACTATGTTACAGGCTCGTAACTCTGTATCTAGGAAGATATATTATCGAGTCTGGAAGACTTACATTTCTTGGTGTCTTTCTCATCATTTTTCCTGGCATTCTTTCAGAATTCCGAGAATTTTACAGTTTCTTCAGGATGGTTTGGATAAAGGTTTGTCTGCAAGTTCCTTGAAAGGACAAATCTCTGCTCTTTCTGTTCTTGTTCACAGAAAGATTGCTAATCTTCCTGATATTCATTGTTTTGTACAAGCTTTGGTTCGTATAAAATCTGTTATTAAGTCAATTTCTCCTCCTTGGAGTTTGAATTTGGTTCTGGGGGCTCTTCAAGCTCCTCCATTTGAAACTATGCATTCTCTGGACATTAAATTACTTTCTTGGAAAGTTTTGTTTCTTTTGGCCATCTCTTCTGCTAGAAGAGTGTCTGAATTATCTGCTCTTTCTTGTGAGTCTCCTTTTCTGATTTTTCATCAGTATAAGGCGGTGTTGCAAACTTCTTTTAAATTTTTACCTAAGGTTGTGAATTCTAACAACATTAGCAGAGAAATTGTGGTTTCTTCATTATGTCCTAATCCTAAGAATTCTAAGGAGAGATCATTGCATTCTTTGGATGTAGTTAGAGCTTTGAAATATTATGTTGAAGCTACTAAGAATTTCCGAAAGACTTCTAGTCTATTTGTTATCTTTTCCGGTTCTAGGAAAGGTCAGAAGGCCTCTGCCATTTCTTTGGCAGCTTGGTTGAAATCTTTAATTCATCATGCTTATGTCGAGTCGGGTAAAACTCCGCCTCAAAGGATTACAGCTCATTCTACTAGGTCAGTTTCTACTTCCTGGGCGTTTAGGAATGAAGCTTCGGTTGATCAGATTTGCAAAGCAGCAACTTGGTCTTCTTTGCATACTTTTACTAAATTCTACCATTTTGATGTGTTTTCTTCTTCTGAAGCAGTTTTTGGTAGAAAAGTACTTCATGCAGCTGTTTCAGTTTGATTCTTCTTATTATATTTTCAGTTTTTTTCATTATAAGATTTAAACTTTATTTTGGGTGTGGATTATTTTCAGCGGAATTGGCTGTCTTTATTTTATCCCTCCCTCTTTAGTGACTCTTGCGTGGAAGATCCACATCTTGGGTAGTCATTATCCCATACGTCACTAGCTCATGGACTCTTGCTAATTACATGAAAGAAAACATAATTTATGTAAGAACTTACCTGATAAATTCATTTCTTTCATATTAGCAAGCGTCCATGAGGCCCACCCTTTTTGTGGTGGTTATGATTTTTTGTATAAAGCACAATTATTCCAATTCCTTATTTTTTATGCTTTCACACTTTTGTCTTATCACCCCACTTCTTGGCTATGCATTAAACTGATTTGTGGGTGTGGTGAGGGGTGTATTTATAGGCATTTTGAGGTTTGGGAAACTTTGCCCCTCCTGGTAGGAATGTATATCCCCATACGTCACTAGCTCATGGACTCTTGCTAATATGAAAGAAATGAATTTATCAGGTAAGTTCTTACATAAATTATGTTATATATACAGGCATACCTCAGAGATATTGAGGGTTCAGTTCCAGACCATTGTAATAAAGCGAATATAACAGTAAAGTGAGTCACACTATTTGTTTTGTTTCCCAGTGCATATAAAAGTTATATTTACACTACACTGTTGTCTATTAAGTGTGCAATAGCATTATGTCTAAAAAAAACTCCAGACATCTACATGCACATCAGCAGTGGGAGCAAGTGATGATGACTTGATAAAGTGTGAAACACTGTTATTCCTTGTGGAAAAAGACAAAGAGGGAAAAAGTATTTGGAGTTTGTAACCTGCGTACATCAAGTACTAAAGGGCAGGTATCAGATATCCAAGAAACTACGAAATAACTTGGGCAAGTTACGGAGGAATCAAGTCTATACAAGTGTCATCATCACTTGCCCCCACTGCCGATGTACATGTAGATGTCTGGAGATTTTGGGAAAGCACGACAGAGGGTAAGCTTACATATTGGGAGTTACCCGTTTTTCCCTCAGACATCCATTTAAAACCACAGAAGGAGGATTGTGGTAACTACCTTTCCGAAGTCTGCATGAAAAATCGCAGGGACCGCTGACTACAAGACGTAAACACGGTAAGAAGGCCGGTTCGATAAGCTTGGCATTGTACCTGAATAACAACCCTATATACACTAAGGTATCACTATATGAACTTGGGTTTAAAGTAAATCCTGAAAAGAGTTCTACTACATATAGTTGCATATACTACTTAATCAAGGTTCAAAGAGTGATCTCTTTGAATTGTGTTCCATACAGATTTGGATACAAATTTGCATACACTGAAGAAAGGCACAGTTGCAATATCAGAGACACCTACATCTGAGCAAACAGAGTTTTGTGGTTTAAAAAGCTGAAGTAGCGCTTTTTTCTAAGCACGTTCCATATAGATTTGGATACAAATTGACATACACTGAAGAAAGGCATAGTTGCTATTTAACCCCTTAATGACCGGAACATTTTTCAATTTTCTTATCCTTAATGACAATGGCTATTTTTACATTTCTGTGGTGTTTGTGTTCAGCTGTAATTTTCCTCTTACTCATTTACTGTACCCACACATATTATATACCATTTTTCTCGCCATTAAATGGACTTTCTAAATATACCATTATTTTCATTATATCTTATAATTTACTATAAAATTTTTTATAAAATATGAGGAAAAAATGGAAAAAACACACTTTTTCTAACTTTGACCCCCAAAATCTGTTACACATCTACAACCACTAAAAAACACCCATGCTAAATAGTTTCTAAATTTTGTCCTGAGTTTTGAAATACCCAATGTTTACATGATCTTTGCTTTTTTTGTAAGTTATAGGGCCATAAATACAAGTAGCACTTTGCTATTTCTAAACCACTTTTTTTTTTCAAAATTAGCGCTAGTTACATTGGAACACTGATATCTGTCAGGAATACCTGAATATCCATTGACATGTATATATTTTTTTTAGAAGACATCCCAAAGTATTGATCTAGGCCCATTTTGGTATATTTCATGCCACCGTTTCACCGCCAAATGCGATCAAATAAAAAAAAATGTTCACGGGGGGGCGGAGCCGGCCGGGAAAGGAAAGAACATGGCCGCAACTAACTGAAGCTCCGGCTACATCCACTTGATATAAGCACAGCTCCGGGGGCTAAACCACAGTAAATGGGCATGAAATAGCGTGCCATAACCTCTACAACAGGGGGACCAGTGTGGAGACTGAAAGCAGCCGTATAACCGGCGGAGAAACCCAAACTGCAACGGTCCCTAGCAGAGGCCTCTCGGAAATACCCACGTGGCGAGCAACCTCTCAGGGATAGAGAAAGACCGACAACTTGGAACGGACAGAGCAGTGCACTTACGAGGGTACCCTCAAACACCGGCTCCCAAGATAGTGATTGCGGACGCCAGCCGGATTGCCGTCACGACGCCACAGAACCCGATACAGGGAATGAGCCGCATGGTAACGCAGGTACAGAAACAGCTCTGTAATAAACAGGAGAGAGCAGCAGCGACACCAAAAACTCAGTAAGTCGAACATCCTAACTCCATATTAGTCTATTAGCTACAAATGCAAAGAGAGAGGCCCTGCACACTGACCGCACTACTAGTTAAAGGGCATAAATCTAAACTACACAACACAAACGGAGGTAGCCGTCACACGCAAAAGAAACTAGGCCCTGAGGATATAATCTCCGCAGAGACACATAAATATTATACTCTAAGGGATATATAGAGGAAAAGGCCGAGAACTTCAAAGAAAAGACATTGTAAGGACCCCCGCTAAGGTCAACATTATTGTTAACACTTTATGTTAATATTGCCATATGGCTACCAGAAAACAGAAGCCTGAAAAGCAACTGAAAACTACAACCCCTGGTGGGGGGAAATTAAATGCATTCTTTAAGCCATTCGATAATGTAAATGCACTCTCCACGGAAACTGCACAATTAGACATGTCAGATCTCACGGACCAAGCCACTGACCACACACCTATAACACGGGCGGACCTTACCCTATTGCCCACCAAAGATGACCTAAGCACATTTATGACTCATGTCAGCAAGGCAATAAAAGACGGATTAGCTGAAGTAAAGAGAGATGTTAATGCACTGGGCCACAGAGTATTGCATTTGGAGGAGCAAGCAGAGGAATACATCAGAACCACTGATGACATGACTATAGCACTACAACAACAGAACACAACAATATTACAACTGCAATCCCAAGTCGAAGATCTTGATAATAGAGGCAGACGCCAAAACCTGAGAATTAGGGGAGTGCCAGAGGAAATTACACCACCACAAATTCCATCATACTTACAAAACCTTTTCAAATTTCTACTAGGCCTAGGCAAAGATGACATGATATCTTTGGACAGAGCACACTGTGCCCTCAGACCCAAACCATCGCCATCGGCACCCCCTAGAGATATAATATTATGTTGCCACAAGTTTGCAGATAAGGAAAGAATCATGCTGGCGGCAAGGAAAAGTTCCCCGCTTAGATTCAGGGAGGACTCTCTACAGATCTTCTCAGATTTGAGCCCACTAACATTAGCAAAGAGGAAGGAAGCGAGATACCTCACGTTGCATTTAACAGACTTAAATATACCCTACAGATGGGGTTTTCCCTTTGCCATAAAAGTCATTAAGGACAATAAAACCTACACATATAAAGATCCTGAAGATCTAGAATCATTCTGCCAACAACTTGATATCCCGCAACCCAAGTTGCCTTCAATAAAAGATCTCATCACGGATAAACCTTCACAAAAGAAAACTCCGAAAAATAATCAACAGTCAGATTGGTCAACAGTGCCGAAGAGAAGAAGAAACAACACCACAGCTTCACAGGCCCAATCGGAAGCTGACTCTGAACCAACATGAAGGGAGTACTTTATTTCCTTATATATGTGACTTTCACTTGATATAACTCCCCATTTGTGTTTTGAACAAGGACTGCTGTGGGAATGTCCACCCAAGCCTAAAGACTCTAGTATTTAGCACAAAGCCCCAATAGATTGCTTAGAGACTTGCGGAG
Organism: Bombina bombina; assembly: GCF_027579735.1. Taxonomy (NCBI): domain Eukaryota; kingdom Metazoa; phylum Chordata; class Amphibia; order Anura; family Bombinatoridae; genus Bombina; species Bombina bombina. The sequence continues at coordinate 723,691,274 of NC_069502.1, read as the reverse complement.
ATCCCCCCCCCTTCTCCGCCTTCTCAGCCCTATACCCCCCCTCCAATTTATAAGCTAGCCCCCATGATCACAACAAGTACCCTAACATAATATCAAGAATGGATAGGCATAATAGATGCCTTTCTCCCCCTACTACTCTTTTCTCCCATCCCCTCTCAATGGAAATAAGGAAATCCATTCCCCTAACCCCCCATTATCGTGCCCCCCCCCCCTAATTCCACGATGATAGTACATAGTACTCTACAACACCTGGAATGTTATTGTTATTGTAGTTCGATACTTTTATCATTGTTGTTTTGCTTACATGTTTTGCTTATTTATTTCAGTTTTGGAACCACCATCCACTCTTTCTCTTCTTTCTGTGTCACTTTCGGAGAACGGAAAACAGCCCTCTCACCTACAACTCTCCTTCACTTTTACCTATGCTGTGCTAGTAGAATATTACAACCCAAGCCACAGATGATCCTCTTGAGGGTAAGATCACAATGTGCACTAATACACATACTTCAACATGGCTGACCCAGTAGTAAACATTATATCTCAGAATGTGAAGGGCCTCAACTCACCTACGAAGAGAGCAATTGCACTACGCAGCTTAGCCAAACATAAAAATGCAATTATATTCTTACAGGAGACACATTTCATAAGAGAGTCAGAACCTAAATTCCACTCCAAAGAATTCACAGCAAGTTATTACAGCTCAGACAAAGTTAAAAAAAACGGGGTATGCACCTTAATACATAAAAACATACAATTCCAACTTAGCAAACAGATAGTTGATACAGAAGGCAGAATACTGATCCTAACAGGTTTACTGTTCCACCAACCCGTGACGTTAGTAAATGCTTATGCCCCCAATGGCAAGAAAGCCCAATTCTTCCAGACACTACAGAACCTAGTAGTAGAAAATAAAATCGGTACCCTTATTTTAGGAGGAGACTTAAACATCGCTCTAAACCCTACACTAGACGCCTCCTCTCACAGACCAACAGCCCAAACACAACCTCCTAATATAGTATACAAATTCTTAACGCATCTAGGCTTACTTGATACATGGAGATTAAAACACCCATCACAACGCAACTACACCTTTTTTTCTTTCCCCTGGTCAGTATACACTAGAATCGATTATATCTTCATAGATAGAAACCATCTCTCTTTACTTAAAGACGCAGACATCCAGCCAACCCCTTGGTCAGACCATTCTCAAGTTAGTGCCCAACTACAATGGCCCGATCACCCAACGACCCCCTATATTTGGAGAATGGACGACTCGTTATTACATCAACCAGACACAACTGACGCTTTGGCAACCTCACTAAAGGAATACTTTAGTATTAACGCTACGCCAGACACTTCTCCACACACGTTATGGGAGGCTCACAAAGCGGTACTCAGAGGCCACTGCATTAAACATACTTCCTATAGGAAGAAGAAGTACAACCAGACAATAGATGCTCTGACTACACAACTAGCCGGCTTGGAACTCTCCCACAAAAATTCTCCGAAAGACAATACATTACTAAAAAGGGTGACAGATACCAGACAAGAACTCAATAAAATACTCCTGAAAGAGGCCCAGAGACGAGCATTAAATCTTAAAAAAATCTACTTTTTCGAGGGCAATAGAGCAGGTTCGCTCCTAGCCAGAGCCCTAAAAACCCAGACACTAAAAGCACAGATACATAAGTTAACAACCCCTGACAAGCGGGATATACTAGACAGTGAAGGTATAGCTAACCACTTTAAAGAATATTACGCTAAGTTGTATAACCTTAGCAAAGACGACACACCCGAACACCTAGCGCAGATGTGGACATACATTAACAAAGCAGACCTTCCTTCTTTACTTCCAGAGCAACGCAAAACACTAGAAAACCCAATAAGCCTGTTAGAGGTATTGTCTGCAATAAAGGATTTACCTACAGGTAAAAGCCCAGGACCAGACGGTTTCACAAATATATATTATAAGACTTATAAACACATACTAGCCCCACACCTACTCAATTTATTCCACACATTAGAGACTGAGGGCTCTTTCCCGCAAGACATGTTGTCGGCACATATTTCTGTAATACCTAAACCCCAGAAAAATCCAACAGACCCCAGTAGTTACAGGCCGATATCCCTCCTAAACACGGATATAAAAATTTTAGGCAAAATCCTAGCAAAAAGAATCAATGTAGTATTGCAGTCCCTAATACATACGGACCAAGTGGGATTTGTCCCGGGACGGGAGGCGAGGGACAATACAATAAGAGCTCTGACTTTAATATCATACGCAAAACATAAAATTCCATCAGCCCTCCTGGCGGTGGACGCCGAGAAGGCGTTTGACCGCATAAATTGGAGATTCCTTGAAGAGACATTAAAGGCGATAGGATTTGGGCCACACATGATTTCTCGCATACTTAGCTTATATACTAGTCCCACTGCTAAAGTTAAGGCAAATGGAATGCTGTCAGATCCCTTCCAAATTCGAAACGGCACACGTCAGAGTTGCCCCTTGTCACCCATACTGTTTATCTTAACAATGGAGGTCTTTGCAGCCCATATCCGAAGTAACAATGAGATACACGGTGTAAAGATAGGCCCTCACGATTTTAAAATTGCATTATACGCGGACGACGTACTATTCACAATCACCGACCCACATCACACAGTACCTATGATCCTACAGGAAATTGACACCTTTGGCCGGTATTCGGGTTTCTTGATAAACCCGCAGAAATCAGAGATACTAAATGTCTCCATGACCCAGGCTGACTTCCTTAATATCTCAAACACTTGCCCAATGATTGCCCGGGACAGATCCATAAAATACTTAGGGATACATATCTCCCCCAACCACACACATCTATTTAAAGAAAATTACACCAAACTTTTATTAACAACGCAACAAGATCTTCTCACTTGGTCTTTAAAACCAATTTCCTGGTGGGGACGCACACAATGCATTAAAATGACCACTTTACCCAGGATATTGTACCTACTTCAGGCGGTACCCATAGCTCTTCCCAAATGGTACTTAGCTCAACTTCAAAGACATATAAACACCTTTATTTGGGGAAAAAGTAAACCTAGGATTAACAAATCCAACATGTACAGAGCCACAATAAATGGAGGACTGGGGCTACCAGACATAACAGTATATTATAACGCAGTCACCCTACAAAGAATCCTAGACTGGCACAGAGCAGGTGACTCGAAAGCCTGGGTATCCCTAGACTCTAACATCCTTAGAGTTCCTTCAGTGGGCGCTCTTTGCTGGGTGCCAAAATCATTACGGCCCCCACAGTGTTACAATTTAACGATTCATAAGCATGTTTTTGACTCATGGGATAATATTAATCTTCACCAGACGTATCTTACTGGAGCTCGCTCTCCTCTTTTCCCCATACCACTGAATGCTGAGATGATAGGAGGGTTAGATAAAGGACAACAGAGACTAACTGAATGGGGATACACAGTGCCATTAAAAGAATTCACGCTTCATGGGAAGTTGGTAGGGAGAGAAAATCTGAGTACAGTAGCAGGGGGACGATATTCTAACTGGCTAAAATATTCTCAATTACACCATTTTATATACACCTCACCACACCAGAAAGACTTTCTGAGGGAACTGACCCCATTCGAAACTCTATGCACAAATACAACCCCGCTACGGCACTCGCTGTCCTTGACACGCAAACTTCTACAAATAGAGCACACACTCACGCTCCCCTCATACACAACCAAATGGCACGAGGAATTAGGATGTGATCAGAATGGGAAAGAATGGAAGAAGATCTTTCAAAACACAAAAAAGTCGTCATGCTCACCCCAAATGCTAGAACTTAATTTTAAAGTGCTAACGAGATGGTACTTAACCCCTTCACGCATACACTCCATCTACCCAGAGGCAGGCAGCAATTGTTGGAGAGGTTGCCCTACTAGAGGCCAATACTTACATATGTGGTGGGATTGTGATGTAATTAGACCACTCTGGTGCGAAATAGAAATCTTTTATAGGCAGATACTGACCGAGAAATTTGTGCTAACACCCAGAATAGCGCTATTAAATGACCTCCCCCCGTTCCCTTGCAAATTGAGACTTAGACTATTACAAATAGGCATTACAAGCGCTAAATCCATAATAGCATATCACTGCAAAACACAGCACAGGCCAACACTATCAGAATGGATTAATAAGGTCACGGACATGCTAACACTTGAGGAATATGGCTACTACAAAAGGAAACAGATAGGCACCTTTGCAGACATCAAATTTCTTTGGGAAGAATTAACTACACGATAGACTCCCTTACTTGGGTCAATAACATAAGATAGAGTACCTCCTGTCTCTACCTACCTAACCCTCTCTCCGTTTCCTCCTACTTCTCTTACTGACACTTATCTCTGGGGATCTTCCCCCTGGAAGGAATGGTGGTTCCAAAGTTTATGGTTAAGTTTACAGTTACAAAGTTACACATCCATATGTTAATTTTCATCCAAGTCAACACATTTGGAGAAGATTGTAAAAGATTATATTTATGTATTTTATGTATTTGATGACATTCATTTTTTCTTCCATGTCCTGTATATTTTTCTTTTATTTGGATGACAATAAAGCTCTTTGAAAAAAAAAAAAAAAAAAAATGTTCACTTTTTCACACATTTTGTCACAAACTTTAGGTTTCCCACTGAAATTATTTACAAACAGCTTCTGCAATTATTGCACAAATGGTTGTAAATGCTTCTCTGGGATCGCCTTTGTTCAGAAATAGCAGACTTATATGGCTTTGGGGTTGCTTTTTGGTAATTAGAAGGCCGCTAAATGCCGCTGCGCACCACACGTTTTTTATGCCCAGCAGTGAAGGGGTTAATTAGGGAGCATGTAGGGAGCTTGTAGGGTTAATTTTAGCTTTAGTTTAGTGTAGTAGACAACTCCAAGTATTGATCTAGGCCAATTTTGGTATATTTCATGCCACCATTTCACCGCCAAATGCGAGCAAATAAAAAAAACCTTTAAATTTTTCACAATTTTAGGTTTCTCACTGAAATTATTTACAAACAGTTTGTGCAATTATGGCACAAATGGTTGTAAAAGCTTCTCTGGGATCCCCTTTGTTCAGAAATAGCAGACATATATGGCTTTGGCGTTGCTTTTTGTTAATTAGAAGGCCGCTAAATGCTGCTGCGCACAACACGTGAATTATGCCCAGCAGTGAAGGAGTTAATTAGGTAGCTTGTAGGGCGCTGGCAGTGTTAATTTTAGCTTTAGTGTAGAGATCAGCCTCCCACCTGACACATCCCACCCCACAATTGTCCCCGCTATCTTAAGTACTGGCAGAAAGTCTGCCAGTACTAAATAAAAGGAGTTTTTTTTTTTTTTTTTTTTTTTTTAAATGTATTCAGCTGTAATGGAGCCCTGCCTTAGCCCCCAACCTCCCTTATCCCCCACCAAACAGCTCTATAACCCTCCCTGCTACTTAATTGCCACCATCTTGGGTACTGGCAGCTGTCTGCCAGTACCCAATTTGCCCCCCAAAACAGTATTTTCAAACTTTTCTGTAGTGTAGCAGCCCCCCTCAATACCCCCAACCCCCCCCCCCCCCAGATCCTTTTATATATATATATTTTTTAATGTTTTTAACTTTTTATTTAGAACTTTTTATTTTTTTCCATTGGTGTCAGTGGCTAATGTGCGCGCCCCCCACGTGCACACGCGCGTGCCCCCACGTGCACACGCGCGCCCCCGTGCACACGTGCGCCCGCACGCTGCCACCTCCTTGCTACACTCCCCCCGGAAAACAGCACCATTGTTACCGGTGCAGAGAGGGCCACAGAGTGGCTCTCTCTGCATCGGAGGCTTGTTAAAAGGTATTGCAGGATGCCTCCATATCGAGGCATCACTGCAGTACCCTGAGAGCTGCTGGAAGCGATTGTGATCGCTTCCAGCACTCTGTAAGACAACTGACGTACCAGGTACGTCTATTGTCATTAACAGTTAGTTTTTGCTTGACGTACCTGGTACGTCAGTTGTCATTAAGGGGTTAAAAGAAATTGCTATATCTGAGCAAACAGACGGCTAGATTACGAGTTTTGCATTAAGGTAAAAAAAGCAGCAATATCAGGTCCTAACGCTGCTTTTTTACGCCTGCTGCTAGTACGAGTCTTGCAGGTAAAGGTGTACCACACACTTTTTTGGCCTTAACGCATATCTACTTACATAAACTTCGTAAAGGCTTTTTTTCTATGGGACTTCCATTGCGCCGATATTACTAGTTTGTCCTGGGAGGCCAAAAAGTGAGCGGTACACCCTTTACCGCCAAGATTCCTAACGCATTTTAAAGTCAGTAGTTATGAGTTTTACACAACAAAGCTGTGGCATAAAACTCATAACTAAAGTGCTAAAAAGTACACTAACACCAATAAACTACCTATTAACCTCTAAACCGAAGCCCTCCCACATCGCAAACACTAAAATAAAATTATTAACCCCTAATCTGCCGCTCCGGACATTGCCGCCACTAGAATAAACATATTAACCCCTGAACCGCTGCACTCCTGCCTCGCAAACACTAGTTAAATAGTATTAACCCCTAATCTGCCGCCCCTAACATCGCCGCCACCTACATTATACCTATTAACCCCTAATTTGCCGCTCCGGACATTGTCGCCACCTACATTATACCTATTAACCTCTAATCTGCCACTCCGGACATCGCCACCACCTACATTATACCTATTAACCCCTAATCTGCTGTCCCCAATGTAGCCGACCACTATTCTAAATTTATTAACCCTTTAAACCTAAGTCTAACCCTAACCCTAAAACCCCCTAACTTAAATATAATTTAAATAAATCTAAATAAAATTAATTTCATTACCTAAATTATTCCTATTTAAAACTAAATACTTACCTATAAAATAAACCCTAACATAGCTACAATATAAATAATAGTTACATTGTAGCTAGCTTAGGGTTTATTTTTATTTTACAGGCAAGTTTGTATTTATTTTACCAAGGCAGAATAGTTACTAAATAGTTATTAACTATTTAATAACTGCCTAGCTAAAATAAATACAAATTTACCTATAAAATAAAACCTAACCTAAGTTACACTAACACCTAACACTACACTACAATTAAATAATTTACCTAAATTAAATACAATTAAATAAATTAAATACAATTAGCTAAATTACAAAAAAAAACAAAACACTAAATTACAGAAAATAAAAAACAAATTACAAGATATTTTAACTCATTACACCTAATCTAAGAGCCCTATCAAAATAAAAAAGCCCCCCAAAATAAAAAACCCTAGCCTAAACTAAGCTATCAATAGCCCTTAAAAGGGCCTTTTGCGGGGCATTGCCCCAAAGAAATCACCTCTTTTACCTGTAAAAAAAATACACACAACCTCCCAACAGTAAAACCTACCACCCACACAACCAAACCCCCCAAATTAAACCCTAACTAAAAAAAGCTAAGCTCCCCATTGCCCTGAAAAAGGCATTTGGATGGGCATTGCCCTTAAAAGGGCATTTAGCTCTACTGCTGTATAAAGCCCTAACCTCAAAATAAAACCACCCAAAACACCCTTAAAAAATCCTAACACTAACTCCCAAAGATCCACTTACCGGGAGAAGTCTTCCTCCAAGCGGCAAGATGTCCTCAAGGAAGCCGGCATAATTGGTCCTCCAGATGGGCAGAAGTGGTCCTCCAGATGGGCAGAAGTCTTCACCCAGACGGCATCTTCTATCTTCATCCTTCCAACGCGGAGCGGCTCCATCTTCAAGACATCCGCCAATAGGATTGAGCTTGCATTCTATTGGCTGATTGGAACAGTCAATAGAATTCTTTTTTTCAACCTTAATTCCGATTGGTTGATAGAATTCTATCAGCCAATCGGAATCTAAGGGACGTCATCTTGGATGATGTCATTTAAAGGTACCCTCATTCGTCGGGTAGTCGTCGTTGGAAGAGGATGCTCCACGCCAGATGTCTTGAAGATAAACCCGTTCCGCGATGGAAGGATGAAGATAGAAGATGCAGTCTGGGTGAAGACTTCTGCACATCTGGAGGACCACTTCTGCCCGCCTGGTGGACCATCAGCCAATAGGATTTTTTCAACCTTAATTCTGATTGGCTGATAGAATTCTATAAGCCAATCGGAATCTAAGGGATGCCATCTTGGATGACGTCATTTAAAGGTACCTTCATTCAGCAAGAAGACGTCGATTGAAGAGGATGGTCCGCGCCGGATGTCTTGAAGATGGAGCCGCTCCGCATCGGAAGGATGAAGATAGAAGATGCCATCTGGGTGAAGACTTCTGCCCATCTGGAGGACCACTTATGCCGGCTTCCTTGAGGACATCTTGCCGCTTGGAGGAAGACTTCTCCCGGTAAGTGAATCTTTGGGAGTTAGTGTTAGGATTTTTTAAGGGTGTATTGGGTGGTTTTATTTTGAGGTTAGGGCTTTGGGCAGCAATAGAGCTAAATGCCCTTTTAAGGGCAATGCCCATCCAAATGCCCTTTTCAGGGCAATGGGGAGCTTAGCTTTTTTTAGTTAGGGTTTTATTTGGGGGGTTGGTTTTTTCCAGGTAAAAGAGCTGATTTATTTTTGGGCAATGCCCCGCAAAAGGCACTTTTAAGGGCTATTGATAGTTTAGTTTAGGCTAGGGTTTTTTTTATTTGGGGGGGGGCTTTTTATTTTGATAGGGCTATTAGATTAGGTGTAATTAGTTTAAATATCTTGTAATTTGTTTTTTATTTTGTGTAATTTAGTGTTTATTTTTTTTTGTAATTTAGCTAATTTAATTTAGGTAATTTATTTCATTGTAGTGTAGTGTTGCTTAGGGTTTATTTTATAGATAAGTATTTAGTTTTAAATAGGAATAATTTAGTTAATGATAGTAATTTTATTTAGATTTATTTAAATTATATTTTAGTTATTTTAGTTAGGGGGTGTTAGGGTTAGACTTAGGTTTAGGGGTTAATAAATTTAGAATAGTGGCGGCGACGTTGGGGACGGCAGATTAGGGGTTAATAAATGTAGGTAGGTTGCGGCGACATTGGGGGAGGGAGATTAGGGGTTAATAAATATCATGTAGGTGTCTGCAATGTTGGGGTCAGCAGATTAGGGGTTAATAAGTATAATGAAGGTGGCGGCGATGTCTGGAGCAGCAGATTAGGGGTTAAGTATAATGTAGGTGTCGGCGATATTGGGGGCGGCAGATTAGGAATTAATAAGTGTAAGATTAGGGGTGTTTTTATACTCGGGGTCCATGTTAGGGTGTTAGGTGTAAACATAAATTTTGTTTCCCCATAGGAATCAATAGGGCTGCGTTACTGAGCTTTACGCTGCTTTTTTGCAGGTGTTAGACTTTTTCTCAGCCGGCTCTCCCCATTGATGTCTATGGAGAAATCGTGCACGAACACGTAGAACCTTAAGCAGCGCTGGTATTGGAGTGCAGTGTGGAGCGCAATTTTGCTCTGCGCTCACTTCTTGCCTGTTAACGCCGAGTTGATAAAAACCTGTAATACCAGCGCTGCAGGTAAGTGAGCAATGAGAATAAACTGCAGGTTAGCACTGCACCCCTGTTACCGCACAACTCATAATCTAGGCGCGAGTTTTTGGTTCAACAATCTGAAGTAGCATTTTTCCTATATGTTTAAAATTGAACAGAACTTATAAAGCACACCATTAAGATTGCCTTATGATGTTATATTGGTCGATTTGTTTTTTGGTATTTTTAGAAGTTTTTCTATCATTTTAGTGTTGCAACACTATTTTTATTTTTATTTTTCATACAATTTTATATTTTCTATTGTTGACAAATTTCTTATGTGATACAATAAATTGTTATATTTTTATTTTTCTGTGTGTCTCCAATACTGAATCGATTTTGAAATATAAGATTTGAAATATTAGTATTGGTTTCATTACATTTACTATTACATTATATACACTTAAAGGGGAAGTACACCCACACACTTTTTAACAGTTTTTAACACCTAGTGCTTTTCTTTAGCGCCCCCTCTTCACCTCGTATTTTGTAAAGCAATTTTTCTACTATCTGGGAAGAAGATAGGTTGAGGAAGGGCATAGTAGTTATTATTCTAGCACCTTTGTACTTATTACTTTTTTCATGTCTTAATGTGTGTATATACACATATACACACATAAATCTATATGTATATATTCATATACATATATATTTAAATCTGCTGCCCAATGCTGCGTGACACACCTTCGCTGCACAAGGTTCTGATGCAGTGTCTGACGGAATGAGAACGAGACTCCCATTAGAGCCGATGGAAGCGCTCTCTCTTGAGCGCAATGCCTCAGTGCAATGCGAACACGAGGTAGTGTTTGCATTGCTCTTAACATGTAATACCAGTGTACATTACAAAATGGAGCGCTAATATCGCCCTTGTGAAAGTGATATTTTGTGCTCCAATTGTAATCTGGCCCTTAGTGTTTAACATCCTTTTAATATTTTACTATCGTAAAACAAAAAAACAAACAAATACATACAGTGGGGCAAAAAAGTATTTAGTCAGCCACCAATTGTGCAAGTCCTCCCACTTAAGAAGATGAGAGAGGCCTGTAATTTTCATCATAGGTATGCCTCAACTATGAGAGACAAAATGTGGAAACAAATCCAGACAATCACATTGTCTGATTTGGAAACAATTTATTTTCAAATTATGGTGGAAAATAAGTATTTGGTCAATATCAAAAGTTCATCTCAATACTTTGTTATATATCCTTTGTTGGCAATGACAGAGGTCAAACGTTTTCTGTAAGTCTTCACAAGGTTGTCACACACTGTTGTTGGTATGTTGGCCCATTCCTGCATGCAGATCTCCTCTAGAGCAGTGATGTTTTGGGGCTGTCACTGGGCAACACAGACCTTCAACTCCCTCCAAAGGTTTTCTATTGGGTTGAGATCTGGAGACTGGCTAGGCCACTCCAGGGACTTGGAATACTTCTTATAAAGCCACTCCTTCGTTGCCCGGGCAGTGTGTTTAGGATCATTGTCATTCTGAAAGACCCAGCCACATGATGTTGGCACCCCCATGATTCACAGTAGGTATGCTGTGCTTTGGTTGCAACTCATCATTCTCTTTCCTCCAAACATGACGAGTTGTGTTTCTACCAAACAGTTCTACTTTGGTTTCATCTGACCATATGACATTCTCCCAATCCGCTTCTGGATCATCCAAATGCTCTCTAGCATACTTCAGATGGGCTCGGACATGTACTGGCTTAAGCATGGGGACACGTCTGGCACTGCAGGATCTGAATCCCTGGCGGCGTAGTGTGTTACTGATGGTAGCCTTTGTTAAGTTGGTCCCAGATCTCTGCAGGTCATTCACTAGGTCCCCCCATGTGGTTCTGGGATGTTTGCTCACCATTCTTGTGATCATTTTGACCCCATGGGGTGAGATCTGTGTGGAGCCCCAGATTGAGGGAGATTATCAGTGGTCTTGTATGTCTTCCATTTTCTAATTATTGCTCCCACAGTTGATTTTTTTCACACCAAGCTGCTTGCCTATTGCAGATTCAGTCTTCCCAGCCTGGTGCAGGTCTACAATTTTGTTTCTGGTGTCCTTCGACAGCTCTTAGTGGAGTTTGGAGTGTGACTGTTTGAGGTTGTGGACAGGTGTCTTTTATACTGATAACAAGTTCAAACAGGTGCCATTAATACAGGTAATGAGTGGAGGACAGAGGAGCCTCTTAAAGAAGAAGATACATGTCTTTGAGAGCCAAAAATCTTGCTTGTTTGTAGGTGACCAAATACTTATTTTCCACCATAATTTGAAAATAAATTCTTTCCAAAACAGACAATGTGATTGTCTGGATTTGTTTCCACATTTTGTCTCTCATAGTTGAGGTATACCTATGATGAAAATTAGAGGCACATGATGAATCCTATCAGCCAATCGGAATTCGAGGGACGCCATCTTGGATGACGTCCCTTAAAGGAACCTTCATTCATTGTCTAGTCGTTTGAAGAAGAGGATGGATCCGCGGTGGAGGTCTTCAAGATGGAGCCGGTCGTCATCGGATGGAACAACATAGAAGATGCGGCTTGGATGAAGATGTTTGCCAGTCTGGATGTCCTCTTCTGCCCGGATAGGATGAAGATTTCTTCCCGAAGATGGACTTCTTCATTTGCCGATTGGATCCAGACTTCAGCCGGATGATGTACGTAACTTTTCAGCCCCAGCTTGGGCTTGGATGAAGACTTCGGAGGCTCCTCTGGACCGATCGGGACCCGGTGTGGTGAAGACAAGGTAGGGAGATCTTCAGGGGCTTAGTATTAGGTTTATTTAAGGGGGGTTTGGGTTAGATTAGGGGTATGTGGGTGGTGGGTTGTAATGTTGGGGGGCTATTGTATGTGTTTTTTTTACAGGCAAAAGATCTGAATTATTTGGGGCATGCCCCACAAATGGCCCTTTTCAGGGCTGGTAAGGTAAAAGAGCTTTGAACTTTTTTAATTTAGAATAGGGTAGGGCATTTTTTTTATTTTGGGGGGCTTTGTTATTTTATTAGGGGGCTTAGAGTAGGTGTAATTAGTTTAAAATTGTTGTAATATTTTTCTAATGTTTGTAAATATTTTTTTATTTTTTGTAACTTAGTTCTTTTTTATTTTTTGTACTTTAGTTAGTTTATTTAATTGTAGATAATTGTAGGTATTGTATTTAATTAATTTATTGATAGTGTAGTGTTAGGTTTAATTGTAACTTAGGTTAGGATTTATTGTACAGGTAATTTTGTAATTATTTTTAACTAGGTAACTATTAAATAGTTATTAACTATTTAATAGCTATTGTACCTGGTTAAAATAATTACAAAGTTGCCTGTAAAATAAATATTAATCCTAAAAAAGCTACAATATAATTATAATTTATATTGTAGCTATATTAGGGTTTATTTTACAGGTAAGTATTTAGCTTTAAATAGTAATAATTTATTTAATAAGAGTTAATTTATTTCGTTAGATTTAAATTATATTTAAGTTAGGGGGTGTTAGTGTTAGGGTTAGACTTAGCTTTAGGGGTTAATACATTTATTATAGTAGCGGTGTGGTCCGTTTGGCAGATTAGGGGTTAATTATTGTAGGTAGGTGGAGGCGACGTTGGGGGCGGCAGATTAGGGGTTAATAAATATAATATAGGGGTCGGCTGTGTTAGGGGCAGCAGATTAGAGGTACATAGGGATAATGTAGGTTGCGGCGGTGTACGGAGCGGCAGATTAGGGGTTAAAAAAATATGCAGGGGTCAGCGATAGCGGGCGCGGCAGGTTAGGGGTTAATAAATATAATATAGGGGTCGGCGGTGTTAGGGGCAGCAGATTAGGGGTACATAGGGATAACGTAGGTTGCGGCGGTGTACGGAGCGGCAGATTAGGGGTTAATAATAATATGCAGGGGTCAGCGATAGTGAGGGCGGCAGATTAGAGGTTAATAAGTGTAAGGTTAGGGGTGTTTAGACTCAGGGTTCATGTTAGGGTGTTAGGTGCAGACTTAGGAAGTGTTTCCCCATAGGAAACAATGGGGCTGCGTTAGGCGCTGAACGCTGCTTTTTTGCAGGTGTTAGGTTTTTTTTTGGCTCAAACAGCCCCATTGTTTTCTATGGGGGAATCGTGCACAAGCACGTTTTTGAAGCTGGCCGCGTCCGTAAGCACCGCTGGTATCGAGAGTTGCAGTGGCGTTAAATATGCTCTACTCTCCCTTTTTTGGAGCCTAACGCAGCCATTCTGTGAACTCTAAATACCAGCGGTATTTAAAAGGTGCGGGGAAAAAAAAGCATGCGTAGCTAACGCACCCCTTTGGCCGAAGAACTCTAAATCTAGCCGATTGTATCTTATAATTTACTATAAAAAAAATTATAAAATATGATGAAAAAATGGAAAAAAACACAAAATCTGTTACACATCTACAACCACCAAAATACAACCATGCTAAATAGTTTCTAAATTTTGTCCTGAGTTTAGAAATACCCAATGTTTACATGTTCTTTGCTTGTTTTGCAAGTTATAGGGCAATAAATACATGTAGCACTTTGCAATTTCCAAACCATTTTTTTTTTTTAAATTTGCATGTTACATTTTAACACTAATATCTCTCAGGAATCCCTGAATAACCCTTCACATGTACATATATTTTTTAGTAGACACCCCAAAGTATTGCTCTAGGCCCATTTTGATATCTTTCATGCCACCATTTCACTGCCAAAAGCGATCAAATAAATTCACTTTTTTACTAACTTTTTCACAAACTTTAGGGTTCTCACTGAAACCTAATGTATGGCACAAATGGTTGTAAAGGCTTCTCTGGGATCCCCTTTGTTCAGAAATAGCAGCCATTTATGGCTTTGGCATTACTTTTTGATAATTAGAAGGCAGCTAAATGCCACTGCGCACCACACTTGTTTTATGCCCAGCAGTGAGGGGTTAATTAGGTAGTTTGTAGGGAGCTTGTAGGATTAATTTTAGCTTTAGTGTAGTGTAGTAGACAACCCAAAGTATTGATCTAGGCCCATTTTGGTATATTTCATGCCACCATCTCACAATCAAATAAAAAAAAAAAACGTTAACTTTTTTCACTAATTTTAGGTTTCTCACTGAAATGATTTACAAACAGCTTGTGCAATTATGGCACAGATGGTTGTAAATGCTTCCCTGGGATCCCCTTAGTTCAGAAATAGTAGACATATGGTTTTAACATTGCTTTTTGGTAATTAGAAGGCCGCTAAATGTCGCTGCGCACCACACTTGTATTATGCCCAGAAGTGACAGGGTTGCACATGTTAGTGCAGATCGCAGGCACTCGCAAGCACACACATGCGCGCATACTCCCTGTGCGCGCTCCTGCACGCACCGGGGACTGATCTGACACTGCTGGCCGGCAGTGATCCATCAATGGGCCGCCCACACACCTCCCTGCAGCTGAACCCTCCCACCTCCCTGCAGCTGCTCCCAACCACCAACGATCTGCACCATCCGTGTTTGAAAAAAGGTATTGCAGTGATGCCTCAATATCGAGAAATCACGGCAATACCTTGAAAGTGGCTGGAAGCGATCAGGATCGCTTCCAGCCACTTTAAACCCCTAACGACGTACAGGGACCAGTTTGTGTATGACATACCCTGTACAACGTGTGTGGTTAAGGGGTTATAAAATAATTTATTCATCATCCATTAGACTTCATGTCAATGGAATATTGAACAATGGGGTAATAGTTTACAATTCAGTGTTTCTCTGACAGCTCATGTGTAGACAGATATAGTACAGGTATACCTCACTTTACAATGCTTCACTTACAGCGCTTCGCTTATACAGCACTTTGTGGAGCTGAAGTTCAACCTCCAAGGATTTTGAAATGGTGCAATAGTCTGGCAATAGTCTTTTTACAGCATTACAGTGCAATCTGTGTCTCAGTCCTATAGTCTGGCAAATTGTACTATAGTAATTGTCACTATTTATTGTATACTAATTGAATACTGTGCTGTGCTAGTGTTAAACTAAATGTAGCACTATTGCACCCCTAATATATGTTAGTTCAAACATGTTTTCAAGTTCTTAAACACACTGGCAAGTAGGGATGGGCGAATGTTTCGCAACATTTGAAAAACGGCACGAATTTTAACACATTCGTTCGTTCAAATCGAATTTCGAATGTTTCCGAGAAGAGAAGCCTGATGAAACAGACAGCAGTCTGAGAAACGCATTGCTTGTTCTTTTAATATCTAGTGTCATGAGACACTGAGATTTTTATTTTATTAATAAAATTTGGTTTTATTTAAACCTCTTTGTGAGAGTCTGAGCTCTGTCAGTCCGGCAAGACGTTGGAGAAACCAGTTTCCTTGCAGTGTCAGTGAGCTGGGACACTGTGAGATCCCAGTCTGTTTGATTTAGCACAATTGGGTGCTGCTCCACTTGTAAGTACCTTTTTGATAACCTAACAAATCTCTTTCACCAACTGTATTACACCAGGAGGCGCCTTTGTCTTTTTGTGATTTTTTCACAGAGAAAACTTGTTTCACTTTAAGGCGGTTTTCACTTTACAGCGGGGCTCCGGTCCCTAACTCACTGTATGAGGGGGTATACCTGTATATACAAACTAAAAACAGTGCCAGATGGATAGCATGAGCTGACTTTACTTGATCCAATGATGGATAGAAGCGTTAATACAATGTTAACTTACACCTACAACAAAAGAGAGACTTCACGCTCGGTGCAAAATATTTCAATTGAAACCTGGTACTAAAATGAAGCTGTAAACTACTTTTAGTTGACGGCAACTTCAGTAGCTTACGGCTTCATTTTTTAACGGCTCAGTGAAACGAGCCCTCTATTAGTTGTTGTATCTGTTGTATGAACTAATATAGAATAGCAAATTTACCTTACCCACTTTGTAAAATAGTGACAGAGATTTATATATAAGTATTTTTAAATAGGTACTAATAAGATTTGGTAAGTTTTGTAAAAAAAATGGTTGCAGTATAGGAATAAATCACTTTGTATATATTTAGATGTGGATTTGCTTATACGTTGTATACATAAAAGTTAGCACTGTTTTGTCTCAGCTCTGTACCAAGTAGCTATAACAAACCTGTAAGTAAATGATTGTTTTTAAGTCCAGACAAGCACCCAGAGTATTGAGCTATATTGATTTCCTGGACTGTGGGCGTGCTTCCTAAGTGCCCACAAAGGCTTCTGATTTTGACGTTATTCTATGTGGCCCTGTTAAATATTTCCTCACACTTTCCAATCAATTACTCACACTTTAGCCACATATAAATTTAGAAACAAGCTTCCCCTTTCTGCTTGCTTGCAGATATAAATTTGCTTATCTACTTACTCCAGTTTATAGTTAACCATGTACACAGGGATAGCTGTTATCTATTCAATAGTCATACTTCTGTGGTATTTATAAGATACCAATTTATTGCTTCAGCTTTTTACTTGACATCTGTTACATTAGTACTGAGAAGATGGTCATCTCTTATCACCTACACTAACCTTTCTTTATACCAGTTCCTCTCCTCCATTGCTATCCCCTGAACCCCCTTATCATGTAAGTCTAATAGTCCAGCTGTTTGTAGATCACCTTCTTAAGAGCTGACTACAACATTGCAACTCTTGGCAGAGCCCTCTACCCATTTGATCCCTATAATTGTTTTGTTGTACTCCGCCTATGTGTATAGCGCTGCAGAATCTGTTGGCGCTCTACAAATAACCGATAATAATACTAATAATAACCTACACTCTGTAGCTATATCTATTCTTGTTAAATCAGAGTGTGGCATTGGTGTTGCAGGTCCTATTGATCTAGTTCTTTTTAAGGTTTGTTAGTACAATAGTATAATTATTATTACTTGGTCTCTACAAGCTGGTGTGGCACATATTTATATGTTTATTATTATTATTATTATTATCGGTTATTTGTAGAGCACCAACAGATTCCGCAGCGCTAATATGTTTGTTTGTCTTTCGATTTATTTTCTGTTGCTGTACTAAATTTGGTTTATTTTTTGAGGGGAAACTATTTTTCACTACACCAAAAAAATTTTTGTTAGGTAAATATATTTAAGGCTTTGCACCATTTTTTTTAGTTTTGATACATAGGGGCCAATTTATCAAATGGCTGGCGGACATGATTTGCTGTAGCGAATCATGTCTGTCTGAGATCGCTAAATGCAGACAGCATAGGCTATCGACATTTAACATTGCACAAGCATTTGTGACTGCTGCTTCTTAACTTATGTTTCCGGCAAGCCGGAATCATTGCGGATAAAAAAGCAGCATCCGCTACCTAATAAATCTACTCCTAAGTATTTATTATTTCTTTCATGTAATTGGCAAGAGTCCATGAGCTAGTGACATATGGGATATAGATTCCTACCAGGAGGGGCAATGTTTCCCAAACCTCAAAATGCCTATAAATACACCCCCCACCACACCCACAATTCACTTTTACAAACTTTGCCTCCTATGGAGGTGGTGAAGTAAGTTTGTGCTAGATTTCTACGCTGATATGCGCTTCGCAGCAGGCTGAAGCCCGGTTTTCCTCTCAGAGTGCAGTGAATGACAGAGGAATGTGAAGAGAGTATTGCCTATTTGAATTCCATGGTCTCCTCTAGGGGATCTATTTCATAGGTTCTCTGTTATCGGTCATAGAGATACTTCTATCTCCCTTTTCAGATCGACGATATACTCTTATATACCATTACCTCTACTGATTCTCGATTCAGTACTGGTTTGGCTATCTACTATATGTAGATGAGTGTCTTTTGGTAAGTAAGTCTTATTTTATTTATGACACTCAAAGCTATGGTTGGGCACTTTATATGTAAAGTTCTAAATATATGTTTTATACTTAAATTTGCCATGATTCAGGTTAATCAGTATATTTCCTTCTTACAGACTGTCAGTTTCATTTTTGGGAAATGCATATAAATAAAAAAAATTCTTACCTGAAAATTTTTCATTTGACTTTTTTTCTAAATTGCGGGCTGTTAGGCTCGCGGGTGCAAAAAATGCTGGAATTTATTGCGTCATTTTTGGCACAAGACTTTTTTGGCTCGAGAATATTTTGTCAGTTGTGGGCGTCATACTTGGCGCCAGATTCTGACATTATTTAAGTCTTTATTTCATTCTGCTTCTGGTTTTCAGAGGCTTATTTTGTTTGCATTTTTTTCTCATTCCTGAAACTGTCATTTAAGGAAATTGATATTTTACTTTATATGTTGTTTTTTTCTCTTACATTTGCAAGATATCTCAAAAACTGTTTGTAATAAGTTATCATGATAAACTTTTACATGCAGAGTCCATTAGTATTTATGCATTATCTATTGCTATTCCTTTTACATCTAATGTACAAAATATACCTAGGAATTTATAAGAATATTTTTCTGATTCTATCCTAAAGGTTTGTCTGCCATCCCGCCTTCTAATAAAATGTAAAGGTCTTTTTTAAACTTCTCATTTAGTTGATGAATTTTCAAATGACCGACAACATACTGAATTATCCTTCTCTGATGATGATTTATCTCATTCAGAATATCCTTCATCAGGTATTGACACTAACAAATCAAATTTTTTACTTTTAAACAGAGTACATTCGTTCTTTGTTGAAAAGGTGTTGATTATATTGGATATTGAGGAGACTAGTTCTTTTGATTTTAAGACTAGCTAACATTTAAATTCTGCTTATTAACCTCCTGTGGTTTCTTCAGAGTTTTTCCAGTTCCTGATACTAGGGAATGGAAAAGGCCTGGGACTTCTTTTATTCCTTCTTTAAGGTTTTTAAATTGTATCCTTTGCCAGCAGTTAGTTTAGAGTTTTGGGGAAAGATCCCCAAAGTTAATGGGGCTATCTCTACTCTTGCTAAACATACTACTATTCCTATAGAAAATAGTATTTATTTTTTTAAGTTCCTTCAGATGGGAAACTTGTATCTTATCTAAGGAAAATTATTTTATTTTCAGGTCCTTTTTTTAGGCCTGCAATTTATTTGGCTGCTGTTGCAACTGCTTCAACTTTCTGGTTGGATACTTTAGTGCAACAAGTATCGGATTATGATTTGTTTAGCATTGTTAAGTTGATCAACATGCTGATAATTTAATTTGTGTCGTCATTTTTTGATATTTTCACAATTGAGGTAAAATCTATGTCTTTATCTATTTTAGCTAGAGGAACTTTGTGACTTAAATCTTGGAATGCTATTTTGATTTCTAAAATCCATATTTCTTTTTTTCCAAGGTAATCAATTATTTGGTTCACAATTGGATTCGATTCTTTCAACTGTTACTCTGGGGAAGGGAGTTTTTTTGCTTCAAGATTAAGTTCTAAGAGTAAAATCTTAAGCTTTTATTAGTTTTTGTTCTTAATAAGGAACGGAATCCTAATTCTTCCCCAAGTATCATGTTTATAATTAGAAGCTTTCTTCAACATGGAATGAATTCAAGCCATTTAAAAGATCAAAGTCAGCCCCGAATTTGCATGTAGGTGCGGCTCTTATTCCAGCTTAGCTGGTAAGGGGCAGGTTATGACTTTTTTTAAAATTTGTTTGCTTCAATTCGGTCCAAACTTCTTAGATTGGGGTACAGAATAGGATTCAGAGTAAAACCACCTGTGAGAAGTCTTTTTTTCTCTAGCATATTCCAGCTATTCCAGTAAAGGCTCACACTTTCCTGAAGTGTGTTTCAGACCTATATGTATTGGGTACTTGTAAAGCGTGGCTGGTCACCCGTTGGGGTCTCAAGGCGCTGCTCAGACCTGGAGTTATCTGGGGTATTCATACCAGTTCCATTTCGGGAACGGGGTTTGGGTTTTTGTTCAAAACTTTTCATTGTCCCAAAGATAGAAAATCTTTTTGAATTGTCATATAAGAGTACCATCTTTTAGAATGGTGTTTATATGGGCTATTCTGCCTTTTGGTCAGCAAGGGCATTATTTGTTTACAATAGATACAATAGATGCATATCTTCATATTCTGTTTTCATTCAGATTATTTTCATTTTCTGAGATTCTCGTTTTTAGACAAGCATTACAAATTTGTTGCTTTTCCTTCTGGCCTAGCGACAGCTCTAAGAATCTTTTCAAGGTTCTCAGTGTTTCCTTATTTGGACAATCTCGTGGTACTTGCTCAGTCTTTTCGTTCTGCAGAATCTCATACGATTCAACTTTTGTTGTTTCTTCAAAGACATGGTTGGAGGATCTTTTTATCAAAAGCTCCTTGATTCCTCAGACAAGGGTCACCTTTTTTAGGTTTCCAGATAGATTGTGTCAATGTCTTTGTCTCTAATATTGGGTTCAGCTTGTTGGAACCTTTAGTCTCTATTATTTCCTTCAGTAGCTATATGCATGGAAGTTTTAGGTCTCATGGCTGCAGTATTGGATTCGATTCCCTTTGCTCATTTTCATATGAAACCTTTCCAGTTTTTTATGCTGAATTTATGATGCAGGGATTATTCTAGGATATCACTTTTAATATCTTTGAATCCCAATATTCAACTATCTTTGACTTGGTGGTTAGATCACCATCATATAGTTCTACGGGTCTCTTCGGTTCATCCAACCTGGACAATGATCACAACAGATGCAAGTCTTTTAGGTTGGGAAGCTGTCGGGGGATTTCTGTCAGCACAAGGGGTTTGGAAATTTCAAGAGGCGAGATTACCATTCAATATTTTGGAACTCCGTGCGTTTTCTCAGAATTCTTCAGTTTTGGCTTCTTTTTGAAGAGAGAGACGTTTATTGGTTTTCAGACAGACAATGTCACAACTGTGGCATATGTCCATCATCAGGGTGGGACTCTCAGTCCTTAGGCTGTGAAAGAAGTATCTCGGATACTTGCTTGGGCTAAATCCAGCTCCTGTCTAATTTCTGTGGTCCATATCCCAGGTATAGACAATTGGGAAGCGGATTATCTCTGTCAATCAAGCTTTACATCCGGGAGAATGGACTCTTCACCCAGATGTGTTTTTTCAATTTGTTCAGATGTGGGGGCTTCCAGAAATAGATCTGATGGCATCTCATCTAAACAAGAAACTTCCCAGGTACCTATCCAGGTCCAGGGATCCTCAGGCGGAAGCAGTGTATGCATTGACACTTCCTTGGAGTTATCAACCTGCCTATATTTTTCCGCCTCTGGTTCTTATTTTAAGAGTGATTTTCAAAATCATCATGGAGCAATCGTTTGTGCTGCTGGTGGCTCCGGCATGGCTGCTCAGGTTTTGGTGTATGGTTCTTCTTCGGATGTCCAGTTGCCAACCTTGGTCACTTCCATTAAGGCCAGACCTTATATCTTAAGGTTCGTTTTTTTCCGTCAGGAACTCAAATTATTAAATTTGATGGTATGGAAATTAAACGCTTAGTGCTTAGTTATAGAGGTTTCTCTGACTCAGTGATTAATACTATGTTGCAGGCTCGTAATTCTGTGTCTAGAAAGATTTATTATCGAGTTTGGAAGACTTACATCTCATGATGCTCTTCTCATAAATTCTCTTGGCATTCTTTTATAATTCCTAGCATTTTACAGTTTCTTCAGGATGGTTTGGATAAGGGTTTGTCTGCAAGTTCCTTGAAAGGACAAATCTCTGCTCTTTCTGTGCTGTTTCACAGAAAAATTGCTAATGTTCCTGATATTCATTGTTTTGTTCAGGCTTTGGTTCATATCAAGCCTGTCATTAAGCCAATTTCTCCTCCTTGGAGTCTTAATTTGGTTCTGAGGGCTTTACAGGCTCTTCCGTTTGAGCCTATGCATTCTTTGGACTTTAAATTACTTTCATGGAAAGTATTGTTCCTTTTGGCCATCTCTTCTGCTAGAAGAGTTTCTGAATTATCTGCTCTTTCTTGTGAGTCTCCTTTTCTGATTTTTCATCAGGATAAGGCAGTTTTGCAGAATTCATTTAAATTTGTACCTAAAGTTGTGAATTCTAACAACATTAGTAGAGAAATTATTGTCCCTTCCTTGTGTCCTAATCCTAAGAATTCTTTGGAAAGATCCTTACATTCTTTGGATGTGGTAAGAGCTTTGGAATATTATGTTGAAGCTACTAAGATTTCAGAAAGACTTCTAGTCTATTTGTTATCTTTTCTGGTTTTAGGAAAGGTCAGAAGGCTTCTGCCATTTCTTTGGCATCTTGGTTAAAGCTTTTGATTCATCATGCTTATTTGGAGTCGGGTTAATCCCCGCCTCAGAGGTTTACGGCTCATTCTACTAGGTCAATTTCTACTTCCTGGGCTTTTAAGAATGAAGCATTTGTTGATCAGATTTGCAAAGCAACGACTTGGTCTTCTTTGCATACTTTTACTAAATTCTACCATTTTGATGTTTTCTCTTCTTCAGAAGCTGTTTTTGGTAGAAAAGTACTTCAAGCAGCTGTTTCAGTTGATTCTTCTGCTTATAATTTCAGTTTTTTTCATTATAAAGATTAAAACTTTTGATTTGGGTTGTGGATTAATTTTTCAGCGGAATTGGCTGTCTTTATTTTTATCCCTCCCTCTCTAGTGACTCTTGCGTGGAGTTCCACATCTTGGGTATTTGCTATACCATATGTCACTAGCTCATGGACTCTTGCCAATTACATGAAAGAAAACATAATTTATGTAAGAACTTACCTGATAAATTCATTTCTTTCATATTGGCAAGAGTCCATGAGGCCCACCCTTTTTATGGTAATTATGATTTTTTTGTATAAAGCACAATTATTCCAATTCCTTGTTGATGCTTTCGCTCCTTTCTGATCACCCCACTTCTTGGCTATTCATTAAACTGAATTGTGGGTGTGGTGGGGGGTGTATTTATAGGCATTTTGAGGTTTGGGAAACTTTGCCCCTCCTGGTAGGAATGTATATCCCATACGTCACTAGCCCATGGACTCTTGCCAATATGAAAGAAATTAATTTATCAGGTAAGTTCTTACATAAATTATGTTTTTATGACATTGATAATTTGCTATATAAACCCTCCCCACATTTGAAAATTCCAAAATCTGTTATTATTTACATTGGGAGTTTTGTGATCATAGTCAAAGTACATTAAAGGGATACTGAACCCAAAAATTTTCTTTCATGATTCAGATAGAGCATGCAATTTTAAGCAACTTTCTAATGTATTCCTATTATCAAATTTTCTTCGTTCTCTTGCTGTCTTTATTTGGAAAGGCAGGAATGAAAGCTTTGGAGCCAAGCTATTTTTTGTTCAGTACCCTGGATAGGGCTTGCTGATTGGTGCCTGCATTTAGCAATCCAATCAGCAAGTGCAACCCAGGTTTTCAACCTAAAATGGGCCGGCTCCAAAGCTTTTATTCCTGCTTTTTCAAATAAAGATAGCTAGAGAATAAAGAAAAAATTATAATAGAAGTAAATTAGAAAGCTGCTTAAAATTGCATGGTCTAACCGAATCATGAAAGAAAAAAAATGGGCTTAGTATCCCTTTAAGGTTTTCTATGCCATTTCAATCCAGTAGAAATTTTACAGAAAGTTAATGCTATAGAAGATAAATAAAAATAAATACATTTTCTCTTAAGATATTGTTAGTCTTTACAAATGGTATGGTAGCTGTTACACAGACTTTGTAAACTAGTAGAAAATAATCTAAATAAGTGTTTCTTTCCTGTAAAAATTCTATAAATAATTTTGCAGTGTAATAATTTTTCGTGTTAATATCAGTATTTTTTTATAAACTGAATGAACATGGGTTCCAAACATTCCTTTAACTTAACTTTTATGAATATTTTTAAGGAATGCTTTTGTTAAAGAAATATGTTTTTTTTACAATATAGTGCCACTTGGGGGTGACATTGGAACCCTTTAAGTGTTTATAGCAGGTTTTAATATTGTCTCTAGATATATTGGGGCCAATTTATTATGTGTCTGGCGGACATGATCCTCTGTTGCAATCATGTCTGCCAGACATCGAAAAATGCCGACAGCATACGCTGTCGGAATTTATCATTGCACAAGCATTTCACTAGAAATGCTTGTGCAATGCTGTCCCCTGCACATTTGCGGCTAATTGGCCACTAGCAGGGGGTGTCAATCAACCCAATTGTATGCGATCAGGCGGATTGCTGTCCGCCGCTTCAGAGGCAGTGGACGAGTTAAGTTAACTCCTGTTTCCGGCGATCCTGAAGGCTTGCGATTAAACAGAGGCATTGGGGACGATATGGAGCTTGTTAAATCGGCCCCAATAAATCTAAGTTGACATTTGAGGGAGCAGATTATCAATTCTTTGGATATGATTTTATATGTCCTCAGACATACAGTATTGACCCGAAAAGGTTCACAATAAAGGTGATTGAATTCTACAAGACCTTTGGAGTGCTCTTCTTTTGGATATCCTATTTGAATTGATGTACAGCACCCAAGGCAATTTGTGACTGGATCTCTGGAGTGCACATTGTTTGGAATTTAAATATATATATATTTATATATATATATATATGTAAATCAAGGTAAGATACCAGCTATCGAATAGGAACTCTTAATGAAGGGTTTAGCTAGTAATATATTGGACAAAGATATATATATATATATATATATATATATATATATATATATATATATACAACTGTATGTATGTAAATATATGCTAGTAAGGTGATGTATAGATTTTGTTATATCCAAATACTACTAGAACAGTCAATATACATCAAATGTTATTGATGAGAGAAATTGTGCAGCGTGAAGGCTAGATATCAGTGTACCCCTGACACTGTAGAATATATATGAAAAAGAGAACTAATCAAGTATACTTCCATGCAACAAAAAACCATGTCATATAGATATAGATACAGTCTTTTGAATGATCCCTGAATATCAGTTCAATTTCTTAGTAAATACACGAAAAAGAGAGATGGATTTCTCCTTACCGGAGGTTACCTCAATCATATGAGGTAATGTGTAGTCACGTAGAGGTTGTAGTCAGTGGACAATCAGTTGTTTGGTTCACGTCACTGTGTGGAACTTGTAGCTTTATCCTTCGATGCAGCCTTGTGTATGGTGCTTGATTATATGAAACTTTCAGGCTCTTTTGCTGGAGTCTTGGTGTCTCTTGAACATATGGTACTTTTCCCAGAAGTCCTCTGTTTCCTGGTATCTCAGCAGGGTATATTAGAGGAAAGAAGAAAGTACATAGCGTAATATTGTTTAAAAAGTTATTTTATTCACAATGACAATCAGAAATACACTCACATTAGGTACCCTCAATCAGTTATGAGGTAAGTATTATGCACATCGATGTATGTATACACCAAGGGGAAGTGTGCTTCTGTTCTAGTCCGTCAAATAGGAGAATCAAAAAATCCCTCGATAAAGGTATGCATCAAAGGTGGTTTCAAAATGTATCACTGTATTAGTGTCCATTAAATATTTGTGCAAACAAAGGTCACTACGTGTGATTGTTTCACTCAAGAGTTTATTAAATGTATCACTGTGTCAGAGAGCCTTGAGGGTTTTTTTTTTTTTTTTTAAAAAGAATAAGTTTCAATTGCTGTCTCCAATGAGTGTAGCTTTATGAACTCATTGGAGAGAGCAATTGAAACTTATTCTTTTTTTTTTTTTTTTTTAAAAAAACAAAAACTCAAGGCTCTCTGACATTATTTAATGGATACTAATACAGTGATACATTTTGAAACCACCTTTGATGCATACCTGTCTAGTAAACTGTTTGTGCAATACCGCCCCCTGCAGATTCATGGCCAATCGGCGAATAGCAGGGGGTGTCGATCGGCCCGATTGTATGAGATCGGGCAGATTGATGTCAGAAGCCTTAGAGGCAGTGGGCCAGTTAAGGAGCAGCAGTTTTAAGACCGCTGCTTCATAACTGCTGTTTCCGGTGAGCCTGAAGACTCACGTGGAAACAGGGGCATCAGGGGCCATTCGGTCCTTGATAAATCGGCCCCTATGTATGTATCTCTATGTTAAAGACATTTGCTTGGCTTTTTGTTCAAACACCAGAGACCTCAAATTTTTGAGCCCTTATTTCGTGCAATGTTTTTTGTAATCTTTTTTAATCTTATTCTTTGTTATTAGGCGTGTAACTGTACTTTGTAATGTATTATTGATATGTTTTGTGACACTGTTTTGTTTTGCGAAACAGTCAACCAGAGCACTGAGGACACAATAGTAATTCTAGCATAAATCGCAACTGCGCTCAAATGATTGCATTTGCTTTCAACTTTTAATACAAGCGGAAAACCCGATGCACGCAAACAACCACTATAAACCTCTTTTCACTTGTGCATAAATGTTAATGTGCCACTTGTAATGTGGCCCTAAATGTATATGTGGGATGGCAAGATGATATGTAAAGCGTGTGAAAGAATACATTAACATAAGTCAAATATTAGAGGTATAAATCTTAAAGCTCCCAACTCCCATCATTTTGTTAAGGCAGGTAAAAATATCTCACACATATCTTTTCAGATTATAGAACATCACATTTTAAAAATAAGGGTGACTTATTAAATACTTAAATGGACATACTGAGGCCCATTTATCAAACTCTGTATGGAGCTTGTGGGCCAATGTTTCTGGCGAGTCTTCAGACTCGCCAGAAACAGCAGTTATGAAGCAGCGGTCTAAAGACCGCTGCTCCATAACCCTGTCTGCCTGCATTGGGAAGGCGGACAGACATTGCCGGAATTCAACCCGATCGAGTACAATCGGGTTTATTGACACCTCCCTGCTGGCGTCCGATTTTCCGCGAGTCTGCGGGGGGCAGCATTGCACCAGCAGCTCTTGTGATCTGCTGGTGCAATGCTGAATACGGAGAGCGTATTGCTCTCCATATTCAGCGAGGTCTTAAAGGGACATGAAACACAATTTTTTTTATGTGATTTAGAAAGAGCATGTCATTTTAAACAACTTTCTAATTTACTTCTATTATCTCATTTGATTCATTCTCTTGATATCACTTGCTGAAAAGCATATCTAGATATGCTCAGTAGCTGCTGATTGGCTGCTGCACATAGAGGCCTTGTGTGATTGGCTCACACAAGTGCATTGCTATTTCTTCAACAAAGGATATCTAAAGAATTGAGCAAATTAGATAATAGAAGTTAATTGGATAGTTGTTTAAAATTACATGCCCTATCTGAATCATGAAAGTTTATTTTTGACTAGACTGCCCCTTTAAGGACCTGATCGGCACTGTCGGATCAGGTCCGCAAGACCTTTGATAAACAGGCCTCAATATGTACAGATTATCTCTGCTCCATCTAAAAAACAATGTTTTAAAATGTAGTGTTTTTTTCCTGTTTAATAAAACCAACTACAGGTAGCCCTCAGTTTACGCCGGGGTTAGGTTCCATAAGGAATGGTTTTAAATTGAAACCATTGTAAATTGAAACCCAGTTTATAATGTAAGTCAGTGGGAAGTAAGGGAGACCACCTAATACATTATTTTTAGAGCTTTGAAATGAAGACTTTAAATGCTAAACAGCATTATAAACCTAATAAAATAATTACACAACACAGACTTCACTTGCATTTTTCGGCAAACAGTTCTTTCTATGCATTCCAATCTGGACTGATTTATAGACAGAAAGATCTTGTTCCCTTGAAATCTGCTCAATAGCTAAGGTCTGGTTAAACTGATTAATTTCAGCCTGCTTGGATTTGCTGCAACACAAGCGGACAGCTCCCCCTACTGCTATTTTAATAAATGCACTGCTTCTCAATGCTTTTCAATAGCAGTCACATGACTGGAAAAAAAAGGTTGTTATTCTGAAACGGTGTAAATTGAACCGTTGTAAACCGAGGGCCACCTGTATTTCTATATTATGTGTCCTTATCAGCCAATGAGCCTGTTGTACACAATCACATCAAGTTTAACAGTTTTTAGCTTAAACCCTTTCATGTAAAAATAATTTAACATGTTTAACTGCCACTTCATATACTGATAGTAATACTTTGATGAAAATGCCCTTTAAAGTTGAATAATTTACAACCTAAATGGATTAATCATGCATTAGATTGTATTTTTACAAGGAGTGTATTTTTTTTTTTTAGATCTTTAGAGTTTTCTCAGCTATCCTAGGCAAACACATAATAGGGTGCTTCATGTGCATATAAGTAAATAAATGACCCACAAAAGTGATGGTGATACACGGTACTCACAATATGTATCAGCACTCCAGCTCACTGAGCTATGGTAAACAGCTTCCTCCCAGATCATCAAGCAGGTGGGATTCAATTCATACAAACCCAGTTAAAATGTATGAACATCCAAAGTTTAATTAAAACCTTTTTAAAAACAATGGTTTACACATGAGGGGTTGAAACATTCATTCGGATCCCCAATAAAATGCAACGCATTTCTCCGCTGGCACAGCGGTTTCATCAGTGAGCTGGAGCACTGTGAGTCTCCAGAACGTGCCTATCAGCAAAATATAGTGCTGCTACATATTGTGAGTAGCCTGTATCCCCAGCACTTTTATGGATCCTTTATTTACTTATATGCACATGAAGTTCCATCTTATGTGTTTGCCTAGGATCTTCACAGGGCCGGATTGGGCCACTGGGATACCGGGAAAAATCCTGGTGGGCCGGCAGCCGGTGGGCCGCAGGGGCAGATTTCAGGCCGTTACCATGGCAAACTTTAGCCTCTGTTGTTATTGAGGCAAATTTAGGCCTTTTTTTCCCATACAGGCGTTTTTTGAAGATAGCCTTTTGTAAGGACCCTAAGAAGCCGCTCCCCAAAACCTGCCCCCTATGTCTTCACTTACCGTATGGCGGCAGGCTGGTTGTCCTGGTGACCGTATTCTGGGGAGGATAGGATGCTGAAGAGCACCAGTTACTTCCAGTGAATTGAGTGCCTATTTGGGGATTGCTGTCGGCGGCCTCATTGACATTTAAGCACAGGGGGAGGCCAAGCGGAAACAAGAGTATTGGAAGGGTCTGAATTGGAGCTGGTGAGCTGCTTTGTTTTGTTTGAGAAGTACTTTCACATTTCAGTGTGATTTATTCAGTTATTGTGTGGGTCCTTTCCATGGTCATCGGCCAGGGCCGCGGGTGGGTTTTCATTAAAATTTCACTTCAGAAATGGTGGTAGGGGAGGCATTCTTATAAAAGTCTAATGCAGTGTTTGTTGTCAAACACCTTGTAGTATAAAAAATCATCCATATACCAATAACCATTTTAGGAACGATCATACGTCTCTTCATCACAATAATCATTTTCAGAGGATCATCTTTGTGAAGCACAAGCTGTGCGTGTACCTGATTTTGGTTTATGGCTTCTATTTATCAAGCTGTCTACTTACCTGCATTCGACGGCCCCAATATGCTCGCCTAAGCTCGCCGCCGCGGACCAGAATACGTTTGCCAAATTTATCAAGAAAGCTGTCAAAAAGCCACGCACCAATTACGGAGCGATGAGCAGCGGACTGTTGTTAACTAACAGTCATCGATCTTGCTGCTCATCGGCTTTCTTGCTAGCCTGTTACTATTGGCTGATTGGAACAGCCAATAGAATACAAGGTCAATCCTATTGTCTGATTGGATCAGCCAATCGGATTGAACTTCAATCCGATTGACTGATTGCATCAGCCAATAGGATTTTTCCTACCTTAATTCAGATTGGCTGATAGAATTCTATCAGCCAATCGGAATTCAAGGGATGCCATCTTGGATGACGTCATTTAAAGGAACCGTCATTCGTCATTGGGATCGATGGATGGTCCGCGTTGGATGTCTTCAAGATGGAGCTGCTCCTCTTGGATGGAAGAGGATAGAAGATGCTGCCTGGATGAAGCCTTCTGCCGGTCTCGATGTCCTCTTCTTCCCGGATAGGATGAAGACTTCTGCCGGTCTGGAGGTCCACTTGTGCCCGACTGGGTGAAGACGTCTCAAGGTAGGGTGATCTTCAGGTGGTTAGTGTTAGGTTTTTTTAAGGGGGGTTTGGGTGGATTTTAGAGTAGGGTTGGGTGTGTGGGTGGTGGGTTTTATTGTTGGGGGGGTTGTATTTCTTTTTTTACAGGTAAAAGAGCTGATTACTTTGGGGCAATGCCCCGCAATTGGCCCTTTTAAGGGCTATTTGTAATTTAGTATAGAGTAGGGAATTTTATTATTTTGGGGGATTTTTTAATTTATTAGGGGGCTTAGATTAGGTGTAATTAGTTCAAAATTCTTGTAAAAAAAAATTCTGTAATTTAGTGGGTTTTTTTTGTACTTTAGTTAATTTTAGTTAATTTTATTTAATTGTAGGTAATTGTATTTAATTTATTTAATTGTAGTATAGTGTTAGGTGTAATTGTAACTTAGGTTAGGATTTATTTTACAGGTAAATTTGAATTTATTTTAACTAGGTAGCTATTAAATAGTTAATAACTATTTAATAACTATTGCAACTAGTTAAAATAAATACAAAGTTGCCTGTAAAATAAAAATAAACCCTAAAATAGCTACAATGAAATTATTAGTTATATTGTAGCTAACTTAGGGTTTATTTTACAGGTAAGTATTTAGTTTTAAATAGGAATAATTTAGTTAATAATAGTAATTTTATTTAGATTAATTTAAATAATATTTAAGTTAGGGGGTGTTAGGGTTAGGGTTAGACTTAGGGGTTAATAACTTTAATATAGTGGCGGCGGTGTAGGGGGGGCAGGATAGGGGTTAATAACTTTAATTAGGTGGCGGCGGTGTAGGAGGGGCAGGATAGGGGTTAATAACTTTAATGTAGGGGGCTGCGGTGTAGGGGGGGACAGGATAGGGGTTAATAACTTTAATGTAGGGGGCGGAGGGGTTCGGGAGCGGCGGTTTAGGGGTTAAACATTTTATTTAGTTGCGTCGGTTTAGGGGTTAATACGTATAATGTAGGTGGCGGCGGTGTAGGGGGGGCAGATTAGGGGTGTTAGACTCGGGGTACATGTTAGGGTGTTAGGTGCAGACACTTCCCATAGGAATCAATGGGATATTGGGCAGCAGTGAACATAAGCTTTCACTGCTGTCAGACTCCCATTGATTCCTATGGGATCCGCTTCCTCCAGGGCGGCGGATTGAAAACCAGGTACACTGGGCCGGAACAGTGGCGAGCGTACCTGGTTCTTCTTTGATAACTACCAAAAGTAATCAGATTGCGCCGAACTTGCATTCGTAAAATCAGAGTCCAGCGGATCGTATGTTACGTCACTAAATTCTACTTTTGCCAGTCTGAAGGGCTTGATAACTATGGCGAATCAGCCTCGCCACAAATAAGCTGCGGAATTCCAACATATTTGCGGTTGACGGCTTGATAAATAGAGGCCTATGCATCTATTATGTAACTCACTCTGTTCCAATGTGATATGCTATTTTGGATGCAACTTTTTCTTTATGTTTTTCTTTATATTTTGCTCTAAATTAATCCCCGGACTCAAAATATAATAACAAAAATGGTCTAAGAGAGACCTACTATACTCAGGACTAGATTGGGCCATGAGCCCAAGGGGGGCTCAGCCGGAGTGGGGCGGGGCTAAGCCGGAGGGGGGGGCTGGACCGGGCCATAAAAATTTCCAGGGCCGTTCCGATTTCCCAGTCCGGCCCTGGATCTTCATTACTCTTTTGTGAGGTGTGAGAGGAGCTGCATCTGTTTTATGCATCCATCAAGGAACAAAATGAAAAGGATAAAATAATTTTTCTTTGCACTGCACAAGTTCAATTTCCTGAATCGATATTTGGATTTTTTGGACACAGGACTTTATGTTTGAGATAAGTCTCTATTTTGTGTTTAAATATTGGATTGCACCTATACAGGGAGTGCAGAATTATTAGGCAAATGAGTATTTTGACCACATCATCCTCTTTATGCATGTTGTCTACTCCATGCTGTATAGGCTCAAAAGCCTACTACCAATTAAGCATATTAGGTGATGTGCATCTCTGTAATGAGAAGGGGTGTGGTCTAATGACATCAACACCCTATATCAGGTGTGCATAATTATTAGGCAACTTCCTTTCCTTTGGCAAAATGGGTCAAAAGAAGGACTTGACAGGCTCAGAAAAGTAAAAAATAGTGAGATATCTTGCAGTGGGATGCAGCACTCTTAAAATTGCAAAGCTTCTGAAGCGTGATCATCGAACAATCAAGCGTTTCATTCAAAATAGTCAACAGGGTCGCAAGAAGCGTGTGGAAAAACCAAGGCGCAAAATAACTGCCCATGAACTGAGAAAAGTCAAGTGTGCAGCTGCCAAGATGCCACTTGCCACCAGTTTGGCCATATTTCAGAGATGCAACATCACTGGAGTGCCCAAAAGCACAAGGTGTGCAATACTCAGAGACATGGCCAAGGTAAGAAAGGCTGAAAGATGACCACCACTGAACAAGACACACAAGCTGAAACATCAAGACTGGGCCAAGAAATATCTCAAGACTGATTTTTCTAAGGTTTTATGGACTGATGAAATGAGAGTGAGTCTTGATGGGCCAGATGGATGGGCCCGTGGCTGGATTGGTAAAGGGCAGAGAGCTCCAGTCCGAATCAGACGCCAGCAAGGTGGAGGTGGAGTACTGGTTTGGGCTGGTATCATCAAAGATGAGCTTGTGGGGCCTTTTCGGGTTGAGGATGGAGTCAAGCTCAACTCCCAGTCCTACTGCCAGTTTCTGGAAGACACCTTCTTCAAGCAGTGGTACAGGAAGAAGTCTGCATCCTTCAAGAAAAACATGATTTTCATGCAGGACAATGCTCCATCACACGCATCCAAGTACTCAACAGCGTGGCTGGCAAGAAAGGGTATAAAAGAAGACAATCTAATGACATGGCCTCCTTGTTCACCTGATCTGAACCCCATTGAGAACCTGTGGTCCATCATCAAATGTGAGATTTACAAGGAGGGAAAACAGTACACCTCTCTGAACAGAGTCTGGGAGGCTGTGGTTGCTGCTGCACGCAATGTTGATGGTGAACAGATCAAAACACTGACAGAATCCATGGATGGCAGGCTTTTGAGTGTCCTTGCAAAGAAAGGTGGCTATATTGGTCACTGATTTGTTTTTGTTTTGTTTTTGAATGTCAGAAATGTATATTTGTGAATGTTGAGATGTTATATTGGTTTCACTGGTAAACATAAATAATTGAAATGGGTATATATTTGTTTTTTGTTAAGTTGCCTAATAATTATGCACAGTAATAGTCACCTGCACACACAGATATCCCCCTAAAATAGCTATAACTAAAAACAAACTAAAAACTACTTCCAAAACTATTCAGCTTTGATATTAATTCGTTTTTTGGGTTCATTGAGAACATGGTTGTTGTTCAATAATAAAACTAATCCTCAAAAATACAACTTGCCTAATAATTCTGCACTCCCTGTATAAACTTTGTGTTCACCTAGCAATATTTATCCCTATTCTTATGCTCATATGCTCTTATAGACATATCACCTATTTACCTATATATAGCTAGTATTTCTTTTTCCCATTTATAAACATAATAATAATAGTGTAATAATAATAATAATAATAATAATAAAAGTATACCAAGGACTAGACATGTGTACAGGCCAAAAATGCGTTCAATTGCATGGATGCCAATGGGAAGCCCACAAAACATTAATTTTTTGACAACAAAATTACACTGCTATGAAATGCCAACAATTGAAAGATTCAGTGCTAACTAGGACATGAGAGCATACAGGAGCTAAGAAAATTTTACAAAGAGAAGTCAAACAATAATTTGAAATTAAAAGCATTTGATAATGACAGTAATATCAATTATTTACTATATTTTTCGACCACCCTATGGTCTCCCCTCCTTCTAACCTTTCACTTCCCAACAGAACAACCTTTAAGTACGATCATATATTTTTTTTAAATCTCTCATGCTAATGTACCCACATTCCTCAATTTCTCACACACCTGCTCCATACAAGTTTATAGTTAATAATTTAGGAGATTCAATTCAGAGAATGACAGGAACAGGAGTGTCAGGCCGCAGATTTACTGAACTAGGTAGGCCTACGGTACACATACCCCCAAAAATACACCTCCAAGGGATGAGGATAAATATGTGTTCAGAGTCCCTTGGACACAGCAGCCAACATTTGCCTATGCTTTTTTTTTTTTTTTTTAAAACAAGCTTTATTGTGAGTTCAGACATACAATACTGAATAATAAAGCAATTTACAAACAAACAATAGTGTCAAAATTAGTACCCTTGCAAGATGGAGGTAAAGTCTTTCTTTTTACTACGTGATGAAGTCCCTCAAATAGTCCATGTGGCCCTCATTTGGCCAAATAAAAGGTTTGAGTGAGTTACTCGGGTACTAATATGCAATTCTCTATTAAACAAAGCTTGATTTTTCAACATATTTTTAACTAACTAGTATATATTCCCTCCTTCCATTACCCTGGACTAGGAGGATTCAAGATACTACAACACATTTGCTCCCGGGGAGGAAGTAATAGAAAGTACAGTTGAGATTAAAGTAGTGTTAGTCTGAAGAGAGAGTAGAGTCAATTTATAGAGGAAGAAGAAGAGAGGGGGGGGGGGAGAGAGGGATAGGGGGGAGGGGGGAGGAGTGGAGGAGTGGGTGGGAAAGAAAAAATAAATAAATAAATAAATAAATAAATAAATAAGTAAATTGCCTATGCTTTTTTAATTTAAGTGATGATGACCATCACAGAGCAGGAGAAGCAGCAGCAGGAGACAGCAGTCTTACTGAGCTAGGTAGGCCTCACAGTACATAAACCTCATAAATACACCTCCAACAGAAGAGGAGGACAAATACATGCCTAAAGTGCCTTGGACACAGTGGCCAGTAGTTCCCTAAAGATTTGGCATTGATGGATGATGACCACCACAGACCAGGAAGAGAAGGAGCAGGGGTAGCAACAGTGGCAGCAGAGTTGCTGAGCTATGTAAGCCATACAGTAGATAAACTTCAAAGATATAACTCCAAGGGAGGAGGACAAACAGGTGCCTAGAATCCCATTGACACAGCGGCCAGCAGTTCCCTAAGGATTAGGCATTGATGGATGATGACCTCCACAGAGCAGGAAGGGCAGGACTGACAGCAGCAGCAGAATTACTGAAATAGGTAGGACACGCAGTACATAAATCTTAAAACTTCTCCTCCAAGGGAGGAGGAGGACAAATAAGTGCCTAGAGTCTGTTAGACAGAGCACTAGCAGTTCCCTAAGGAATAGGCATTGATGAATGGTGACCACCACACATCAGAAAGGGCAGCAGCAGGAGTTGCAAAAGCAGTTAGGATGGTTACTTAACTAGGTAGGCCACACAGTACATAAACCTCAAAAATACACCTCCAAGGGAGGTAGACAAACACATGTCTTCAGTCTCTTGGACACAGTGGCGAGCAGTTTCCAAAGGATTAGGCATTGATGGATTATGACAACCACAGAGCAGGAGAGGCAGGAGCAAGAGAGGCAGCAGGCAGTACTGTTGCTAAACAGTATATAAACCTCAAAAATACACATCTAAGGAAGCAGGATGATAAAAACTTTGAGGAACCCATGATGCCCCCACTGCAATAACAAAAACATTGTTTCAAGGGTCAGTTCATCTCAAGTTGTCCAATAATTGTAAATTTGGTTGCTTGACCATTTTTAGTTCTCCTAATTTTTTTGAGTGATTACCTCTGTGTATTTATTGGTATTACAAAACCACATTTTTTAGAAAAAGTTATTTTACTTAGTCTAAACTTGGCGGCCATCTTTGTGTTATGGCGAACAACACATGTTTATGAAAACCTCAATATCTCAGCTCAGGATGGTCTAGCTCATTGGAACAAAAATTGATCTCTAGAACACATTGTAAGGCACGTGTACATATATAAATAGTTTGCACATTCTTGTTCCTTAAACTCATAAATATAGGTAAATATTTTCTGTCCCGGTGAGAGTCTCAGTGATGTGTTCTAAGAGCTTCTTTTTGAATGTGTGAACTGCAACTCTCTTGTGTTCTAGACAATGATACAAATACTGAGGCTCCTAATCCTGTCCTCTTTGTTGAAATAATACACAAAGGGGTAAAGTGTGGCCTGTTGGTTCACCCAGTGATGAATCTGGACTTCATCCTGAATGCTGAATGAATCATTTTCTTGACAAGTCACCAAGGACAATACTCGGACCGAGTAAGGTTTGCCTTTCTGTCTTTAAGGAACTGAGACTGAGCCTTAAAGGGACATGAAACCCATTTTTTTTCTTTCATGA
Source organism: Bombina bombina (assembly GCF_027579735.1). Lineage (NCBI taxonomy): Eukaryota > Metazoa > Chordata > Amphibia > Anura > Bombinatoridae > Bombina > Bombina bombina. The sequence goes on along the minus strand of NC_069502.1, from coordinate 723,654,600 downwards.
TTTAGAAAGAGCATGCAATTTTAAACAACTTTCTAATTTACTTCTTTTATCCAATTTGCTTCATTCTTTTGATATCCTTTGATGGAAAGCATATCTAGATAGGCTCAGTAGCTGCTGATTGCTGGATGCACATAGATGCCTTGTGTGATTGGGTCACTTATGTGCATTGATATTTTTTTAACAAAGGATATCTAAAGAATGAAGCAAATTAGATAATAGAAGTAAATTGGAAGGTTGTTTAAAATTGTGTTCTCTATCTGAATCATGAAAGAAAAATGTTGGGTTTAATGTCCCTTTAAAAATCAAATTATATGCCTTCAACACACTGAGTTTCTCAGCCAGAGAAACAGAGAATTCAACCCTAGGGAGAACAAAAGTAATTATATCTGCTTTGTCAGTCAGTAAGCTATTGTATGTCAATCATAAACATAATTACTGTAAAATACTGTTCATTTTTATTATTTGTTAAGCTTATATTACATATGTACATTTTTTTTAAAAAATGCATGAATAAAGTAAGCTTTTCTCCAGCTTTCTACTAACCAGTTGAATCTCAAGCTCAAATTTTGCTACCATAGATGACATTTATTTGTGAAAATCTGGTCCCCCACTAGAGTTAATCTACCCAAAAGTCAGAGAAAATGTAGAAAAAAAATTGCACTTTCTTGCCTACAAAAAAAAAGAGTCCTAAACCTAAAATGTTCTCAATGCACACTATACTTACTTAGGTAACCCCTAAAAAAATTAGGACTGAGAGTTGTACCCTTCCCATTATAAATTGACCCTAAATGTAGAACTTAAACAAATCTTCATCATTACATTAAGACTTACATTCTAAGTCTAAGGCCGAAAATTCTCAAAAGATCCCTGGTTATTTTCCCAGATGGAATGATATAAATCAACTTTTTCTCACTAATGTGCGTATACTGCATTTACGTATGGGAAGGAGATGCATACATTACAAAAGTACACAACAAAATTTGTCTTTTTAAATTCTCACAAAACAAATAATTTGAACTATTCATACAAAAATAGGCAGTAAAAAATGTATTGTTAAGGTGCATCGAAATTCATAACGAAATTGTTCACCAAAAATCGTATTTTTTATATATATATATATATATATATATATATATATATATATATATATATATATATATATAAATGTGTAAGTTACACAGGAATAAATCATATTAACTATGCACAGTGTAAATCATAATTTAAAAAAAGGCAAGAAATTTGTACTTAAAAGTGTAAAATACAAAGCATAATTATTGTTTTTTCGTAAAATAGGATGAAAATGGGTGTTCCATGGGCGTATATGAAATTTTCCCTCAAATCCCAGTATAATTATATAAGCATCAGCAAATTTAAGGTACAGTGCACTGAAAACAGCGTAATTTGATTTGTATTAAGTGTCATATTCATATTTTGAAAAACCTTATACGATCTTTCTTTGAGTCCTTTATAAATAATTTTTATCAGACTGTTTTTATATGTGTGTAACTGTACTTTTACATATATTTATATTGTGTTTTATGCAACTTTTTTTCTTCCCCCTACCCTTTCCGTGAGCTCTGAAATCGCATTAACCTGACGCACATTAAATTAGATTGCTGTCGAGTAAACGTGAACAGAGTAAAAAGTAAATAAATAAAGAATACTGTAATGTGCAGTTAAATATTGTAAGATTTTAATTTGTGTCACATGTTAATTTCTACAGAACTTCCTTAGTAATAAACAATATAATATATTTGACCAGGTATTAAATTAATACACGGGAGTGGAACATACTCTTCTTAACAGTCCAATGATAATAAATAATTACAAATGTGTAACATGTAATGCAAGATACAAATTTTGTACAGGTAGTCACCATTTGCTGTTTTGCAGCAAATCATAAAAAGAACAGTTACAGCATTTACAGCACTGACACCGTTCTAACATCAAAACTGGGACATAAGAAAATTGCACATTGGACTTTAGGTGAACTCTCTTTGAAAGGATAATTTGCCAGCAATACATTGTTATCTTAAACTGTGTGAGAGACTATTACGGCATTTATGCACAGGAATTGATTCGACTTTGCACTTAGAGACACAGTATTTAAACATTTAGGGCTAAATTAAAAGTGGAGTGCAATTGATAACGCAGAGTGTTTTATTTTATATTAAATTAAAATATTTCACATATATTTTTACATATTAAAAGTAAAATAAAGGTTTATCATTGAAAAGCTTGCTGGACTGTGAAAGGCTCAACGGTGTATATGTGTATATAAGTATTTGTGTGCAGTGTTTTTAACTTACATTTCACTACAACAACATAGTTAATATTTAATTGGAGAACTCCACTACTCTAGGTGGTTTAACACATCTTCGGCTCGAGCAATATTTGACTAGATATTAAGTCCCCCACCATAAAAAGTCTATTATGTGATGGATTTAGAGCACACTTGCCCTATCCTATATCCAGATGTTATCGCGCCAAAGGATGGTGGTTGGGGGAAAAAATAGAAACAGGAGCTGCAAGTTGCCTCCATCTTCACCAGCACAAGTGAGCCAACCTGCAGCTCCTATTGGTCCATGGCCTCCATGCTCTTTCTGGTTTCCAAATACCAGCTCTGCCCCACTCCTGGAGTCAGACAGCGCCCCCTTCACTGATTTGTATCTGTTTAAAAATTAGAGCAACAACAGGTTAGTTTAAAGGGACATTGTAAACTAGATTTTTCTTTGCATAAATGTTTTGTAGATGATCCATTTATAAAGTCCATCTGGGAATGTTTTTGTAACAATGTTTAGTTTTGATTGTTTTTTTTTAATAACATTGTGCTGATTTTAAGACTCCTAGCCAAGCCCCACCGTGTCAGATGTATACACGCGTTTACAGACTCCTGCTGGCTCCAGTTTATGCTATCTGTCTTTTCATATGCAGGGAAGGGGGGGGTCTGCAATTCTTGTTTTCCCAGCCCCTTTCAGTGGGTGTCCCAGACTACTAAACTTATTAACAGTGCTAAACTGGGAGCCTCTAAGTAAGTTTTTAAAAAGGTTTCATACTGGATTTTTAAATCAGTACCTGTGCATATTATTCTTTATAGTAGTGTCTATTACATGCAGTTATATGAAAATTGGTGTATATGTCTCTTTAAGGTTTGAGTGTGATGTTAATATACATTTATTTGCATGATTTCTCGCTTCCAATTCTTATTTTATCAACAGTAGGCTTTTTCAAGTGTTTAATAAAACAAATAAAGAGATAGTCCCCTATTTATCAAATGTCTTGCGGACCTGATCTGACAGTGCGGATCAGGTCCACAAGACATCGCTGAATGCGGAGATCAATACGCTCTCCGTATTCAGCATTGCACCAGCAGCTCACAAGAGCTGCTGGTGCAACGCCGCCCCCTGCAGACTCGCGGCCAATGGGCCGCCAGCAGGGGGGTGTCAATCAACCCGATCGTACTCAATCGGGTTGATTTCCGGCGATTCCTGTCCACCAGCTCAGAGCAGGCAGACAGGGTTATGGAGCGGCGGTCTTTAGATAGGCCCCAAAGTATGAAGTACAAAGGGTATAAACAGATATTAGTCACCAACGGCTAGATTTAGAGTTTGGCGGTAGCCGTGAAAACCAGCGTTAGAGGCTCCTAACGCTGGTTTTAGGCTACCGCCGGTATTTGGAGTCAGTGATTAAAGGGTCTAACGCTCACTTTTCAGCCGCGACTTTTCCATACCGCAGATCCCCCTACGCCATTTGCGTATCCTATCTTTTCAATGGGATCTTTCTAACGCCGGTATTTAGAGTCGTTTCTGAAGTGAGCGTTAGAGCTCTAACGACAAAACTCCAGCCGCCTGAAAAAAGCAGGAGTTAAGAGCTTTCTGGGCTAACGCCGGTTCATAAAGCTCTTAACTACTGTACCCTAAAGTACACTAACACCCATAAACTACCTATGTACCCCTAAACCGAGGTCCCCCCACATCGCCGCCACTCGATTAAAATTTTTTAACCCCTAATCTGCCGACCGCCACCTACGTTATACTTATGTACCCCTAATCTGCTGCCCCTAACCCCGCCGAGCCCTGTATTACATTTATTAACCCCTAATCTGCCCCCCACAACGTCGCCGCCAGCTACTTACAATAATTAACCCCTAATCTGCCGACCGCAAAGCGCCGCCACCTACGTTATCCTTATGTACCCCTAATCTGCTGCCCCTAACACCGCCGACCCCTATATTATATTTATTAACCCCTAATCTGCCCCCCTCAACGTCGCCGACACCTGCCTACACTTATTCACCCCTAATCTGCCGAGCGGACCTGAGCGCTACTATAATAAAGTTATTAACCCCTAATCCACCTCACTAACCCTATCATAAATAGTATTAACCCCTAATCTGCCCTCCCTAACATCGCCGACACCTACCTTCAATTATTAACCCCTAATCTGCCGACCGGAGCTCATCGCTATTCTAATAAATGTATTAACCCCTAAAGCTAAGTCTAACCCTAACACTAACACCCCCCTAACTTAAATATAATTTAAATCTTACGAAATTAATTAACTCTTATTAAATAACTTATTCCTATTTAAAGCTAAATACTTACCTGTAAAATAAATCCTAATATAGCTACAATATAAATTATAATTATATTATAGCTATTTTAGGATTAATATTTATTTTACAGGCAACTTGGTAATTATTTTAACCAGGTACAATAGCTATTAAATAGTTAAGAACTATTTAATAGTTACCTAGTTAAAATAATAACAAAATTACCTGTAAAATAAGTCCTAACCTAAGTTATAATTAAACCTAACACTACCCTATCAATAAATTAATTAAATAAACTACCTACAATTACCTACAAATAACCTAACACTACACTATCAATAAATAAATTAAATACAATTGCTACAAATAACTACAATTACATAAACTAACTAAAGTACAAAAAATAAAAAAGAACTAAGTTACAAAAAATAAAAAAATATTTACCAACATTAGAAAAATATTACAACAATTTTAAACTAATTACACCTACTCTAAGCCCCCTAATAAAATAACAAAGACCCCCAAAATAAAAAATTCCCTACCCTATTCTAAATTAATAAATGTAAAAGCTCTTTTACCTTACCAGCCCTGAACAGGGCCCTTTGCGGGGCATGCCCCAAGAAAATCAGCTCTTTTGCCTGTAAAAAAAAACATACAATACCCCCCCCCCCCAACATTACAACCCACCACCCACATACCCCTAATCTAACCCAAACCCCCCTTAAATAAACCTAACACTAAGCCCCTGAAGATCTTCCTACCTTGTCTTCACCATCCAGGTATCACCGATCCGTCCTGGCATCCGGTGCTGAAGAGGTCCAGAAGAGGGTCCAAAGTCTTCCTCCTATCCGGCAAGAAGAGGACATCCGGACCGGCAAACATCTTCTCCAAGCGGCATCTTCGATCTTCTTCCATCCGGTGCGGAGCGGGTCCATCTTGAAGCAGCCGACGCGGATCCATCCTCTTCTTCCGTTGTCTCCCGACGAATGACGGTTCCTTTAAGGGACGTCATCCAAGATGGCGTCCCTCGAATTCCGATTGGCTGATAGGATTCTATCAGCCAATCGGAATTAAGGTAGGAATATTCTGATTGGCTGATGGAATCAGCCAATCAGAATCAAGTTCAATCCTATTGGCTGATCCAATCAGCCAATCAGATTGAGCTCGCATTCTATTGGCTGATCGGAACAGCCAATAGAATGCGAGCTCAATCTGATTGGCTGATTGGATCAGCCAATCGGATTGAACTTGATTCTGATTGGCTGATTCCATCAGCCAATCAGAATATTCCTACCTTAATTCCGATTGGCTGATAGAATCCTATCAGCCAATCGGAATTCGAGGGACGCCATCTTGGATGACGTCCCTTAAAGGAACCGTCATTCGTCGGGAGACAACGGAAGAAGAGGATGGATCCGCGTCGGCTGCTTCAAGATGGACCCGCTCCGCACCGGATGGAAGAAGATCGAAGATGCCGCTTGGAGAAGATGTTTGCCGGTCCGGATGTCATCTTCTTGCCGGATAGGAGGAAGACTTTGGACCCTCTTCTGGACCTCTTCAGCACCGGATGCCAGGACGGATCGGTGATACCTGGATGGTGAAGACAAGGTAGGAAGATCTTCAGGGGCTTAGTGTTAGGTTTATTTAAGGGGGGTTTGGGTTAGATTAGGGGTATGTGGGTGGTGGGTTGTAATGTTGGGGGGGGTATTGTATGGTTTTTTTTACAGGCAAAAGAGCTGATTTTCTTGGGGCATGCCCCGCAAAGGGCCCTGTTCAGGGCTGGTAAGGTAAAAGAGCTTTTACATTTATTAATTTAGAATAGGGTAGGGAATTTTTTATTTTGGGGGTCTTTGTTATTTTATTAGGGGGCTTAGAGTAGGTGTAATTAGTTTAAAATTGTTGTAATATTTTTCTAATGTTGGTAAATATTTTTTTATTTTTTGTAACTTAGTTCTTTTTTATTTTTTGTACTTTAGTTAGTTTATGTAATTGTAGTTATTTGTAGCAATTGTATTTAATTTATTTATTGATAGTGTAGTGTTAGGTTAATTGTAGGTAATTGTAGGTAGTTTATTTAATTAATTTATTGATAGGGTAGTGTTAGGTTTAATTATAACTTAGGTTAGGACTTATTTTACAGGTAATTTTGTTATTATTTTAACTAGGTAACTATTAAATAGTTCTTAACTATTTAATAGCTATTGTACCTGGTTAAAATAATTACCAAGTTGCCTGTAAAATAAATATTAATCCTAAAATTGCTATAATATAATTATAATTTATATTGTAGCTATATTAGGGTTTATTTTACAGGTAAGTATTTAGCTTTAAATAGGAATAAGTTATTTAATAAGAGTTAATTAATTTCGTAAGATTTAAATTATATTTAAGTTAGGGGGGTGTTAGTGTTAGGGTTAGACTTAGCTTTAGGGGTTAATACATTTATTAGAATAGCGATGAGCTCCGGTCGGCAGATTAGGGGTTAATAATTGAAGGTAGGTGTCGGCGATGTTAGGGAGGGCAGATTAGGGGTTAATACTATTTATGATAGGGTTAGTGAGGCGGATTAGGGGTTAATAACTTTATTATAGTAGCGCTCAGGTCCGCTCGGCAGATTAGGGGTTAATAAGTGTAGGCAGGTGTCGGCGACGTTGTGGGGGGCAGGTTAGGGGTTAATAAATATAATATAGGGGTCGGCGGTGTTAGGGGCAGCAGATTAGGGGTACATAGGGATAACGTAGGTTGCGGCGGTGTACGGAGCGGAAGATTAGGGGTTAATAATAATATGCAGGGGTCAGCGATAGCGGGGGCGGCAGATTAGGGGTTAATAAGTGTAAGGTTAGGGGTGTTTAGACTCGGGGTACATGTTAGGGTATTAGGTGCAGACGTAGGAAGTGTTTCCCCATAGGAAACAATGGGGCTGCGTTAGGAGCTGAACGCTGCTTTTTTGCAGGTGTTAGGTTTTTTGACAGCTCAAACAGCCCCATTGTTTCCTATGGGAGAATCGTGCACGAGCACGTTTTTGAGGCTGGCCGCGTCCGTAAGCAACTCTGGTATCGAGAGTTGCATTTGCGGTAAAAATGCTCTACGCTCCTTTTTTGGAGCCTAACGCAGCATTTTATTGAACTCTCGATACCAGAGTTAATTTTATGGTGCGGCCAGAAAAAAGCCCGCGGAGCGTTAACAGCCCTTCTACCGCCAAACTCCAAATCTAGGCCTTAGTTTGAAATCTTAAAAAGAAAAAAAAGAAAAGAAAACTATTTTTTCCCCACACAAAAGTGCTTATCTGATGTCTCAGAAAACTGTCATCAAGTAGAGCTGCTAGGAATGTCGCTCAGTGGCTCAGTATAGAGAAAAACTGCATTTGAATTCTTCTAAATGGTTTTCAGGTAATACAATTAATTTGTTTAGAAAAAAAAAATATTTTCTGGCTAGTATGTTTAACTCTTAGGGGCTGAATTATCAAGCTCCGAATGGACCGCTGCTCTATAACTGGTCCGCCGCCTCTAAGGCTGCGGTCTGAAATCCGCCAGATCCTATACGACCGGGCTGATTGACACCACTGCTAGCGGCCGATTTGCCACGAATCTGCAGGGGGCAGCTTTGCACAAGCAGTCCTGGTGAATTGCTTGTGCAATGTTAAATGCTGACAGCGTATGCTGTCGGCATTCAGCGATGTCTGTCGGACATGAAACGCTACAGCGTATAATGTCGGACAGGCATTGATAAATCGGTTTCGAAATCTACTTACTGCACCTGAGATGTGCTATGTTGTAATATTTAGGAATATCACTAACTTATTAAATGGACAAATGTGTGGAATAAACTTTTAAATGGAAATAATTACAGATAATCAACTAAATATAAACAATGCATTTATATAATGCTATACTAAACAATGAGAGTGACAATTCATTTTGGAATTTCAGTCAACATTGCATATATATTGATTAAGTGCATGATTTTTTTATTGTATAGCAACATATTTCATAACCTTGATTTACTTTTTAGATTTGTTGTTCAAGCCCCCCTCTCATTTCATTAAATGGCTACCAAGTAAGATATTGCTAGAAGAGTTTTGATCACTGCTTTCAATGCAGGAGAAGCATCCAAGCCTCAATGTAAAAATAAGGTTAAAGCATTGCACTTGCACATAAGAGAAACCGCCTTTAGATAACTTATTTCCAAGTCTCCACACAAATTCTGAAATGTAACTGGTATACCTGATCTTTCTAATGCTTTTTAAAACATACAAGACTAGATTACAAGTTAGCCTAAAAGCATTAGTGCTACTGTGTGTTAACATTGCTCAAGCACAATTAATATCTCTCTCTCTCTCTCTCTCTCTCTCTCTACCTATCATCTATCTATCTATCTATCTATCTATCTATATTTCTTTCTTATTTATCTCTCTCTCTCTCTCTCTCTGTCTGTCTCTCTCTCTCTCTCTCTATATATATATATAAATATATATATAGATAGATAGATAGATAGATAGATAGATAGATAGACAGTAAAGTTAGTGTGACAAAGATTAGAAGAAGCATACAGCATAGAAGATTGCCGTGCTGGTTTATGGAAATGTGACAATGTTAGTCGTGTAACATTATTTGAAATACACCAAACTTAATTATTGTTAATGGTATTCTGTTTTTAACTAAGCTGTATATAAACACACCCCAAAAGTACTCTTGGTCACATATATAGTATTAAAGGGTAGGGGGATAGAATAAAAAAAGTGATGCGCAATAAAATAAAGCATAATTTTACTTGAATTGCCTTCATTCATTTATCACAATAATGCAATGTATGCAAACAGTATTCATTATCAGTACATCTTGGTATACACTAAATGTCACATATGTGGCCAAAAGTAGTGCATGTGTCTGTGTGCATAGTATATCATGTTATACTTTTTGATTTCTATTGTGTAGACACTCCACACCTTCTATTGAATGAGTGCCCCACTTAAAAAAAAAGTTAATTTATCAAAATCATGCTTTTGGCATTTTTTGGGGGGCTTCAGTGATTCTTGCATTGGGTCCCTATAGTTTCTAGTTACACCTTTGATTTGAGCGAGAAAATATTATTTTCAAATTGTAATATGAGTGGAATATAATAGAGCTATTGATTTAACTCAAGTAATTGTACCACATGTTATCTAGCCCTTAGATTTTTGGGAATCCCTATTATTATTTTTTTATTTTAAGTTTATTTATATAGCTTACAGGTTTTACTTTTATCACAGAATTACATTTTTATTTCATAGTTTGTATTTCAGGGCTTTAAATATAATATTATGGGGGGAACTTCCGGGTGGCGGCCATGTCAGGTCGCAAGATTATCAACTGCTTCAAGCCTTAGCACAAACCTGCACACTATTCTCTATCTTATACCTCATCGAATATCATTTTTGCAAAATATTGTGTAGCAAATGAAGCTCTCTTGAATGATACCACTTATGCTAGGTTTGACATCAGAACCAGCTCACCAGAATGCTACAAAGGTTGCGGCCTACTAACTAACCCCCCCCGGCAGGAGACTTGAGTGCTCCTGTCGTTATAAGGCAGTGTTATCCCGCAAGACACTGCAGGATCTATATATGCTTTCCCTGCGCAGATATTACCACAGATGTGTACAATGGAGGCTGCTAAATATATCTTGCTGGAATTACGCTGTCTGCTTGATAACTACCAAATTGAGTTTGAAAAATCACTGCATATGGCGTTCACTTACACCAACGATGGTGCATCTGCACAGTCTGCTCATGTGGAGCTCACCCAAATATCAAGAGCTAAAGAGGATATTACGCTACCCAGGCATACATCGTATAGTGCTGCTACCTTTTTTGATGGGTCCCTGAGTTAGCTATTTCAAAACAAGAATAGAAGGGAATCACAGTTGAAGACGAGACCATCAGAAGTAGCGTGGAGGAATCTGTAGCTTTAACGAAGGCTTGTGACTGCTGGATGGAGACAAGCCGACCCATATCTACTCCTAAACAGATTGATGTAGTGGCTGCTACAAATGGGATTGAAGGTAAAATCGCTCCCCAAAAAGCAGATGTTAGGCAACTACCAACGGTAATCATGATGGAACCTAAGGCAGCTTTAACCAGTCTGTGTTTTTTGACTGATATATTATGCGTCTTGCAACCAGATGCTGTTTTGCTATATGAGGAGTTTGTATCTTTGTCCCTGGGCCCTGCAAATAGACTATGTAATCCGGCAGCGATTTCTGGGGGAGAGGGTGTTTGGAGCAATGTCTTTCTGCTTGCCCAGCTACTGTATGTTATTCTAAATTCCACTGCACCTCATTATGGACTGTACTGGAGGATCGCCTTAACAAACCGCATTGGAGTGGGTTAGAGTAGCCATCCCGTGCGGTGGTAGGCATTGAGCCTTTGTGCTATTTTCCACTATGGGTTTGCCTTCACTTATTTGATAAATAGTAATTATAGTTAGATTAAACATGCAGACCTAGTCTGGAGTTGCATAGTTATGTTCAATAAGTTAAATGTTTACTTCCCTGTTAACCTATTGTTGCTATTTAGTTGGTTAATGGCTCTTATCCACTTAATGTAGAGTCACCTTTGGTGATAGATATCAAGCTGTTTTTGCACTATAGTATGTTACAGATCAATTTAAATTGCCAATCTAGCCCAAGTTCACTATTGTTAGATCATTTATGTAACCCTTAATAACATATATTGCATAGTTAATTAAGCACCCCTTGGGATGTTAGGTTTAGGTCTTATTCCATATTTTACAGGTTTCCATACATAGATTTCACTAATACTTCTACAATTTGTCCTTACTCTCACCCTCTCTCTAAACGTGAACCATTCAATTTTTTGCTTATAAGATCCAGTGTGTCACTAGCCATTTTCAAGCATATACAGGGAGTGCAGAATTATTAGGCAAATTAGTATTTTGACCACATCATCCTCTTTATGCATGTTGTCTTACTCCAAGCTGTATAGGCTTGAAAGCCTACTACCAATTAAGCATATTAGGTGATGTGCATCTCTGTAATGAGAAGGGGTGTTGTCTAATGACATCAACACCCTATATCAGGTGTGCATAATTATTAGGCAACTTCCTTTCCTTTGGCAAAATGGGTCAAAAGAAGGACTTGACAGGCTCAGAAAAGTAAAAAATAGTGAGATATCTTGCAGAGGGATGCAGCACTCTTAAAATTGCAAAGCTTCTGAAGCGTAATCATCGAACAATCAAGCGTTTCATTCAAAATAGTCAACAGGGTCGCAAGAAGTGTGTGGAAAAACCAAGGCGCAAAATAACTGCCCATGAACTGAGAAAAGTCAAGCGTGTAGCTGCCAAGATGCCACTTGCCACCAGTTTGGCCATATTTCAGAGCTGCAACATCACTGGAGTGCCCAAAAGCACAAGGTGTGCAATACTCAGAGACATGACCAAGGTAAGAAAGGCTGAAAGACAACCACCACTGAACAAGACACACAAGCTGAAGCGTCAAGACTGGGCCAAGAAATATCTAAAGACTGATTTTTCTAAGGTTTTATGGACTGATGAAATGAGAGTGAGTCTTGATGGGCCAGATGGATGGGCCCGTGGCTGGATTGGTAAAGGGCAGAGAGCTCCAGTCCGACTCAGACGCCAGCAAGGTGGAGGTGGAGTACTGGTTTGGGCTGGTATCATCAAAGATGAGCTTGTGGGGCCTTTTCGGGTTGAGGATGGAGTAAAGCTCAACTCCCAGTCCTACTGCCAGTTTCTGGAAGACACCTTCTTCAAGCAGTGGTACAGGAAGAAGTCTGCATCCTTCAAGAAAAACATGATTTTCATGCAGGACAATGCTCCATCACACGCGCCCAAGTACTCAACAGCATGGCTGGCAAGAAAGGGTATAAAAAGAAAATCTAATGACATGGCCTCCTTGTTCACCTGATCTGAACCCCATTGAGAACCTGTGGTCCATCATCAAATGTGAGATTTACAAGGAGGGAAAACAGTACACCTCTCTGAACAGTGTCTGGGAGGCTGTGGTTGCTGCTGCACGCAATGTTGATGGTGAACAGATCAAAACACTGACAGAATCCATGGATGGCAGGCTTTTGAGTGTCCTTGCAAAGAAAGGTGGCTATATTGGTCACTGATTTGTTTTTGTTTTGTTTTTGAATGTCAGAAATGTATATTTGTGAATGTTGAGATGTTATATTGGTTTCACTGGTAAAAATAAATAATTGAAATGGGTATATATTTGTTTTTTGTTAAGTTGCCTAATAATTATGCACAGTAATAGTCACCTGCACACACAGATATCCCCCTAAAATAGCTATAACTAAAAACAAACTAAAAACTACTTCCAAAACTATTCAGCTTTGATATTAATTCGTTTTTTGGGTTCATTGAGAACATGGTTGTTGTTCAATAATAAAATTAATCCTCAAAAATACAACTTGCCTAATAATTCTGCACTCCCTGTATGTACCATCCTGAATTATCACTACAATATGTATTGTATTGTTTTATATGTGGTTACACTATACCAATTCAATATTTTTTAACTTTTAATGTCCCATATCATCCCCAAATAATTCTGCTATTTTCTTTTAAGGTAGTGGCTCAGCTGTCGGCAGCCGAGACGGTTGGGCCTATCTAGTTTATCTTTCCCCAGATTTATGTAGCGGATTAAAGATAATGGCGATATGAGTAAACCTTTACTTTTTTGAGTTGGAAGCGGGAGATATATGTATGTCCTTCTGCCTATTTATTATAGGTCTATTTTAATTTACATTATGTTTTCAGTGGTGGGACACTTATATCAGTTGGCTATTAGGTGCAGTGGTTGCAGGGCTTGGACTTTCAACAACCCACTAGGTTATATATTAAACTAAATACCACACGGTTGCTGCTTATCTATACTCCATACACGTTACTACATTCCTAGGGGTGCTTTAACTCAGGTCAACATGCAGCTTCCAATTAGTACTCAGATTTATGTTTCTAATCTCCATCCCAGTAAGTCTCTCATATTTAAGTATAGATTTAGGTTTGAATCCCATTGAGTAACATGACTAGCTTATCAGTTTTTTGGGTTCATTGAGAACATGGTTGTTGTTCAATAATAAAATTAATCCTCAAAAATACAACTTGCCTAATAATTCTGCACTCCCTGTATGTACCATCCTGAATTATCACTACAATATGTATTGTATTGTTTTATATGTGGTTACACTATACCAATTCAATATTTTTTAACTTTTAATGTCCCATATCATCCCCAAATAATTCTGCTATTTTCTTTTAAGGTAGTGGCTCAGCTGTCGGCAGCCGAGACGGTTGGGCCTATCTAGTTTATCTTTCCCCAGATTTATGTAGCGGATTAAAGATAATGGCGATATGAGTAAACCTTTACTTTTTTGAGTTGGAAGCGGGAGATATATGTATGTCCTTCTGCCTATTTATTATAGGTCTATTTTAATTTACATTATGTTTTCAGTGGTGGGACACTTATATCAGTTGGCTATTAGGTGCAGTGGTTGCAGGGCTTGGACTTTCAACAACCCACTAGGTTATATATTAAACTAAATACCACACGGTTGCTGCTTATCTATACTCCATACACGTTACTACATTCCTAGGGGTGCTTTAACTCAGGTCAACATGCAGCTTCCAATTAGTACTCAGATTTATGTTTCTAATCTCCATCCCAGTAAGTCTCTCATATTTAAGTATAGATTTAGGTTTGAATCCCATTGAGTAACATGACTAGCTTATCAGACTATAATATTAGATTCCCTATACTTCGGACTTTACTATAAGTTAGGTAGCTATGCTAATTCTTTATTAGACAGCCTTATACAGCAGTCTCTATTTCTTTTTCCCAGCAGGGGTTTGTATTTTCAAAATTTAGCAATAAAACTATAAAAACTTAAAATAGAGGTTTACCAGCTGGGACCCAAAAGTGGTCCCCTACGGTTTATAACTGTCTTCTGTAGCTACATATACAATACAGTGAGGTCCAAAAGTGGCCCCTGATGCCATTTAGAAGACAAACCAACATATGAGCAAGCATGATGTTTCTTGATCTTTTTTAAACAATGCCATATAGTTATGTTATGTATTTTATGGTTTTATTACTTTTGACTGTATAACCTGAAACAATTTTGTATATTGAACGTATTGAAAGGCATTGTCTGTAAGCTCTGAACTAAACCTCAATAAAAAAAAAAAAAAAAAAAAAATATATTATATTACTTATGTCAACTTTGAGAGGGACGTCAACCATAACTTATTGACTTATCATGACATTGTATAAATAGATTCATTTTACACCATTAATATTTTTTTTTTTTGCAACAGTTTATTCAGGAACTAATTCTCAACCTAAATCCAGTGTTACTTTTAAATATCATTGAACAAATATATATATTACTCTTTGACCCAGGAATTAGTAAAACTTCTAAGAAGTATATATTTAGGAATTATTTTGAAGGGGTAGGTAGTACAAGAGGTGTTAGGAGTGTGGATTTTAGAGTAAGAGTTGTACATTTTTAAATATAAATGTATTTTTATTTTACAGAGGTTGAAAGGATTGTCAAGCATGGGAAAAAAGACCTCCTAACCACCCTGGATCTTGTTGGAATGTGTGCCCCCCTTTTCCACCAACAGTTCTCCCGGCCAACGCATATTTCCCAATTTCTGGGGATTGTCCTGTGTTCCACCCATGACATGTATTTGGCTCCCATATTGCCTTATTAGTCCTATTCATGACACACATGTGAGCCCCCTCCTGTTATTATTAGTATACAAAATTTGCTTTTAAAATAAATACACCACAATATAGAAAACATTGTATATCGGCCATGATAGTAGTTTACAGTGGTAATACACCCAGGTATTTTGCTTATATTATGTATGTATTGGACAAAAACATACTGGGTCTAGGATGAGCAAGACTAATGGTAATATGGGAAGTGATCATGTAAATCCCCAAGTATCAGGAGCACATGTTGTAATGAGTAGAGCATTGAGCGGTACAGGAAGCTTGTAGTTATAATAAAATGTTATCAGAGGTAATTTGCCTTGGTCCTTGGCACTTTTTACAAGATGTATTTGAACTATTAACATAAGTTTATTGTTCATATTCTTTTTATTGTTATACAACCTTAATTGTGAATGTATTACACAGCCAAGAATAACACATTTCAGAGTTAATTTCCTAGATAACTGACATCCAGAAAAGATTATAATGTAAAACTTAAAGGGAAAGTGTACACCAAAATTGTTATTGTTTAAAAAGATAGATAAAGCATTTACTACCCATTCCCTAGCTTTGCACAACCAACATTTTTATACTGTATTAATATACTTTATAACATTTAAACCTCTAAATGTCTGCCTGTTTCTAAGCCACTACAGAAAGCCTCCTATATCATGCTTGTTTATTAGCTTTTCACAACAAGAGACTGCTAATTCATGTGAGCCATATTGATAACATTGTGCTCTCTCCAGTGGAGTTGTGTATGACACTGCAGTAAATGGCTAAAATAAAATTCAATAGATAATAAATAAATAGCCAAGTGATAAGGAGGCTGTAAGAAGAGGCTTAGATACAAGGTAATCACAGAGGTAAAAAGTATATCAATACAACCATGTTGGTTATGCACAACTGGGGAATGGGTAATAAAGGGATTATCTATATTTTTAAACAATAACAATTTTGTAGTAGACTGTCCCTTTAATAGTTTGTATTTCTTTTATTTGTGTATTTAATGTAATCAAGAGGTACCATTAGACAATACAATCTATGTGCTTGCTATAGACTTGGCTGATTGTTTTCAAAGTTAAAATATAGGGGCATGTACTATTTTTTAAACATTTAATAACTCCACAAACAATGCTCTTAAAACTTTCATCATTTGTAGCAACTCAATGTGCCCACAAATAAATTCATCCACTCATGCCAAAGTTACAAACACATAAAAAACAAGATTTAACATTGAACAGTCTGGCATGCCAAACGTTTCTTGAGAAGTGTTTTCTTATGGACTGCTATATATAGAGTATATATAATACTTTGAATTCAAAATATTAGAAGAATATATAGGGCAAGATTACAAGTGGAAAGCTAATGATAGCGTGGGATGCACATTTGTGATGAAAATCGGATTTTCAATTTGTTTTTACTAAACGAATATCCAAATAAATGCACCAACAAAAAAGAAAGAAAGAGAAAATATACTGAAGAAAATCGTTAGTATTAATTTGTTTACTTTCGGCCAGATTACGAGTTTTGCGTTATAAGGGGTGTGGTATTATGTTATTCTCACCGCTCACTTTCCTACAGCACTGGTATTACAGGTTTTTACAAACCCGGCATTAACAGGCAAGAAGTGAGCGTAGAGCAAAATTGTGCTCAATACCGCACTCCAATACCAGCGCTGCTTAAGTCAGCGGTGAGCTGGTTTTACGTGCTCGTGCACGATTTCCCCATAGACATCAAGGAGGAGAGCCGGCTGAGAAAAAGTTTAACACCTGCAAAAAAGCAGCGTTTAGCTCAGTAACGCAGCCCCATTGATTCCTATGGGGAAACACATTTTATGTTTATACCTAACACCCTAACATGAACCCCGAGTCTAAACACCCCTAATCTTACACTTATGAACCCTTAATCTGCCGCTCCGGACAACGCCGCCACCTATATTATACTTATTAACCCCTAATCTGCCGCCCCCAATGTCGAATAAACTAGAATAAACATATTAACCCCTAAACTGCCGCACCCCCGCCTTGCAAACATTAGTTAAATATTGCCGCCACCTACCTAATTTATAAACCCCTAATCTGCCGCCCCCAATGTCGCCGCCACTATACTAAATTTATTAACCCCTAAATCTAAGTCTAACCCAAACCCCAACACCCCCTAACTTAAATATAATTAAAATAAATATAGAGAAAACCTACTATTAATAAATAAATAATTCCTATTTAAAACTAAATACCTATAAAATAAACCCTAAGATAGCTACATTATAACTAATAGTTACATTGTAGCTAGCTTAGGGTTTATTTTTATTTTACAGGCAAGTTTGTATTTATTTTAACTAGGTAGAATAGTTACTAAATAGTTATTAACTATTTACTAACTACCTAGCTAAAATAAATACAAATTGACCTGTAAAATAAAACCTAACCTAAGTTACACTAACACCTAACCTAACCCTACAATTAAATACAATTACCTAAAAGAAATACAATTAACTAAATTCAAGTAAACACTAAATTACAGAAAATAAAAAACAAATTACAAGATCTTTAAACTAATTACACCTACTCTAATAGCCCTATCAAAATAAAAAAAGCCCACCCAAAATAATAAAATCTCTAGTCTAAACTAAACTACCAATAACCCTTAAAAGGGCCTTTCTTTCATGTAATTAGCAAGAGTCCATGAGCTAGTGACGTATGGGATATACATTCCTACCAGGAGGGGCAAAGTTTCCCAAACCTTAAAATGCCTATAAATACACCCCTCACCACACCCACAATTCAGTTTTACAAACTTTGCCTCCTATGGAGGTGATGAAGTAAGTTTGTGCTAGATTCTACGTTGATATGCGCTCCGCAGCAAGTTGGAGCCCGGTTTTCCTCTCAGCGTGCAGTGAATGTCAGAGGGATGTGAGGAGAGTATTGCCTATTTGAATGCAATGATCTCCTTCTACGGGGTCTATTTCATAGGTTCTCTGTTATCGGTCGTAGAGATTCATCTCTTACCTCCCTTTTCAGATCGACGATATACTCTTATATATATACCATTACCTCTGCTGATTTTCGTTTCAGTACTGGTTTGGCTTTCTACAAACATGTAGATGAGTGTCCTGGGGTAAGTAAATTTTATTTTCTGTGACACTCTAAGCTATGGTTGGGCACTTTTATATAAAGTTCTAAATATATGTATTCAAACATTTATTTGCCTTGACTCAGGATGTTCAACATTCCTTATTTTCAGACAGTCAGTTTCATACTTGGGATAAATGCATTTGTTTCAATCATTTTTTCTTACCTTAAAAAATTTGACTTTTTTCCCTGTGGGCTGAAAATGCTTCATTTTATTGCGTCATTCTTGGCGCTGACTTTTTTGGCGCAAAATTTTTTTGATGTTTTTTTGCGTCAAAAGTGTCGGCGTTCCGGATGTGGCGTCATTTTTGGCGCCAAAAGCATTTAGGCGCCAAATAATGTGGACGTCTTTTTTGGCGCTAAAAAATATGGGCGTCATTTTTGTCTCCACATTATTTAAGTCTCATTATTAATTGCTTCTGGTTGCTAGAAGCTTGTTCACTGGCATTTTTTTCCCATTCCTGAAACTGTCATTTAAGGAATGTGATCAATTTTGCTTTATATGTTGTTTTTTCTTTTACATATTGCAAGATGTTCCACGTTGCAACTGAGTCAGAAGATACTTCAGGAAAATCGCTGCCCAGTGCTGGAGCTACCAAGCTAAGTGTATCTGCTATAAACTTTTGGTATCTGTTTCTCCAGCTGTTGTTTGTATTGCATGTCATGACAAACTTATTAATGCAGATAAAATTTCCTTTAGTACTGTTACATTACCTGTTGCTGTTCCGTCAACATCTAATTTTCAGAGTGTTCCTGATAATATAAGAGATTTTATTTTTTAAATCCATTAAGAAGGCTATGTCTGTTATTTCTCCTTCTAGTATACATAAAAGTCTTTTAAAACTTCTCTTTTTTGCAGATGAATTTTTAAATGAACATCATCATTCTGATACTGATAATGGTTCTTCTGGTTCAGAGGTTTCTGTCTCAGAGGTTGATGCTGATAAATCTTTGTATTTGTTCAAGATGGAATTTATTCGTTCTTTACTTAAAGAAGTATTAATTGCATGAGAAATAGAGGATTCTGGTCCTCTTGATACTAAATCTAAACGTTTAAATAAGGTTTTTAAATCTCCTGTAGTTATTCCAGAAGTATTTTCTCTCCCTGATGCTATTTCTGAAGTAATTTCCAGGGAATGGAATAATTTGGGTAATTCATTTACTCCTTCTAAACGTTTAAGCAATTATATCCTGTGCCATCTGACAGATTAGAGTTTTGGGACAAAATCTCTAAGGTTAATGGGGCTGTCTCTACTCCTGCTAAATGTACTACAGATAGTACTTCATTTAAGGATCCTTTAGATAAGAAAATTGTATCCTTTCTAAGAAAAGCTTACTTATGTTCAGGTAATCTTCTTAGACCTGCTATATTTTTAGCGGATGTTGCTGCAGCTTCAACTTTTTGGTTAGAAGCTTTAGCGCAACAAATAACAGATCATAATTTTATAGCATTATTATTATTCTATAACATGCTAATAATTTTATTTGTGATACCATCTTTTGATATCATTAGAGTTGATGTCAGGTATATGTCTCTAGCTATTTTAGCTAGAAAAGCTTTATGGCTTAAAACTTTGCTTTCCCTTTCTTTCCAGGGTAATAAATTATTCGATTTTCAGTTGGATTCTATTTTCTCAACTGTTACTGCAGGGAAGGGAACTTTTTTACCAAAGGATAAAAAATCTAAGGTAAATTTAGGTCTAATAATCATTTTCGTTCCTTTCCTCACAACAAGGAACAAAAGCCTGGTCCTTCATCCTCAGGAGCGGTATCAGTTTGGAAACCTTTTCCAGTTTGGAATATATCCAAGCCTTATAGAAACCTATAGCCAGCTCCTAAATACCCATGAAGGTGCGGCCCTCATTCCAGCTCAGCTGGTATGGGGCAGTTTATGTTTTCTTCAAGAAAATTTGGATCAATTCCGTTCACAATCTCTGGTTTCAGAACATTGTTTCAGAAAGGTACAGAATTGGCTTCAAGTTAAGGCCTCCTGCAAAGAGATTTTTTTCTTTCCCGTGTCCCAGTAAACACAGCAAAGGCTCAGCATTTCTGAAATGTGTTTCAGATCTAGAGTTGGCTGGAGTAATTATGCCAGTTCCAGTTCTGGAACAGGGGCTGGGGTTTTATTCTATCTCTTCATTGTACCAAAGAAGGTTAATTCCTTCAGACCAGTTCCGGATCTATCTATATTGAATCGTTATGTAATGATGACTATCCTGCCTTTTGTTTAGCAAGGGCATTATATGTCTACAATAGATTTACAGGATGTATATCTGCATATTCTGATTCATCCAGATCACTTTTAGTTTCTGAGATTCTCTTTTTAGACAAGCATTACCAGTTTTTGTGCTCTACCGTTTGGCCTAGCGTCAGCTCCAAGAATTTTTTTCAAAGGTTCTCGGTGCCCTTCTGTCTGTAATCAGAGAACAGGGTTTTTGTTTTTCCTTATTTGGACGATATCTTGGTACTTGCTCAGTCTTCACATTTTCGCAGAATCTCATACGAATCGACTTGTGTTGTTTCTTCAAGATCATGGTTGGAGGATCAATTTACCATTCAGTTCATTGTTTCCTCAGACAAGGGTAACCTTTTTAGGTTTCCAGATAGATTCAGTGTCCATGACTCTGTCCTTGTCAGATAAGAGAAATTTAACATTGATATCAGCTTGTCAAAACCTTCAGTCACAATCATTCCCTTTGGTAGCCTTATGCATGGAAATTTTAGGTCTTAGGACTGCCGCATCGGATGCGATCTCCTTTGCTCGTTTTCACATGCGACCTCTTCAGCTCTGTATGCTGAACCAGTGGTGCAGGGATTACACAAAGATATCTCAATTAATATCTTTAAAACGATTATACGACACTCTCTGACATGGTGGACAGTTCACCATCGTTTAGTTCAGGGGGCTTCTTTGTTCTTCCGACCTGGACTATAATCTCAACAGATGCAAGTCTTACAGGTTGGGGAGCTGTGTGGGGGTCTCTGACGGCACAAGGGGTTTGGGAATCTCAGGAGGTGAGATTACCGATCAATATTTTGAACTCCGTGCAATTTTCAGAGCTCTTCAGTCTTGGCCTCTTCTGAAGAGAGAGTTGTTCATTTGTTTTCAGATAGACAATGTCACAGCTGTGGCATACATCAATCATCAAGGAGGGACTCACAGTCCTCTGGCTATGAAAGAAGTATCTCGAATTTTGGTTTGGGTGGAATCCAGCTCCTGTCTAATCTCTGCGGTTCATATCCCAGGTATAGACAATTGGGAAGCGGATTATCTCAGTCGCCAAACGTTGCATCCGGGCGAATGGTCTCTTCACCCAGAGGTATTTCTTCAGATTGTTCAAATGTGGGAACTCCCAGAAATAGATCTGATGGCTTCTCATCTAAACAAGAAACTTCCCTGGTATCTGTCCAGATCCCGGGATCCTCGGGCGGAAGCAGTGGATACATTATCACTTCCTTGGAAGTATCGTCCTGCCTATATCTTTCTGCCTCTAGTTCTTCTTCCAAGAGTATTCTCCAAGATTCTAAAGGAATGCTCGTTTGCCCTGCTGGTAGCTCCAGCATGGCCTCACAGGTTTTGGTATGCGGATCTTGTCCGGATGGCCTCTTGCCAGCTGTGGACTCTTCCGTTAAGACCAGACTTTCTGTCGCAAGGTCCTTTTTTCCATCAGGATCTCAAATCCTTAAATTTTAAGGTATGGAGTTTGAACGCTTGATTCTTGGTCAAAGAAGGTTTCTCTGACTCTGTGATTAATACTATGTGACAGGCTCGTAAATCTGTATCTAGAGAGATATATTATAGAGTCTGGAAGACTTATATTTCTTAGTGTCTTTCTCATCATTTTTTCTTGGCATTCTTTTTGAATACCGAGAATTTTTCAGTTTCTTCAGGATGGTTTAGATAAAGGTTTGTCCGCAAGTTCCTTGAAAGGATAAATCTCTGCTCTTTCTGTTCTTTTTTCACAGAAGGATTGCTAATCTTCCTGATATTTCATTGTTTTGTACAAGCTTTGGTTCGTATAAAACCTGTCATTAAGTCAATTTCTCCTCCTTGGAGTTTGAATTTGATTCTGGGGGCTTTTCAAGCTCCTCCTTTTGAACCCATACATTCTTTGATCGTTATATTACTTTCTTGGAAAGTTTTGTTTCTTTTGGCCATCTCTTCTGCCAGAAGAGTCTCTGAATTGTCTGCTCTTTCTTGTGAGTCTCCTTTTCTGATTTTTCATCAGGATGAGGCGGTGCTGCGAACTACTTTTGAATTTTTTACCTAAGGTTGTGAATTCTAACAACCTTAGTAGAGAAATTGTGGTTCCTTCATTATGTCCTAATCCTATGAATTCTAAGGAGAAATCATTGCATTCTTTGGATGCTGTTAGAGCTTTGTATTATTATGTTTACGCTACTAAGTCTTTCCGAAAGACTTCTAGTCTATTTGTCATCTTTTCCGGTTCTAGAAAAGGCCAGAAAGCTTCTGCCATTTCTTTGGCATCTTGGTTGAAATCTTTATTTCATCATGCCTATGTCGAGTCGGGTAAAATTCCGCCTCGAAGGATTACAGTTCATTCTACTAGGTAAGTTTCTACTTCCTGGGTGTTTAGGAATGAAGCTTCGATTGATCAGATTTGCAAAGCAGCAACTTGGTCCTCTTTGCATACTTTTTCTAAATTCTACCATTTTGATGTGTTTTCTTCTTCTGAAGCAGTTTTTGGTAGTAAAGTACTTCAGGCAGTGGTTTCAGTTTGAATCTTCTGCTTATGTTTTTCATTAAACTTTATTTTGGGTGTGGATTATTTTCAGCAGGAATTGGCTGTCTTTATTTTATCCCTCCCTCTCTAGTGACTCTTGTGTGGAAAGATCCACATCTTGGGTAGTCATTATCCCATACGTCACTAGCTCATGGACTCTTGCTAATTACATGAAAGAAAACATAATTTATGTAAGAACTTACCTGATAAATTCATTTCTTTCATATTAGCAAGAGTCCATGAGGCCCGCCCTTTCTTGTGGTGGTTATGATTTTTTTGTATAAAGCACAATTATTCCAATTCCTTATTTTATATGCTTTCGCACTTTTTTCTTATCACCCCACTTCTTGGCTATTCATTAAACTGAATTGTGGGTGTGGTGAGGGGTGTATTTATAGGCATTTTAAGGTTTGGGAAACTTTGCCCCTCCTGGTAGGAATGTATATCCCATACGTCACTAGCTCATGGACTCTTGCTAATATGAAAGAAATGAATTTATCAGGTAAGTTCTTACATAAATTATGTTTTTGCGGGGCATTGCCCCAAAGAAATCAGCTCTTTACCTGTAAAAAAAATTACAAACAACCCCTCCAACAGTAAAACCCATCACCCACACAACCAACCCCCAAATAAAACCCTAACTATAAAAACCTAAGCTCCCCATTGCCCTGAAAAGGGCATTTGTATGGGCATTGCCCTTAAAAGGGCAGTTAGCTCTATTGCTGCCCAAAGCCCTAACCTAAAAATAAAACCCACCCAATACACCCTTAAAAAATACTAACACTAACCCCTGAAGATCCACTTACCGGGAGAAGTCTTCATCCAAGCGGCAAGATATCCTCAACGAAGCCGGCAGAAGTTGTCCTCCAGATGGGCAGAAGTGGTCCTCCAGATGGGCAGAAGTCTTCAGAAGTCTTCATCCAGATGGCATCTTCGATCTTCATCGATCCGGCGCACAGCGGGTCCATCCTCCAGACATCTGACGCGGAGCATCCTCTTCTTCCGAAGGACTAACGACGAATGAAGGTTCCTTTAAATGATGTCATCCAAGATGGCGTCCCTTAGATTCCAATTGGCCGATAGAATTTTATCAGCCAATCGGAATAAAGGTTGAAAAAATCCTATTGGCTGATTGGATCAACCAATAAAATTGAAGTTCAATCAGCCAATAGGATTGAGCTTGCATTCTATTGGCTGTTCCAATCAGCCAATGGAATGCGAGCTCAATCCTATTGGCTGATCCAATCAGCCTATAGGATTTTAACCTTAATTCCGATTGGCTGATATAATTCTATCAGCCAATCAGAATCTAAGGGATGCCATCTTAGATGACGTCATTTAAAGGAACCTTCATCCGTCGTTAGTCCATCAGAAGTAGAGGATGCTCTGCGTCAGATGTCTTGAAGATGGACCCGCTCCGCACTGGATGAAGATAGAAGATGCCGTCTGGATGAAGACTTCTGCCCATCTGGAGGACCACTTCTGCCCATCTGGAGGACCAATTCTGCCGGCTTCGTTGAGGACATCTTGCCGCTTGGATGAAGACTTCTACAGGTAAGTGGATCTTCGGGGGTTAGTGTTAAGATTTTTTAAGGGTTTATTGGGTGGGTTTTATTTTTAGGTTAGGGCTTTGTGCCGCAATAGAGCTAAATGCACTTTTAAGGGCAATGCCCATCCAAATGCCCTTTTCAGGGCAATGGGGAGCTTAGGTTTTTATAGTTAGGGTTTTATTTGGGGAGTTGGTTGTGTGGGTGGTGGGTTTTACTGTTGGGGGATTGTTTGTAATTTTTTTTACAGGTAAAAGAGCTGATTTCTTTACGGGCAATGCCCCGCAAAAGGCCCTTTTAAGGGCTATTGGTAGTTTAGTTTAGGCTAGGGGTTTTATTATTTTGGGTGGACTTTTTTTTATTTTGATAGGGCTATTAGATTAGGTGTAATTAGTTTAAAGATCTTGTAATTGTTTTTTATTTTCTGTAATTTAGTGGGTTTTTTTTTGGTAATTTAGCTAATTTTATTGAATTTAGTTAATTGTATTTATGTTAGGTAATTGTATTTAATTGTAGTGTAGTTTTAGGTGTTAGTGTAACTTAGGTTAGGTTCTATTTTACAGGTCAATTTGTATTTATTTTAGCTAGGTAGTTATTAAATAGTTAATAACTATTTAGTAACTATTCTACCTAGTTAAAATAAATACAAACTTGCCTGTAAAATAAAAATAAACCCTAAGCTAGATACAATGTAACTATTAGTTATATTGTAGCTAGCTTGGGGTTTATTTTACAGGTAAGTATTTATTTTTAAATAGGAATTATTTAATTATTAATAGTAGGTTTTATTTATATTTATTTTAATAATATTTAAGTTAGGGGGTGTTAGGGTTAGGGTTAGACTTAGATTTAGGGGTTAAAAAATGTAATATAGTGGCGGTGACGTTAGGGGCGGCAGATTAGAGGTTAATAAATGTAGGTAGGTGGCGGCAATGTTAGGGACAGCAGATTAGGGGTTAATAACATTTAACTTGTGTTTGTGAGGCGGTAGTACTGTGGTTTAGAGGTTAATATGTTTATTCTAGTGGCGGCGATGTCCGGAGCAGCAGATTAGGGGTTAATTTTATTTTAGTGTTTGTGATGCAGGAGGGCTTCGGTTTAGGGGTTAATAGGTAGTTTATGGGTGTTAGTGTACTTTTTAGCATTTTAGTTATGAGTTTTATACTACGGCTTTGTAGTGTAAAACTCATAACTACTGACTTTAAAACGCGGTAGGAATCTTGACGGTATAGGGTGTACCACTTACTTTTTGGCCTCCCAGGACAAGCTTGTAATACCAGCGCTATATAATGTGAGTCCCATTGAAAAAAGACTATACGCAATTTGCGTAAATTGATTTGCGGTAAGCCCAAAAAAGTGTGCGTTGCCCCTAAATCTGCAAGACTCGTAATACCAGTGTTAGTAAAAAAGCAGCGTTATAACCTGATAATGCTGCTTTTTCAGTATAACGCAAAACTTGTAATCTAGCCGTTTATTTTTTAAAGGGTCAATACTTACCTTAATGCTATCCATACTCTCCACATTAAGGTTAGTATTGTAGATTCAGGTGAGTTCTTCACCTGTAGTTTTGAAACAAATGCATTCATTTTAATGAAACCGAATGTAAATTAACTAAAATTCAGGGTTCTTTTCATTTTAAACAAAATAAATACTGAATAAATACTGAATATTAGCCTGCATATTTGGAACAAAAATGTTGCCTGAAATAAAAATGTATTGGCTGCACATCTCTAATCTAATCTAATCCCATTGATTTCATGTTGGAGATAGATGTTGTCTACAGATGAATTATTTTAAGTTTTAAATAAAGTACTTCCTTCAGACCTTGGGTACAGCGATTGAGTCTAATATGGACCCATCGTACGCCAACATCTTTATGGAGGAGTTTGAAATTGAGATTATGAAGATCATGGATCAACCAGAGGTATCTATGTATCAGTGATACATAGATGACCTGTTCTTCATATGGAACGGACCTGCCCAAGAATTGGAAAGATGGTTTGAAGAATTAAATGCACTTCAATGTCCAGTCAAATTCAAACTCAAATACCATGGACACCAAATTGAATTCTTGGATCTGATGATTTATAAAGATGCTGACAAGTTAGCGACCACACTATATTCAAAATCAACAGATAAAAATTCCATCCTGTTTGCTAAAAGTGCACATCCTAGAAGTCTGATAAAATCCATCCTGAAAGCTCAATTACTGAGAACAGTTCGCAATACCATGGGTCCCATCAAGAAACAGACCCAGGTGGAGGACATGCACAATCGTTTCATACAAAGAGGATATTCCAGCAGAGAGATTGTTAAATTGTGTAAGGAGATGCAGAATCTAACACAAACAGGTATACTAACAGCACAGATGACAAAGAAAAAGGATGCTGATGAAAATGCAAATGTCAAGAGATTACTGTTTATCACAGAATAGTCTCCAGATAAAAGAAACATCAATGACGACCTCAAACGTCATTGGACTGTCATGAATACTGATCCAACATTACCCTTTAAGGATTATGGACCACCAATGGTTGCATTTGAGAGAGGCAAATCCCTTAGGGACCAATTAATGTTGATAGACCTGGATCACTGTTACAGAAGAGTTGGTTTATGAAATAAGAAGAAGGGGTGTTTTAAGTGCTTAGGATACACTACATGCAATTCCATGATCCAAAGAACCCAGTTCAGGCATCCACACATGAATCGTAGGTCCGAAATCAAGTACTTCCTCTCATGTACCACCACACATGTCATATATTTATTGAACTGTACATGTGGACAGTTTTACGTTTGAAAAATTAGCGATTATATTCGCACTCGGATGGCTAACCATAGGCATTCGATTTGAGAAGCCATTGACAAACAGAAAAGGGAATTACCTGTGACTAGACACTTCTTGAGACATAAACACACAGTGAGTAATCTAAGATTCATTCTCATAGATCATGTACTGCCCTTAAAGAGAGAAGGAGACAGAAACCAATGTCTACTACAAATCAAATCAAAATGGATATTTAAGCAAAGAACTTTGTACCCAAATTGACTAAACCATCAAATTGATTAGCAATGCTTTCTATAATATCCATTTCTATGTACAGTATCCATTTGTAGAATGTTCAGTTGCATAGGTTTTGTCTGTATGGTAGTATCTGAATATTATACTGTATTTGTTTGTTTTATTAAGATCCCTTATAGCTGTAGAGTCTAGCTAAGATAACATAGTGTTTGCTCTTAGTCTAAAAAATGTACCACTGTGTTGTATTTTCCCCTAAAAGCTCAGTTAGCCCCCTATATAGTTTGTTATATGTGGTTTTATACTGACATCAGCTAGGTTGATTTTTGACCATTTATGCATGAAGATTTGTTGTAGAAATTTAACACCACTGTGATAAGCCGCCGTATGACCACCTAGCCCTTGGATACAGGCATTGTACATGCACAGTACTTATCTTGACCAAATGATAGAGTATGAGAGGTGGTGAACAACCCTGCATATATGTATTTATATATTTATCTCAGATGTATGTTTAGCTTTGTATAAGATGATCCCTACTATTTTGACAGTCTAACATAACCCAATAGGAATATATTTAGACATTAAGATGTTAATCTCTATCAGTGTATACTATAACTGACTGACTGTAATAGTCTATTGTCTTTTAGTAATGTACTTTTAGATGATGAGCTCATTGGGGACACTTAGCTTCTGCTTTGTTTACAAGTATGCAGCTATGACTGTGTGAATAGCTGAACTGCTTGCTAGCATTTGGTATACGCCTACTACTTCTTACACGTTTGAGGTCTCTGACAGACTGATTGTGCACGAGTGCACGTTTGTCTAAGCCAACACCTGCCCTCCAGAGCTGTGGATTGATTGGCCGACTAAGTCCTCACACACACACGCTATGAGTCCTGGGCCCTGTGATGCTACTATGGTCTGATTGGCCGCCCGTATCTGTGATGCTCAATGACCCTTGGTTGGTCATGCCACGGCATTTTCGGTTTGCATGGTACAATTAGTGTGCGGAACATCTGTTTCTTCTAACAGTGTTTATGCATCCTGTTTGCTCTTGTATATTTCCTGTTTGCACCTATGAAATAATATGAATTTATTGGAAAATTGAAATGTGTAAGCCTTGTTGCAACAGGCATGTATTATGATAGCAGCTTACAAGCATTTGTGAGAGGGCTCCTTAGTAACGTATTATATGTTTACAACAATAGGTTTATATTGTGCACATGTACTGCCCAACACATATTCACCTAGATTTCGAGTTTTGCGTTAGGCTTAAAAAGCAGCATTGGCCGGTTCCAACGCTGCTTTTTAACGCCCGCTGGTATTACGAGTCTTGAAGTTACAGGTGTACCGCTCACTTTTTTGGCCAGACTTGGAAATACCGCAAATCCACTTACGTAAATTGCGTATCCTCTTTTTTCAATGGGACTTGCATAGTGCTGGTATTACGAGTCTGCCAAAAAGTGAGCGGTACACCCTCTCCTGTCAAGACTGGTACCGCATTTTAAAGTCAGTAGTTAAGAGTTTTACACTACAACGCCATAGCATAAAACTCTTAACTAAAGTGCTAAAAAGTACACTAACACCCATAAACTACCTATTAACCCCTAAACCGAGGCCCTCATACATCGCAAACACTAAAATACATTTTTTAACCCCTAATCTGCTGAACACGACATCGCCACCACTATAATAAATATATTAACCCCTAAACCGCTGCACTCCCGCCTTGCAAACATTAGTTAAATATTATTAACCCCTAATCTGCCTTCCCTAACATCGCTGACACCTACCTACATTTATTAACCCCTAATCTGCTGCCCCCAACGTCGCCGCCACTATACTAAAGTTATTAATCCCTAAATCTAAGTCTAACCCTAACCCCCCTAACTTAAATATAATTTAAATAAATCTAAATACAATTACTATAATTAACTAAATTATTCCTATTTAAAACTAAATACTTACCTGTAAAATAAACCCTAAGCTAGCTACAATATAACTAATAGTTACATTGTAGCTAGCTTAGGGTTTATTTTTATTTTACAGGCAAGTTTATATTTATTTTAACTAGGAAGAATAGTTACTAAATAGTTATTAACTATTTAATAAACTACCTAGCTAAAATAAATACAAAAGTACCTTCAAAATAAAACCTAACCTAAGTTACACTAACATCTAACACTACACTATAATTAAATGAATTCCCTAAATTAAATACAATTAAATAAAATTAGCTAAAGTACAAAAAAAAACAACACTAAATTACAGAAAATAATAAACAAATTACAAGATTTTTAAACTAATTACACCTAATCTAATCCTCCTAACAAAATAAAAAAGCTCCCCCCCAAAAAAAAGCCCTACCCTACACTAAATTACAAATAGCCCTTAAACGGGCCTTTTGTGGGCCATATTGTGTGACTAAGATCCCAATTGTAATATAAAAGCATATGTGTTTTTTGCAGGCAATTTTTTTGCAGCATTTCAAAATGTGTTGTTTATTTATAAGAGGATGTGCGCCACACAGTGTGTGGGTATTGCTCATTTTTAGACATGAGAAGCCTACATGGAAGGTACATTGAGTTAGACAAGAAGTCATTTAAGTGGTTTATTGATCTATATAAAAGATATACCTATCTGACAAGGGATTTGTTTTGGATTATATTATAGTAATTAGGGTTGCAAAACATTTTCAAATGTAACAAGGGATCCCAGCTGAAAAACGTTTAAGAGGCCATGGTCTAAGCTGCCTAATATAAGTAAAAAAAAATGTAATAGATTAGATCACAGTTCTGTTGGATTTTTTTAAAATTGAGGAGCTAGGTATCAGCAACCTTACTGGCATGAAAAGCAGCTCTTCAGTGCCATGTGTGTAATGCTCGTGGGATATTTCCCTATCAGACCAATACTGGCCAGTAGTCTTCTTATACAGGCATCAATTGGCAAGATAAGGAAATATCCCAGAACGAAGAAGTAATAATAAATGAGGGAGCAATTCAATACTCACAGTAGAGATGAGAAAACAGGGAAGTGGTCCCAGACATGACGAGAAAGGCACCAGGAAGACAGTCCAATCCTTCAGGGTACCAAAGGCTAATGCAGAGAGTGGTGAATAAAGCAAGGTCCGGCAACAGGCAGGCAATCCAAGGATTCAGTAGTTCAGGGGTTAAAACAGGAGAGTGGTCAAAGAGAAGCAAAGTTCAGCAACAGTAAAGCAATAAAGAAGTTCAAGGGTTAATCGGTAGAGTGGTCACAAACAAGCAGAGTTCATCAACAGTAAGTCAATCCGGCAGTTCAGGGATTAAATCAGTAGAGGGGTCACCGACAAGCAGAGTTCAGCAACAGTAAGTAAATCCAGCAGTTCAGGGGTTAAATTAGTGTAACAAAAAGTAGCACCCAGGAAGCACAAGACAACCTATACTTGGGCAAGGAATGTAAGTAGCTGAGTTATTTACATAGGCGCAGATTCGCATCAAGGAGGACACACAGCTGCGATCCTGACTGGCATTAGAAAGACCTGGCGTGTGGCGATGACATCATCACTGCTCGCCAGAAGGAACCGCTGCATTATGGCAACAGCCATGGCAACAGGAGATAGCCTTTAGCGTCTGTGGCAATGGCCAGAAGAAGACGGAGCAGTGTGACAATGTGAAGTGGGACTATAAATAAAGCTTTATTGAATCAATACCATATCTGATAATACACCTCTAAAATATCTCCTGTGGCCATATCAGAGTGTACTGCACATGTGCAATATAGTCATGTGCCTTGAGGTGTTTAATT